>NW_012106119.1:320159-338009 GCF_000951045.1 Mandrillus leucophaeus | reverse complement strand
TTTATATGTTACCCTTATATCATCCTGGAATTTAGTAAATGCTCCTTGAATGAGTGGATACATGATAAATGAGCGTGTAACGGTGAAATAAACATCAGAAGATCTGGGTCCTGTACCTTGTTCCAGCTTCGTAAACTTGTGCATGGCCCTTGTTCTCTGCAATCTTGCTCAGCGAAGAAGGGAACTTGATATTCGGCCTGCTTACCCTTTACAGCCGTCACATCCTAGAGTCATATTATTCTGCTGCAAATTCTTATATATTTCATACTCTGGCTTTTTTTTTTTTTTCTTTTTTGAGACGGAGTTTAACTCTTATTGCCCAGGCTGGAGTGCAATGGCGCGATCCCACGTGCAATGGCGCTATCTCGGCCCACTGCATCCTACGCCTCCTGGGTTCAAGTGATTCTCCTGCCTCAGCCTCTGGAGTAGCTGAGATTACAGGCGCGCGCCACCACGCCCAGCTAATTTTTGTATTTTTAGTAGAGATGGGGTTTCGCCATGTTGGCCTTGCTGGTCTCGAACTCCTGACCTCGTGATCCGTTTGCCTCGGCCTCCCAAAGTGTTGGGATTACGGGCGTGAGTCACTGCGCCTGGCCCATACCCTGGCTTTTTAAACTTTTGTCAAACTACCCTACTTTCTTTCCTTTCTTTTTTTTTTTTTTTTTTTTTTTCTTTAAAAATACAGACGGGTTCTCAGTATACTGCCCAGGCTGGTCTTTAATTCCTGGGTTTAAACTATTCTACCGTTTTAGGCCTCCAAAGTGCTGGGATTACAGGCAGGAAACACGGCCCCGGCCTGCTCTCTACTTTATATCACATAGAATAATAGGAGACCCGGCGCGGTGGCTCACGCCTGTAATTCCAACACTTTGGGAGGCCCAGGCCAGGGGATCACTTGAAGTCAAGAACTGGAGACCAGCCTGGCCAACGTGGTGAAACCCCTGTCTCTACTAAAAATACAAAAATTAGCCGAAGGCCGGGCGCGGCGGCTCATGACTGTAATCCAGCACTTTGGGAGGCCAAGGCGGGCGGATTACAAGGTCAGGAGTTCTAGACCAGCCTGGTCAATATGGTGAAACCCTCATCTCTACCAAAAATACAAAAATTAGCCAAGCGTGGTGGCGGACGCCTGTAGTCCCGGCTGAGGCAGGAGAATCGCTTGAACCCGGGAAGCGGAGGTTGCAGTGAGCCGAGACCGCGATACTGCACTCCAGCCTGGGAGACGGAGCCAGATTCCGTCTCAAAAAAAAAAAAAAGGAATTAGCCGGGCATGGTGGCGAGTGCCTGCAATCCCAGCCACTCGGGAGGCCGAGGCAGGAGAATCACTTGAACCCGGGAAGCGGAGGTTGCAGTGAGCTGAGATCTTGCCACTGCACTCCAGCCTGGGAGACGGAGCCAGATTCCGTCTCAAAAAAAAAAAAAGGAATTAGCCGGGCATGGTGGCGAGTGCCTGCAATCCCAGCCACTCGGGAGGCCGAGGCAGGAGAATCACTTGAAACCGGGAAGCGGAGGTTGCAGTGAGCTGAGATCTTGCCACTGCACTCCAGACTGGGAGACAGAGTGAGACACCGTCTCAAAAAAAAAAAAAAAAGATAATAAGAATACAAAAATATTACTTGCAAAATATTTGAATTGCCCGCCAAAGACTGCATACTTAAGTTATATGTATATATTATATTAATAATGATATTTATAATATGCCAGGCATTACACTGAGCATTCTGCGTGCGTTATCACATTGATGATTCCAGCAATTTCCTAAAACACTATTATTATACTTATTTTACAGATGAGAAAATTGTGACTTCCAGACACTATGTGTGAGTTCACTTAATTAGTAAGTAGCAAAGTCAGTACTTAAATCCAAATGACTCCAATGCCCAGCTCTTAACCTCTATACCATTCTTCGGAGCCATCAGAATTTAAAGTCATCCTCAAAATTAAAGGCAGTAAACCAAACCAAGCCTTTTCCTCCTCCTCACACTTCCTATATTCAGGTTTAAAGATTTATTTTTTCCCCTCTTTGAGGCATTAAATAATTCTCCCACACGCAGATAATTTGGCGGCAAATCTTTCTTGCTACATGTTGGATGTTTTGTTATGTTTCAACCGTTTTTGACATTTCCTATGTAGGCAAATTGCTTGAGTGACAGGCAGAAATACTAAAAATGGAAACATAAGGGAAGGATTAGAATCTTTCTGGCAATTTGGAAAAATAAAAAGCTCAAGAAATTATTTGGTTTTTACAAGACATTTTCTGCAGTATTTTTTGTAACTGGAAAATTAGAAAAGACCTAAATATCCAAAATAGGGTGATTTTAAATATATTATGGCACATCTGTACAACAGAGTACTATTTATCATTTACAAGAATAATTATATTTATCTCTGAAAAGTAGTGAGTGAAGTTATTTTACTTTTATTATGTTCTTTATCATTTAGATATTTTGCAGTAGGCATACATTATTTTAAAGAACCATTGTTTCATATATCTGACTTATTTGAGTGAGAAAATCATTTTAAAATTTGTATAATGCAATCATATAGTTGCTTTTTAAAATATATATATGTTCATATATATATTTGTGTGCATACCAATACACACATAGAAGATGGATGCACACCAAAGATGTGTTTATGGATTATTTTAATTTACTTCATTTTTTACTGTATCTATAATTAGTGTTTGTATAGATTTGCTTATGTAATTTTTCAAATTAAAAGAAACTGATAAGGCTGGTTTGGTCTGGTTTTGCCCGAAGATTGGGGGGGAAGCACTTACATTCATTCTCACTTTACTTTCTATTAAGGGGGGTAATATGGAGAAGGATTCAAGTCACTGAAACATGCAAGAAATTAAAATGTAAGGATCCACTCTTCTTTGTAATAAAACATGTTATATAATTATTCATGAGTGTTAATTTACCTTGAGCAAAACTCTTCTTTATAAAATTGGTGACTAATACGCTACAACGCACATTTTGGAAGCATTTATTAGAGACTATGTGTTACATGAAACAAAAATAGTGGTTAAGATTCATGTACAGTATTCAGATCTCAACTTTGAGTCCTAATAATTGTGAGAATTTAGGTAAGTCATTTAACTGCTTTGTGACTCAGTTTCCTCATCAGTAAAATGGTGGTAATAATAGTACCTATTTCATAATGTTGTGAAGGCATTATGTGACTTCATACGTGTAATGTATTTAGTTAAATGCCTAAGGGAGGAGGAACCTAGAGACTGAGAGGCTTATCAACCAAATGCAATATATATGGACCAAGAGACATGTCCATAAAATACAATATGTAGAACTTTTGGGGGATCCTGATTAGAACAAAGCAACTGGAAAAAATATTATGAGTATTATGAGACAACTGGTAAAATTCCAATACTGAGGGCAATATCAAACAATTATTATATACTTTAGATGCTAATGGAATTACCATTTTTTATGAATATTTATGAATACTAAAGTACTTAGACATGAAATGCCTGAAATTTGCTTCAAAATAATCAAGTAATGGGGGAGAGGGGTACAGATGTTAGATGAAAGATTGACCAAATGTTGCTTTTTACAACAGTTTCTTTAAAATGCTATTCTCTGGGCCAGACATGGTGGCTCTCGCCTGTAATCCCAGCACTCTGGGAGGCCGAGGCAGGTGGATCACCTGAAGTCAGGAGTTCAAGACCACCCTGACCAACATGGAGAAACCCTGTCTCTACAAAAATATGAAAATTAGTTGGGCATGATAGCGGGTGCCTGTAATCCCAGCTACTCGGGAGGCTGAGGCAGGAGAATTGCTTGAACCCAGGAGCTGGAGGTTGCAGTGAGCCGAGATTGTGCCACTGCACTCCAGCCTGGGCGACAAATAGCGAGACTCCGTCTAAAAAAAAAAAAAAAAAAAAAAAAAAAAAATCCCATTTTCTCTACTTTTGCATGTGTTTGAATTCTTACAAGATAAACAATTTTTTAAAATGTACTGTTGGCCGGACCCAGTGGCTCAGGCCTGTAATCTCAGCACTTTGGGAGGCCGAAGCGGGCGGATCACGAGGTCAGGAGATGGAGACCATCCTGGCTAACGCGGTTGAACCCCATCTCTATAAAAATACAAAAAATTAGCCGGGCGTGGTGGTGGGCGCCTGTAGTCCCAACTACTCGAGAGGCTGAGGCAGGAGAATGGCATGAACCCGGGAGGCGGAGCTTGCAGTGGGCTGAGATCCGGCCACTGCACTCCAGCCTGGGGGACAAAGCGAGACTCCGTCTCAAAAAAAAAAAATTAAAAAAAAAAAAGTAATGTTTAGCCCAGCGTGGTGGCTCACGCCTGCAATCCCAACACTTTGGGAGGCCGAGGCGGGCGGATCACGAGGTCAGGAGTTCGAGACCAGCCTGGCCAATATGGCAATACCTCTGTCTTTACTAAAAATACAAAAATTAGCCGGGCGTGGTGGCACGCACCTGTAGCCCCAGTTACTCGGGAGGCTGAGGAAGAAGAATCGCTTGAGCCCGGGAGGCGGAGATTGCAGTAAGCCGAGCTCACGCTACTGCACTCCAGCCTGAGCAACAGATTGCAGACTCCATCTCAAAAAATATAAAAATTTAAAAAGATAAATTTAAAGTACTGTTTAAAAATGCTGGAACATAGGACTATGTGTGTACTATTATTATATGCTTTGTATGTATAATATTACCTAATGTCTGTTTACACCTTTCAGATTACAATATTTTCATTTATACTAGGTCTTTTAGTATTGACACTAAACCTAGGAGGTGAGGAAATGTTACTCCCATTTACAATTGAGACAACTGAACCACAGCCAAGACCTCATCTCCACTCTTCCAGATTCCTGGGGACCTGTGATCAACGGAGTAGGGGGTAGTCTGCAGCCACTAAACACAGAGTTCTGACCTCTTTTAATGGCTGTAGTCGGGTCTATTAGAGAGAAACTAAACCAACATACAAACGATTCATTTAGGAATATTTATCAGACAAAACATGAGCTTACATTTGCACCACCAGAAAAATTCTAACTGCTACTTTAAAAGATAATGGGGTCACCATTGACTCTGGAAACTGAAAAAATAAATAAAAAGTAATGGAGGGGGGAATAGAACGCAAGATATTAAATCATAAAGGTGAAGTTATCTGTATAGTTTGAATTTCCTTTACATAACTGTTTATTATTTACCGTTTTCTACGCTTTCTTTCTTTTCTTTCTTTTTTTTTTTTTTTTTTTTTGAGACAGAGTCTCTTTCTGTCGCCCAGGCTGGAGTGCAGTGGCGCGATCTTGGCTCACTGCAAGCTCCGCCTCCCGGGTTCATGCCATTCTCCTGCCTCAGCCTCCCGAGTAGCTGGGACTACAGGCGCCTGCCACAACGCCCGGCAAATTTTTTGTACTTTTAGTAGAGACGAGGTTTCACCGTGTTAGCCAGGATGGTCTCGATCTCCTGACCTCGTGATCTGCCCGCCTCGGCCTCCCAAAGTGCTGGGATTACAGGCGTGAGCCACCGCGCCCGGCTTTTCTACGTTAATTTTCTAGCCTCTACCCAACCTGTTTGATTTCCACTCCCCTAAAAATTAGACTGGTTCCCACAAGGGAACCAGAGATGAAAAACTGGGAGGCGAGGTTGGGAAGCAGGGGCCGGCACATCCCAGCGGTAGAGGCCCAGCCGCTCAACATTCCTGTTCCACCTTAAGAAGCTTCGCCTCTGCCCAAGACAAGCAAGCACTTGGCTCCTCCCACCCCCGTGTCAGCTCCGGCCCGGGAACGTGGGCAAGGCAGGAAAGACGCACTGAATGGAAAGATTGGCGCCGGAGGCAGCAGGTCTCTCCTGCCCCCTACTCCACCGGCGCGGGGAGGAGCGTGTGAAGCAAGGGCCATTGGGGTTGGGTTCCTTTCTGGAGGACCTCAGGGATGAGGACACGTCCTATTGAAACTGGGGGTCGGGTAGGTGGGCCATGGGGCCCATCTTGGGGTGGGTCTTGGGGAGACAGAACTGGCACAGGAGATACACAGCACGCCGCGATCGTTAGCAAAAGTCGTAAGTTTCCCTAGTTCCGGACGCACCTCTTGAAGTCATTTCCAAAAGAGGTGGCAAGTTTTCCATCCTCCGCCCCAATTCCTCATCTTCCTCTTAATTGGCTGGGGTTCGGGTAGGCCCGGCCCAAGATCGCTTGTTGATTGGCTGCGTCGGTAATCTATCACAGGATGACGCACGCGAGGGGTGGTATTTGGGGGAGGAAGTGAGGATTATTTTGGTACCTCCTACCCCAACTACTGATTGGCTGAGATTTGCAGTGATGTAAAACAAGGCATAAAAATGTCCACTAAAGGGAAGGGACTGTTTGCCATTCTCTCGGGGCAGGGGGAGCTCTGTTAATGTAGAGAAGGACCAAATTGATTGAAACACGGAAATGAGTTTAGAAAGGAATTGAAGGAAAACGAGGGAAATCCGCGGCACCTTCGTTGCCTTCAAGCAAGGTCATTTCCTGCATGGGATCGATGATTTCCTGCATGGGATCGATGGTTTCCTGTTTACTGCCTCGGAAGTCTGCGTGTACGCTGGCTTTCTGGAATATGCATAATAATTAAATTCTTATGAGTCTTTGGTCTCAGACTTCCCATTTGTTTACGTTACCTAAGAGAATGAATGACACGGAGGAAAGGAAAAGGGTTTCACCCTGCCTTTAGAGAAGGACAGGGAAAACTGAGGTTCTCTAATATTAGAAAGCTGAAGACTGACCCTGGGTCACAGTATTCAAGCAGTTGGGTTACTAAAGAAACCAATCGGGTAATAGTTGGAGAGAGGGGATGCAGGTGAAGAGAACTGTAAAGATTTCTCAGAAGGAAGGGCATGAATCACATATAGAAGCCTTCCTTGATAGAGAACTACATTTTTTTTTTTTTTCCTTTAGACAGGGTCTGGCTCCGTTGCCCAGGCTGAAGCGCGATTTCGGCTCACTGCACCCTCCGGGATTCAAGCGATTCTGCTGTCTCAGCCTCCCGAGTAGCTGGGACTACAGGCGCCCACCACCACGCCCAGCTAATGTTTTTTGTATTTTTAGTAGAGGCGGGGTTTCACCATGTTGGCCAGGCTGGTCTCGAACTCCTGACCTCAAATGATCCGCCCACCTCCCAAAATGCTGGGATTACAGGCGTGAGCCATCGCGCCTTGCCGAGAACTACATCTTATCTCTGGTGCCAGGCAGTGTCAGATACATAGTAGGTAGTCAACTGATGATGTGAACCAAACCAGAGGGAGAAGACCTTTATAAAGTACACTGCTGGGCACGGTGGCTCACGCCTGTAATCCTAGCACTTTGGGAGGCCAAGGCAGGCGGATCACTTGAGGTCAGGATTTGGAGACCAGCCTATTGTGAAACCCAGTCTCTGCTAAAAATGCAAAAATTAGCCGGAAATCGCTTGAATTAGGGAGGCGAGGTTGCGGTGAGCCGAGATCGTGCCTCTGCATTCCAGCCTGGGCAAACAGAGCGAGACTCCGTCTCATAAATAAATAACGCTGGAAAAAATCCTAAAAATGCCTGATTTGAAGTAGATCTGCTTCAGAAACCTACCTGAGTTGCTACCTCCCTGGGAAAATGCTATTTTCCTCCTAACACCTTGAGGCCTTTAAAATTTGAAAGCAGATTTCCCCTCAACCTACCTTCCTGGAGAAATTGAAAAGATAGGTGGGATTAGTGAAAAGATAGGTGGGATTAGTGAAAAGATATCCTCGGCCGGGCGCGGTGGCTCAAGCCTGTAATCCTAGCACTTTGGGAGGCCGAGACGGGCGGATCACGAGGTCAGGAGATCGAGACCATCCTGGCTGACACGGTGAAACCCCGTCTCTACTAAAAAGATACAAAAAAAAATTAGCCGGGCGAGGTGGCGGGCGCCTGTAGTCCCAGCTACTCGGGAGGCTGAGGCAGGAGAATGGCGTGAACCCGGGAGGCGGAGCTTGCAGTGAGCTGAGATCCGGCCACTGCACTCCAGCCTGGGCGACAGAGCCAGACTGCGTCTCAAAAAAAAAAAAAAAAGAAAAGATATCCTCTACATTCAGTGAATGGAACATAAAATGTTTAACCTAGAATCTGAGATAAGAGACTAGGAAGAAATTATTTGAGAACTTGAGAGATACCATCTATACTATGTTAGTTATGGAATCATTTGCTTCCTTAGCATGATATACATTTTTTTTTCTAGTCGAGAGTTTTCTTTTTTTAAGACAGAGTCTTGCTCTGTCTGGAGTGCAGTGGTGTGATCTTGGCTCACTGCAATCTCTGCCTCCCAGGTTCAAGCGATTCTCCTGCCTCAGCTTCCCAAGCAGCTGGGACTACAGGCGTGCTCCACCACGCCCAACTAATTTTTTTTGTATTTTTATTAGAGACGGGTTTTCGCCATGTTGGCCAGGATGGTCTCCATCTCTTGACCTCGTGATCCACCCGCCTCGGCCTCCCAAAGTGCTGGGATAACAGGCATGAGCCACCGCGCCCAGCCTAGTCCAGAGTTTTTCTTATAGTTAGAGCTCAATGATGCTTGAGCATTGTGTAAAAACTGCTCTAAAGTTGAGGGCAAGAATTTCCCTTTCATATGATAACTATCCCCCACCCCCGCACAAGACCCTGCAGGGGCTATTGGTCAAGATTCTGCAACAGGTATTTTCTGCTTATCCAAAGAGATCCTATCTAACGATTCTCTAGGGTCTTCTAGGTCAGGTGGTTTACAAAAGAGTATACCACACTGGCTTTTTAGTGTCATCGTGGCAATAGTTTAGGAACAAGGAAACGAACAGGAGGCAGCTACATTTGCAATAACAAAAATGCCATGGAAAAATTATTACTGGGCGTAAGTAATTCTGGCATAATAAAGTGTATATTACCTATGCCAAAAGAGAGGGGAGATGTTAATATTTTCAAGAATTTTGTTTGAGGGAAAAGCGCACTTTTATTTTTTAGTAGAGTTCCTAGTAATATTAAATAAATTGTGAAAAACATACAAAAAATTATTTTTAGGCTAATAATTCATACTTACAGCACTGTCACTTTTCCCTGATGATGGGCAATAAGCAAAAGCAGAAATTTTCTTTAACGGGGGGAACCTAGAGCCCAACGTGAAGTCTAAAGAAGGAAAGAACTGGTATTGTTCCTAACCATAGATCTAAGCTCTCTAATTTGTAAAGGGGTGGTACCTTGATTGGTAAGAACGTAACATACTGAATCACATAGAACCTGAGGCCTTAGAAAAATCCTCAACTCATGATTCCTCCTGAAGCCTGGCTGCCTGCCCTTCTTAAACAATAGTAATCATGACTTTCTTTCATCCCTGGAAGCCCAAGAAATGAACACGAGGCCTCAAAAGACCAGGGATGAAAGCACCAGGTTGCATTGCCTTTGGCATTTATGGAAAGAAGAAGAAAAGGCCAGTGGGCTACTGCTCAGTCAGGTATTACATCTGTCAGGGCTGGCTGCAGTAAATAGAAACCACTTAAGTAGGAAAGGCTTTAATACTGGAGCTTGATGTGCTTACAAAATTGTTGAAAGTACTGGAGAAAAGGGGGTTTCTGCTGTATATCAGAAATGACTCCAAGAATGAGGCTGGTAAACTCAGCCACCAGGAAAGCTTCAGAAAGGTGAGAAATCAAGACTGTATTGCTGAAACTGTTGAGTTCAGGAACACATGCCCCTGCACTGACATGTGTATGGAAAGAAAAAAAATTAAAAATAAAGAAAAAAAGGAGAACTTACTGCCCTAGTTGTGATCAAGGAACTGGGCAGCTACTGTTGCTAACACAGCCTCAGCACCTCTCAACAGCCATAAAACGCCGGGCATGGTGGCTCATGCCTCTAATCCCAGCACTTTGGGAGGCTGAGGCAGGCGAATCACCTGAGGTCAGGAGTTCAAGACCAGCCTGGCCAACATGGTGAAACCCCGTCTCCACTAAAAATACAAAAATTAGCCAGGTGTGGTGGCGGGCACCTGTAATCACAGCTACTTGGGAGGCTGAGGCAGAAGAATCACTTGAACCTGGGAGGCAGAGGTTGCACTGAGCCGAGATCTTGGCATTGCACTCCACACTCCAGCCTGGGTGACAAAGTGAGACTCCCTCCCCCCCCCGCAAAAAAAAGGCCGTGGAACTAGTGAATAGACATTGGAACACTGCTGCAGAAAACCCAACATCCCATGACTCTACTGACCAGCAGCAACAGCCAAAGTGGCCAGCAGCTGGCCCCAGCCTGGCTTCCACTTTTCAAGTTTCTTATGTGTGCAAATTATGGATAGGTCCACAATTTACAACTAGAGCGCTAGTTGCGAAAAAATCTGGAAAATATACTTTTTGGTTTTCCAGTCTCTGCAGAGGAAGATATATAAAGGAAATAGAACATGGGTCACCCATATCCTCTACAAGAATATATAGATCCACATTTAAAAGATTTCCCTCCAGGGCGTGGTGGCTCATGCCTGTATTCCTAGCTACTCAGAAAACTGAAGTGGGAGGATTGCTTGAGCCTGGGAGGTCGAGGCTGCAGCGGAGCCATGTATGTTCCACTGCACTCCACCCTGGGTGACAAAGTGGTCCCTGTCTCAATAAATAAATAAGCCGGGCTGGGTGACTCACAGTGGTGTGGTCCCAGCTACACAGGAGGCTGAGGTGGGAGGATCACTACTGCACTCCAGCCTGGGCAACAGAGCAAAGTCTTGTCTCAAAAAGAAGAAAAGAAAGAAAGAAAGAAAAAAACCACAGGTTTTCTTAGTAACAAATAGAACGTAGAATGAAACAAAAGGATCTTGAACCAGAAGCAGCATAAGAATGAAGCAAAAGTCTGTTCTAAACTTTTTCATTTTATGAACCAGTGGGGAAATATGAGAGAACACAGAACTTTTTATATTTTCAAGTAAAGACATTAATTACTAACTACAGTCTACTATGCCCATCATTTTATAAAAGAATCAACGTTTTAATATTAATTAAAACCTTCCACCAGAAAGATAGGAAGGTGATAGTCTCAGGGCTGGGTGCAGCGGCTCATGCCCACAATCCCAGCACTTTGGGAGGGGGAGGATTGCTTGAGCTCAGGAATTCGAGACCAGTCTAAGAAACATGGCGAGACTTGTCTTTACAAAAAAATATAGTTTAACAAAAAATTAGCTAGGTGTGGTGCTGATGCCTGTCCTTCCGGCTACTTGGCCAACTGGGTTAGGAGGATCGCTTCAGCCCGGAAGTTCACACCACTGCACTCCAGCCTGGGCGACACAGCAATACCGCCCCCAAAAAAAATTAAAATTAAAAAAGGAAAGTTTCAGTCCCAGAATTTAATAACTAAATACATTTAACATCAAGAAAAATACTACTTTATCCTGTCATTTCTGAGTGAACACTGGCCAGTATGGCAGGGCTGTGACGCCACTAAGGTAATGTGAGATCTCTGCCATAGTAAGGTGAAAGATTAGCTTCTTGCCCAGCCTGCTTCAGACTTACAGAGCAATTTTGAACAATTCACTTGACCACTGGGCCTTCATTTATAACTAATTAAAATTAGTACTACAAATAAATATTAATATTTAAGAAGAGGGAAGGGTCCGGGCGCAGTGGCTCATGCCTGTAATCCCAGCACTTTGGGAGGCCAAGGTGGGTGGATCACCTGAGGTCAGGAGTTCAAGTCCAACCTGATCAAGATGGTGAAATCCCGTCTTTACCAAAAATACAAAAATTAGCCAGGCTTGGTGGCAGCGCCTGTAATCCCAGCTACTTGTGAGGCTGAGGCTGGAGAATCGCTTGAACCTGGGAGGTGGAGATTGCAGTGAGCCGAGGCCACGCCATTGTACTCCATCCTGGGTGACAGAGCGAGACTCCGTCTCAAAACAAACAAACAAACAAAAAAAGAAATTATGGGCCAGGCGCAGTGGCTTATGCCTGTAATCCCAGCACTTTGGGAGGCTGAAGCGGGCAGATCACAAGGTCAGGAGTTCAAGACTAGCCTGGCAAACATGGTGAAACTCCCATTTCTACTAAAAAATACAAAAATTAGCTGGGCATGGTGGCGCACGTCTGTAATCCCAGCTACTCGGGAGGCTGAGGCAGGAGAATCTCTTGAATCTGGCAGGCAGAGGTTGCAGTGAGCTGAGATCAAACCACTGCACTCCAGCCTGGGCAACACAGCAAGACTCCGTCTCAAAAAAAGAAAAAAAATAATGCCAGATGTATTCCTTTTTTCCACAAGTTTCTCCCAAGATAAGTTTTTGGGCTTCCCTAATAATTAGCGTAGGATCAAAGACTATTCCCAATTGACAGCTTTTATGTTTGTGCCACCTTCTCCCAGAAGGCAGAGACATCTCTCCAGGTCTCCACAGCGCCTACCTCCTATAGTGATTATAAAATGAATGTATGTTGAATTGAATTGAGGGGAAACTGGCACAAATTAACACGTTAGTCTTTTTTCTTAATTAAAAAACTTTACATGCCAAAAAATGTTCAATTGAATGATTGTTTTTACAAAGTGAACGAGCAGCCAAACTGAGTTACACAACACATCCCATAAGCCCTTGCATCCCTTCCATCACAACCTCCCAAAAGGTGATCGCAATCTAGATTTATGACACCATAGGTTGGTTGTGCCCGTTTTTGACCTTTCTATAAATTAAATAATTCAATATGTTCTCTTTTGCAACTGGTTTCTTTCAACTTTGTGAGATTTATTCACATGGTTACATGTGGCTGTAGTATACTCACTATTTTATTATTTTATTTTATTTTATTTTATTATTATTATTTTTTGAGACGGAGTCTCGCTCTGATGCCCAGGCTGGAGTGCAATGGTGTAATCTCAGCTCGCTGCAACCTCCGCCTCCTGGTTCAAGCGATTCTCATGCCTCGGTTTCCCAAGTAACTGGGATTACAGATGCCCACCACCACACCTGGCTAATTTTTGTAATTTTAGTAGAGACGGGGTTTCACTGTATTGGCCAGGCTGGTCTCGAACTCCTGACTTTGTGATCTGCCCACCTCTGCCCCGCAAAGTGCTGGGATTACAGACGTGAGCCACCGCACTCAGCCTATTTTATTTTGTAAAGACCGGGTCTCACTTTGTTGCCCGGACTGGAGTGTAGTGGCATGATCATAGCTCACTGTAGCCTCAATTTCCCGGGCTGAAGCGATTCTCCTACCTCAGCCTTTCAGGTAGCTGGGACTACAATTGCGTCTTCACTCATTGCTACATAATAAATAGTCCATTGTATGAATATACCACAAAATATTTCTCCTTTCTCCTGTTAATGGATATTTGGATTATTTCCAGTTTGGAGCTGTTATGAATACTGCTGAGATTAACATTTTAGCACCTACTTTCTGGTAAACATATGTATGCATTTCTGTTAAGTGTAAACCTAGGAGTGGAATTGTTGGATCATGGAGTAGGCATATGTTCTAATAAATATTGACAAACAGTTTATGAATTTATACCCCATTAACAAACGTGTGAGAGTTCTAAACATTCCATATTCCCCAGGTTTGGCATTCACTTCCTTTTTTCTCCACATACCCCGCCCGCCCCCGCCCCCCCCCCCCTTTGTTTTAGCCATTGTAGTGGGCAAGAACTGGTATCTCATGTAGGTTTAATTTGAAGTTCCCTGATGACCAATTCAGTTGCATGCTTTTTGACATGTTCATTGTTGACTGGAATATCCTCATTTGAGAAGTGCAGTATAGACCCTTTCAATAGCCCTTGTTTGCTATTGACTTATCAACCCTTTACTGAAGGCCAAACTGTCATGGTGAGGCTCCAGGTAATTCCAAGGTAAGCCTTACCCTTGGGCTGCGGGAGAACAATCTCTCCAAAATACCTTCTGCTGTCGGCAGGGGCCTTACCCTGGATGGCACCAATGGGGCAGCAGAGGACGATCTTTATTACTCCTAACCCCAAAACTCTAGAGAGTCTTTTCCAAGAGGTGGAGAGAACAACTGCGGGGCTTTTCATCCAAGAAGAGTTCTTGAGTCCGAAAGAACTGGTAACCGGATATCGCCCTGAGCCTTCTTCCCAGCCTAGCGGGTCAGCTCGCGGCGGTAGATAGCCGCGGTAGATAGGGGCTCGGGTATCTCTTAAAGCATAAATGTTCACACCCTCCTAACGGTGGCGCCAAGAGTGGTGGGGCCCAAAACTGTTTCCCCTTAAAGAGTTCCCTCGCCCGGGTCTCAGGAAGACGCCCGAGGGGGCGCTCGGAGGGATCCCCAGCAGCCGCCAGGGCTGGACCGTTTGGTGCGCAGGTAAGAAGCCGGGAGGGGCCGGACAACCCCGACCGCGAGCGGGACTGCTCGGACCGCAGGTGGGTGCTTGTCTTGCTTACGGAGGGCGCCCGATGAACCGAGTCACGTTTTGCGACCACATTAACGGACCATTCAAAGTCGAATGCTCGGCTGTTAGAGGCAGTTAGTGCGTCCCAACGGCTGCGGGCGGGGCCGGCGGGAGCGCAGCTGTCACTGCCTGGCGCGGCGGCGGCCTGGGTCCAGCGCAGAGGCGCAGCTGCCCGGGAGGTGCGCTGCTGAGCGCAGCCGCTGGGCCCAACCGCAGTCGCGGGGTCTAGGGAGGTGGATGCGCCGCGCAGTCCCTGCGGCCAAGGGGTGCGAGAATGAGGACCCAAGCTGGGGGTCGAGTAGAGGTGGGCGGCTACTCGGAGGTGGGTCGGGCTAAGAGAGAAGTGTCCTGAGGCTCAGGGAAACTAGCCTTGGACCCTTGGAGAAGCGATTTGTGATTTACTGAGCACTTACTATGTCCTGGGCTCCGCTGTTGGTGCTGGGATCCCACAGCAAAGGAAGCCGCCCCAGCCCTTCCCCTCCTGGACTGTATATTCTAGGGAAAAGATAGACAAGAAAACGCATAGATATGTAACAGTGCCATAAATCTTCATGAAGAAAAATGTAGTAGGGCTAGGAAGTGGGGAGGAGACTGTATGTTAATTTGCAAGTGGAGAAGGGATCGGTCTGAGAGGCCTTTGTGAGGAAGTCTCTCGGCAGGACACCTGAAATGAAGTGAGGGAGCCTTCGGATCCTGAACCAGGAGGAGGGAACTGGATTCCCGAGGGGAACTACCTTGGCCTTGAAAGACACTACCAGGAGTTTAAGTGCTGTGCGGGTGGATCAGTTTTGTAGATTTGTGCAAGATGAAAATTGGAACTGTTTTAGGAAATTATGGATCATTCATTTATTCAGTGCTGGATTCATTCAGTGATTTATATCTGAAGTGTGAGAGAATGGGAGTAAGGCCAAGTGCCCTTGGCAAAATACTGTTATTAGTTTTGTCCCAGTTTAATACGCATACCGAATTTAGAATTTCCATTGTTTTTTGTTTGTTTGTTTTTTCTGAGACGGAGCCTCACTCTGTCGCCCTAGCTGGAGTGCAGTGGTGCGATCTCCGCTCACCACAACCTCTGCCTC
Source organism: Mandrillus leucophaeus (assembly GCF_000951045.1). NCBI lineage: Eukaryota > Metazoa > Chordata > Mammalia > Primates > Cercopithecidae > Mandrillus > Mandrillus leucophaeus. Next base: position 322,584 of record NW_012106119.1, on the reverse strand, counting down.
CCGGGTTGAAGCAATTCTCTGCCTCAGCCTCCCGAGAAGCTAGGATTACAGGCGCCCGCCACCACGCCCGGCTAATTTTTGTATTTTTAGTACAGGTGGGATTTCACCATCTTGGCCAGGCTGGTCTTGAACTGCTGACCTCATGATCCACCTCCCTTGACCTCCCAAAGTGCTGGGATTACAGGCGTGAGCCACCGGGCGGGCCCGCCCTTCATTGATTTTTTAAAAAAGAGTTAATCTGAGCCGGGCGCAGTGGCTCACCTGTAATCAATGCCAGAACTTTGGGAGGCGGAGATGGGCGGATCACAAGGTCAGGAGTTTGAGACCAGCCTGACCAACATGGAGAAACCCCATCTCTACTAAAAATACAGAAATTAGCCGGGCGTGGTGGCGCGCACCGGTAATCCCAGCTACTTGGTAGGCTGAGGCGGGAGAATCGCTTGAACCCGGGAGGCAGAGGTTGCGGTGAGCTGAGATCACACCATTGCTCTCCATCCTGGGCAACAAGAGCAAAACTCCTGAAAACTTCTGAAAACTCCACCGCGCCCAGCCGATGCCATGCTCTTAAAAGGAAAAGGTGACAAGGCTCAAATTGAAAAATGTATTCGAGAAGTCAATGAGCAGTTAGATGTCACAACTAGTGAATATGAAAAGGAAAAACTGAATGGCTGGCAACACTTTCAGATGGAGTTGCTATGCTGAAGGTTGTTGGGACAAGTGATGTTGAAGTGAATGAAAAGACAGAGTTACAGGTGCCCTTAATGCTACAGCTTTGCTGTTGAAGGCATTGTTTTGGGAGGGGGTTGTGCCCTGCTTTGGTGCATTCCAGCCTTGGACTCATGGACTCCAACTAATGAAGATCAAAAAATTGGTATGGAAATTATTAAAAGAACACTCAAAATTCCAGCAATGACCACTGCTAAGAATGCAGGTGTTGAAGGATCTTTGATAGCTGAGAAAATTATGCGAATTTCCTTAGAAGTTAGTTATGATGCTGTGGTTGGAGGTTTTGTGAATATGGTGGAAAAAGGAATTATTGACCCAATAAAGTTTGTGAGAACTGCTTTATCGGATGCTGGACAGCAGTCTCATCTGGGGAAAGACTGTGGGTAATGGACGAAGGATTTCTGCCAGGTGGCGGCAGGGCATGTGCGCGTCCAGGCAGGTCGTCGTCGGCGAGTGAGGGTGTTTTACATTTTATATGGCAAGGTAAACCACATTAAATCATAATTTTATGACAGCAAGATCACCTAATCCAATCCCTGCTCATTTTGCAGATGGGGAAACTGCTAGTTGGTGTCAGAGGAACAACTCAAAATATACGAGAGACGTTTTTACCTTACCTTCAGCTGTCTCTCCCTTATTTGATAAAATGCTTCTCACAGGCTACTGAATGAGTGGAGTGAGCTTTGTTGGAGATCCCAGAATTGAGTCAATCTAAAACATCATTAGAATTATATGAAGTTTCACTTTATTCCACAAGTATTTTTTTAGAGTACCCATTGGCCAGAGGTCTAAATCACAGCCTTTTCCATCAAGGAGCTTAAGTAGATGGAGGGAATGAATAACTAGCCAATTACAATTTACCGGAAGCAGTACCTTGAAGAGAAATTAGAGAGGGAGTCAATTCCTAGGATAGCAAAGAGATGGACAACAGACAGCATGTGAGTATTAAAACTGATGTCAGATATCAAATTGGTTGGTCAGGGTTATGTTGATAATCCCAATACCTCCCATCTGCCTAAACTTTTCTTGTCTTGATGTGTAATATATGTAAGTGGTGGTGGGAGAGACTATTTCAGCGAGTAGACTTGGTACATTCCCAAAATCTTTTTATTCGTAAGTAATTACTATTTGCCATTTGCGGCCTTTTGTGCTTTAATATTATCAAAAACAGTAAGGATGATAAAATATTTATGATCAGCATTGTAATTGCAAACAGGCCTTGGTAATAATCATACACAACTGGTTTCAAGGGAATTTCCTTGAAAAGAACCATGGCTATGTAGGTGTGAAGAGTAACATAGAGTAATATATGAATGTACACAATAATAACTATTCTTTTTTTGTTTTTTTTTGTTTTTTTTTTTGAGACGGAGTCTCGCCCAGGCTGGAGTGCAGTGGCCGGATCTCGGCTCACTGCAATCTCTGCCTCCCAGGTTCAAGCAATTCTCCTGCCTCAGCCTCCCAAGTGGCTGGGACTACAGGTGCGTGCCACCACATCGCCTAATTATTTTTTTGGAATTTCAGTGGAGATGGGACTTCACCACGTTAGCCAGGATGGTCTCAATCTCCTGACCTCGTGATCCTCCCGTCTCGGCCTCCCAAAGTGCTGGTATTACAGGCATGAGCCACTGTGCCTGGCCAATTTTGGTATTTTTAGTAGAGACAGGGTTTCACTGTGTTGGCCAGGCTGGTCTGGAAC
>NW_012106119.1:317911-318804 GCF_000951045.1 Mandrillus leucophaeus | reverse complement strand
GAAGCACTGTAAAAGCAAGATATGAGACACAGAAATTAGTCAAAGAACGATCCCCTTTTTTGGGTGTTTATTCCCGTACCAACCAAGAAGGAAGCTACTGTGCCCCCTACCCCCAATCCCAGCTCCCCACCCAATTCCCCCTACTGCAGAGTCTGGCTATGCCTCCCGTACTTAGTTAACAATTAGATTTTACTACTTAAGACTAGAAGTTGCTTGGTTTTTTTTGTTTGTGTGTTTTCTTTTGAGATGGAGTCTCACTCTGTCACCCAGGCTGGAGTGCAGTGGTGCAAAATCTCAACTCACTGCAACCTCCACCTCCGGGATTCAAGAGATTCTCCTGCCTCAGCCTCCTGAGTAACTGGGACTACAAGTGCATGCCACGATCCGCCTCCTAGGCTCAAGCAATTCTCTTGCCTCAGCCTCCAGAGGAGCTGAGATTACTGATGTGTGCCACCACAGCCCTGCTAATTTTTGTATTTTTAATAGAGACTGGATTTTGCCATGTTGGCCAGGCTGGTCTCAAACTCCTGACCTCAGATGATCCACCCACCTCTGCCTCCCAAAGTGCTGGGATTACAGGCGTGAACCAGAACGCCCGTTTGTACAACTGGAAACGCACCAATTCCCAACCCAAATACTATTACATAAAGTTAACAGTACTTAAATGCTGATATGAAGTCAATAAATCTTATGTCACATGATAAAAGAAAGGAAATAAAATGAAGGTATTTTCTTTTTTTTTTTTTTTTTGGACACAGTTTCACAGTTATTGCCCAGGCTGGAGTGCAATGGCACAATCTCGGCTCACTGCAACCTCCGCCTCCTGGGTTCAAGCGACTCTCCTGCCTCAGCCTCCCAAGTAGCTGGGATTACAGGCATGCGCCACCACGCCC
>NW_012106119.1:315979-317226 GCF_000951045.1 Mandrillus leucophaeus | reverse complement strand
AAAAAAAAAAGGAGGAAATACTCATGACAATTACAGTCTTCATTTCTGCAGCTGGTCACGTGATCGTAGCTGGTATTGATGACTACCTTCTCTTTTTCCCTCCACCCCTCACCCCCCACCCCGAGACAGGGTCTTGCTGTGTCGCTGAGGCTGGAGTGCAGTGGCACGACCTCGGCTCACTGCACACTCTACCTCCTGGGTTCAAGCAATTCTCCTGCCTCAGCCTCCCGAGTAGCTGGGATTACAGGTGCCCACCACCACACCTGGCTAATTTTTGTATCTTTAGTAGACATGGGGTTTCATCGTGTTGGCCAGGCTGGTCTCAAACTCCTGACCTTGTGATCCACCCACACTGTCCTCCCAAAGTGCTGGGATTACAGGCGTAAGCCACCGCACTCAGCCGACTACCTTCTACTACCCATTCTGTATTCCCTGTGACTTCAGCAAGCACCTCAGCAGGTCATCGTTTTCTTCCAGTGGACTGACCCAAACCTTCATTCTCGAAGGGTCTAGGTCATTTGTAGTTCTCCCTGGATTGGGCTGTTGTAGTTTCCCATTGACCTTAATCACAGGGCATGATAATACTAAGGGACGCCCTAATGGATCTCCTGTATTCCATGCGTACTCTTCCTTACCTCCATTGTGGTGGAGTAGTAGACTAATTTCATCTTAATAGTCCAGGTGAATCATCCCAGCCAATACTGTAACTCCCTTCTTAGCCTGTTGACTTAAAGGTAGAAGGAGTCCAAAGTGTCCAGGGGGCAATCTTCCAGTTTAATGGAATCGTTGTTGCGTCTCCTGGCAGCAGCGTTCCTCCCTCTGGAACTAAGACTTCTAGGCCAGCAGAAGGCCTAGAAGACAGGCCTATTGCGGGCACAGGAAGCAAAAATTTTGCTAGTGGATCACTAGCGGCGACAGTGAGTGGTGCTACTTCCACTTCCACACCTTGATTCCTTGACCCGTGAATCCTGGTTATGGGAGAAACAGTACCATACACTGGACCTGATTCAGAACATACATGGCCTTCTGGTGAACTTTGTCCTAGCCCTGCAAAGTATTGTCACTTAGTTGGCATTGTAATTCTGACTTCAAAAGACCATTCCACTGTCCTATCAATCCAGCTGCTTCAGGATGATGGGGAACATGGTAAGACCAGTGAATTTCATGAGCATAAGCCCACTGCTACACTTTTTTTTTTTTTTTTTTTTTTTGAACAACCAGTGTCTAAGAATGAAACACTAGTGCAA
>NW_012106119.1:304679-315396 GCF_000951045.1 Mandrillus leucophaeus | reverse complement strand
GTCTCAGGTGATCCCCCCGCCTTGGCGTCCCAAAGTGCTGAGATTACAGGCATTAGCCACCATGCCTGGCCCCGACTAATTTTTGTGTTTTTAGTAGAGACAGGGTTTCACCATCTTGGCCAGGCTGCTCTCGAACTCCTGACCTCATGATCCACCTGCCTTGGCCTGCCAAAGTGCTGGAATTACAGGCGTGAGCCACTGTGCCTGGCCTGCCGCACTTCTTTAGCCGTGAAGTGAGTGCCTTGGTCAGAGGCAGTGCTGTGTGGAATACCGTGATGGTGGATAAGGCATTCTGTGAGTCCACAGTTGGTAGTCTTGGCAGAAGCATTGCGTGCAGGATAGCAAACCCATATCTAGAGTAAGTGTCTATTCCAGTGAGGACAAACCTTTGTCTTTTCCATGATGGAACAGGTCCAGTATAATCAACCTGCCACCAGGTAGCTGGCTGATTACCCCAAGGAATGGTGCCATATTGAGGGCTCAGTGTTGGTCTCTGCTGCTGGCAAATTGGGCACTCAGCAGTGGCCGTAGCCAGGTCATCCTTGGTGAGTGGAAGTCCATGTTGCTGAGCCCATGCATAATCTCCATCCCTGCCACCGTGGCCATTTTGTTCATCGGCCCATTGGGTAATGACATGGGTGGCTGAGGAAAGAGGCTGAGTGGTGTCCACAGAACAAGTCATCCTATCCACTGAGTCATCCTATCCACTGAGTCATCCTATCCACTGAGGTAACACATGGTGAGCACTCACATGGGATACAAATATCTTCACAGTTTTTGACCACTCAGAGAGGTCCATCTGCATGTCTTCCTCAAATGTCTTTGTCACCAATTTTCCAATCATGCTTCTTCCAAGTCTCTGACCATTTGCCCAAACCATGGCTACAGCCCATCAAACAGTACATAATCGCATATCTGACCATTTCTCCTTCCATGGAAAATACACAGCCAGGTGCACTGCTCGAAGTTCTGCCCATTGGAAAGATGTCCACTGTATTTCAAGGATGTCCTAGAAAGGGGCTGTAGTGCTGCAGCTGTCCACTTTCAGGTGGTGCCTGCATATCATGTAGAACCATCTGTAAACCAGGCCCTAGTCTCCTCTTCCTTTGTCGACTGATCATAGGGAACTCCTCAAGAGGCCATTGGTGCAGGCTCGGGGAGAGAAGGCAGGATGGAAGGAGTGGAGACCATGGGCATCTGAGCCACTTCCTCATGTAACTTACTTGTGCCTTCAGGACCTGCTGAAGCCCAATCACATATATACCACTTCCATTTGATGATGGAATGCCACTGTGCATGACCCACTTCATGGCTAGATTGGTCAGAAAGCACCCAGTTCATGATAGGCAGTTCAGGTTGCATGGTGACTTGTCCCATAGTCAAACGTTCAGTTTCCACCAAAGCTCAGTAATAGACCAGGAGCTGTCTCTCAAAAGGAGAGTAGTTATCTGCAGAAGATGACAGGGCCCCTTGCTCTAAAATCCTAAAGGTCTCTGCTGTGATTCACCTATGGGAGTCTGCCAAAGGCTCCAAACAGCATCCCTCTGCCACTGACACCTGAAGCATCATTGGATCTTCTGGGTCATATGGCCCAAGTGGCAGAAGCAGCCTGGACCTGTTGCAGAGCCTTCTGTTCTGGACCCCACTCAAAACTGGCAGCGTTTTGGGTCACTCGATAAATGGACCAAACTAACACACCCAAATGAGGGATGTGTTGCCTCCAAAATCCAAATAGGACCAGTAGGCATTGTACCTCTTTCTTGGTCATAGGAGCAGCCAAATGCAGCAACTTATCCTTTACCTTAGAGGGAGTATCTCGGCCAGGCGCAGTGACTCATGCCTGTAATCCCCAGCACTTTTGGAGGTCAAGGCAGACGGATCACTTGATGTCAGGAGTTCGAGACCAGCCTGGTCAACATGGTGAAACCCTGACTCTACTAATAATACAAAAATTAGGCCGGGCACCGTGGCTTACCCCTGTAATCCTAGCACTTTGGGAGGCCGAGGCAGGCAGATCACGAGGTCAGGAGTTTGAGACCAGCCTGGCCAACTATGGCAAAACCCCGTTTTTACTAAAAAATAAAAAAGTTAGCCGGGCATAAGGGGCCAGGTGCGGTGGCTCACTCCTGTAATCACAGCACTTTGGGAGGCTGAGGCGGGTGGAACACCTGAGGTCAGAAGTTTGAAACCAGCCTGACCAACATGGAGAAACCCCATCTCTACTAAAAATACAAAATTAGCCGAGTGTGGTGGCACATCCTGTAATCCCAGCTACTCAGGAGGCAGAGGCAGGAGAATCGCTTGATCCCAGGAGGTGGAGGTTGCAGTGAGCCGAGATCGTGCCATTGCACTCCAGCCTGGTCAACAAGAGTGAAACTCCATCTCAAAAAAAAAAAAAGAATATCTCAATAGACCCCACACCACTGGACCCCTGGAAATTTTACTGAGGTAGAAGGTCCCTGAATTTTAGTCGAATTTATTTCCCATCCTCTGGCACACAAATGTCTCACCAATAAGTCCAGAGTGTTTGCTACTTCTTGTTCACTGGATTCAATTGGCATAATGTCATCAATGTAATGTCCCAGTGTGATATCTGGTGAAAGCAAAAAGTGATCAAGGTGTCTCCGAATAAGATTATGACACAAAGCCGGAGAGTTGTCCTACCTCTGAGGTAGGACAGTAAAAGTGTATTAATGGCCTTGCCAGGTGAAGGCCACTTGCTTCTGGTGGGCCTTATGAACAGGAATGGAGGAAAAGGCATTTGTCAAGTCAATGGCTGCACACCAGGTACCAGGAGATGAGTTAATTTACTCAAGCAATGAAATCACATCTGGTACAGCAGCTGCAATTGGAGTCACCACTTGGTTAAACATATGATAATCCACTGTCATTCTCCAAGATCCATCTGTCTTCTGCACAGGCCAAATGGGAGAGTTGAATGAGGATGTGCTAAGAATCACCACCTCTGCGTCTTTCAAGTGCTTCATGGTAGCACTAATCTCTGCAATCCCTCCAGGGATGCGATATTGTTTTTGATTTACTATTTATCTAGGTAGAGTCAGCTCTATTGGCTTCCGTTTGGCCCTTCCCACCATAATAGGCCCTCACCCTACCAGTCAGGGAGCCACTGTGAGGGTTCTGCCAGCTGCTAAGTATGTCTATGCCAATTATGCATTTTGGCACTGAGGAGATGACCACAGGATGAGTCTGGAGACCCACTGGACTCACTGGAAGTCAGACCTGAGCTAAAACTCCATTAATTACCTGATCTCCATAAGCCCTGAGTTTAACTAGAGGACCACAGTGATGTTTTGGGTCCCCTAGAATCAACATCAGCTCACAGCCAGTGTCCAGTAGTCTTCAAAATGTCTGTTCATTTCTCTTTCCCCAGTGCACAATTACCCTGGTAAAAGGATGGAGGTTGGCGAGACGCAGTGGCTCACACCTGTAATCCCAACACTTTGGGAGGCCAAGGCAGGTGGATCACAAGGTCAGGAGTTCAAGACCAGCCTGACCAACATGATGAAATCGCATCTCTACTAAAAATACAAAAAATTAATGGGGCATGGTGGCACATGCCTGTAATCCCAGCTACTCAGGAGGCTGAGGCAGGAGAATTGCTTGAACTCGGGAGGTGGAGGTTGCAGTGAGCCGAGATCGCACCACTGCACTCTAGCCTGGGCAACAGAGTGAGACTCCATCTCAAAAAAAAAAAAAAAAAAAAACAAAGGACAGAGGTCTCCTTGGGGAGGGATGGGAGAAAGATTCACTACATAAATGATCGGTAATGTAGTGGGGTCCTTCCTCAAGGGGACCTGATCTCCCCTTCATTCAAGGGGCTCTGGGTCTGTAAATTGGCTCAGATCTGGAAATCAATTGAGTGGCCGTGATTCTCTGATTTTATAATTCAAATTTATCTTTTGTCCACTCAATCTAGAAGTTTTCTGCTTGTATAAATTAAGTAAGAATGCAGTAGGCTTCCTATCAATTTCACTTACAGGAACACCGTGATTAATTAGCCAATGCCAGAACTCTACAAGAGTCAGACTATTCTGATTGCCACTTTGCCTCTGCTGTCCATTACGGTAGCTACACTACCTTGCCTTTGATGGTCGAGTGCCGCCACTTGGCTCCTGCTACCTTGGCATCCAATTATTCCCATTGTATTTAATTTGTGTAGTTGAGTGACTGCAGTTCCCACTGTTAGATTACAGGCGCGGGGGCTCACGCCTGTAATCCCAGCACTTTGGGAGGCTGAGGTGGGTGAACCATGGGGTCAGGAGTTCGAGACCAGCCTGGCCAACATGGTGAAACCCTGTATCTATTGAAAATACAAAAAAAAAAAAAATTAGCTGGGCATAGTAGGGGGTACCTGTAATCCCAGCTACTCAGGTGGCTGAAGCAGGAGAATCACTTGAACCCGGGAGGCTGAGGTTGCAGTAAGCCGAGATTGCACCACTGCACTCTTAGCCTGGGTGACAGAGTGAGACTCTGTCTCAAAAAAAAAAAAAAAAAAGATCTGACATACAGAGAAAAGCAATTACAGGGCTCCTCAAAGATGCAGGTACTGGCCTCACAAATCTATTTCACAAGGCATTGGTCGAGGGTATATCTTCTGGACCTTCCCAGCTGGGATGAGTAGGTCTAAAGTGACTAACCCACTCCACCATCCCAATCTCCCTAACCCTTTGGATCCCTTCCTCTACATTAAACCAAGGGAGATGAGGCATTTCCAACTCCTCACAGTGGGCCATCTTTTAATCTATATTTCAGCTAACCAAGCAAATAAACTATTAGAAGGTTTTGTAAATTTCCGAGCTGCAACATTAAAAGCAGAGTCCCTACTTAGTGGGCCCAAATCAATTAATTCAGCCTGATCCAACTCTATGTTGCTTCCACCATTATCCCATACCCTTAATATCATTTCCATGCCTGTTCTCCAGATGACTGTTTATATAAATTAGAGAACTCAAACAGTTCTTTTCAAGTGTAGCAAACCTTGAGATAGAGTCTCTGTCACCCAGGCTGGAGTCCAGTGGCATGATCTCTACTCACTGCAACCTCTGCCTCCTGGGTTCAAGCAATTTTCATGCCATTTCTTTTCTTTTTTTAGTAGAGGCGAGGTTTTACCATGTTGACCAGGATGGTCTCGATCTCCTGGCCTCAAGCGATCTGCCTGCCTTGGCCTCCCAAAGTGCTGGGACTTCATGTGTGAGCCACTGCACCGGGCCAAAAGTTGAGTTCTTACTAGAGAATGTGACGGGGGAAAGGAGTGCCCAGGAGTTGCTTGTTTATGCAAAGAAGTGTTTAGTGTGGTGAATCAAGGAATTTAAGTTGGGTGACGTGGAAAGCAAAAACAGAAGAGTGATGGGCAGTGAAAAATTGATAAGGTTAATAGTTTAGAGATTCTGCTTCTATCAATAAATGGTTACAGAGGAAGTGATGGTCAGGATGAGATGCAAAATAATACAGGTTATGCAAGCAGCCCTTTTTTTTTTTTTTTTTTTTTTTTTTGAGATGGACTCTTGCTCTGTTGCACTGGTGTGATCTTGGCTCACTGCAACCTCCGCCTCCCGGGTTCAAGCAATTCTCTGCCTCAGCCTCCCAAGTAGCTGGGATTACAGGCGCCCGCCACCACACCCAGCTAATTTTTGTATTTTTAGTAGAGACGGAGTTTCACCATTCACCATCCTGGCCAGGCTGGTCTTGAACTCCTAGCCTCGTGATCCACCCGCCTCAGCCTCCCAAGGTGCTGGGATTACAGGCATGAGCCACCGCGCCCAGCCAAGCCCATTTATTATAAATAACCAGGGCTAGAGTATTAACCATGGGAATAAGTGACTGAGGTGGACTGGAAAACAAGATGATTGGAAATGAGTGGACAAGAAACTGAGGGCCAGCCTATTCGATGAATTGTCTCCATGCATCATGGAATAGCCCAGACTGATGACAGTAGGAATGGTGTAAACCCAGAGAATGAATCAGGCTTCTAAATTTTCAGGGAATGTGGGGAAAGTGACCCAGGAGATCAGCAGATTATTACAATATCCTGATGGCATGCACTTAAAAGGAGCTGAGTTTTTAGGGGATGAGCAACAGTTTGAAGTAGGCAAAGAGCAACATTACTCTGAATGCTGAGTTACAAGTGAAATGCTGAACCTACCCTTTAGTACTTTCAGAGAAGTGAGATCCACTAACTTGAAGGATCAGGAAGGGGATCATGGTAAAAGTGGCATTTATATGGACTTTGAAAGATGAAAAGAATTTTGTGAGAAATAGATTTGGAAAGATAATTCCAGGCAGAGAGAATGCTATTACCAAAGAAGGAGCTGACACTGCTCCGCCCACGCCTGGTGCTTCTGCAAATCCTCCTCCAGAGCCCGTTGCTATGGTGCTAATAGCATCCTTGGTATTACCAGAGCTGGTTAGCAGTTGGCCACCAGGTGGCAGTGCATATCTTTGCGCCATCCCTCCCAGTACTGCCCCTGGAGAAAAACTGGAAGTGAGAATTAGCATAGGTACAGCTGAGGTGGCTTGTGGACTGTGTATCTAGTTAGGCCTGAAGAAACAAAGCCCTTGGAGAAGAGGATAAATGTGGGAACATTTAGGGAGAAGATCAGGGAGAAGATAAAAGGAAAGGAAATTGCCTCAGGGCGAGAGTATAATGAGGTCTAAAAGGTAGTAGAGGGCTCTTGGAGGGAGAGCCATGTCCTCCTGGACATTCCTTGAGGAACTAGTTGGTCAGGATAGCCATGCTGCCCTAGGCTTTACAAAACTCCGGAAATACACTCTTGGATCCAGAGGTGACAATTCACTGAATGAGGATTACCCTAACCAGCCACAGCGTGAAATCCTTGGAGAAGGTGTGTGCTGACTTGATCAGAGGCACAAAGGGAAAGAATCCCAGCTTGAAGGACCAGTTTGAATGTCAAGACTCCAAGAATCACTGCAAGAAAAACGCCTTGTGGTGAAGATTCTAGAATTTAGGATCATTTCCAGATGAGAATCCACAAATGACTCACACAGTCTTTCTGAGGTTGTTAAACAGATTGCTTCCATCAGTACTGAGTCAGGATTTCAGGCTGCTCACCACTGCACTCACTTGTCAACTATTTTCTTAAACCGTAGTTGTTTAAAGAAAGAAGCAGCCAAAAGGAACAACCAAAGAGAGAGGGGAGATGTGCAGATTGGCAGTGCAAGGTGAGGAATAGGCACCAGACCAACATTGAAAAGAGTTTGGAGCAATGGTCTTCTTCTTCTTCTTTTGGTTTATTTACTCACATAATAATTAAAAAAAAAAAAAAAAGGCAAAAAAAAAAAAAAACCGAAAAGAAAAGAAAACTAAACTATGTATTTCCTCTACAGTGGTTTTTTTTTTTTTGGATGAAATCTCACTCTGTCTCCCAAGCTAGAGTGCACTGGCGCAATCGTGGCTCACTGCAACCTCTGCCTTCTGGGTTCAAGCGATTCCCTCTACATGTTTTTAAGTGAAATCTAAGAAAATGTTTTATGTTGAAGTAGCTTCCAGGGATTAATTTCTGCTGTCTAGTATTTGGTATACATGCTTTCAGGACCATTGCTAGTTTTTCCAGTGCCTTTATGCAAATTAGGCAAAGGTGCCCTTCTGGGAAAAAGCAGGTTTTCTAGGAATGGTACCCATGTGTAAAGAAAAATGTGCTCTTTCCTCTAGATGAGGAGGAGAGCCTGGCCAGTGGATTGCAGGCTGTATTTTAGCCTCTACATATCCCACAAAACTGCACAACTAAGTTTCAGCCCTTCACTTGTCCCCAAAACTGTACAAACCATACACAAAAACTTTGTAGATTTTAACTTAAAAAAAAAAAGAAAAACCTTGGAATACAGACATAGATCATTCAGTTTATGGAAATATAAACTACATGACAAAGCTACTGTTTGTGGGCAAACCCGTGGGCCGAATCTTTTGGCTTTGGAAGCAAAAAGCCTGACTTCCTTTTTCATTTCCAATAAAAATGTTAATATATGTCCCTATATCAATTATCTTCTTAATTGTTTTAACTTATTTATTTATTTATTTATTTATTTATTTTTGAGACAGAGTTTCTCTCTTGTTGCCCAGGCAGGAGTGCAATGGCGCAATCTCAGTTCACCGCACCCTCCGCCTCCTGGATTCAAGAGATTCTCCTCTCTCAGCTTCCCGAGTAGGTGCCACCACACCGGGCTACTTTTGGTATTTTTAGTATAGATGGGGTTTTGACATGTTGGCCAGGCTGGTCTGGAACCCCTGACCTCAGGTGATCCGCCCACTTCAGCCTCCCAAAGTGCTGGGATTACAGGCGTGGGCCACTGCACCATTCTAAAACAATAAACTTTATCCAGTACTACTTCAGGTGTGGTGGTTATCTACAGATGAACGACATCAGCATCTTCAGGGAGGCTGTTAGACATGCACATTCTCAGCTGCATCCCAGACCTGCTGAGTCAGAATCTCAGCAGAATGAGATCAGGAAATCTGTATTAACAAGACTTTGAAGTGACCCTTAATGACTGCTAAAATTTTAAAAGCATCAATTGGTAAGCAAACCCTAAGCAAAGTTCCAGAGTATAAGGTGCTGCTCCATTTAATAATTTCCATCGATGCTGTCACAGTGCTCTTTCTCAGCAGTTATGCACTCTTAAATTGTTCCTCTTGCACCCTAGTAAAAGTTTAAGATAGGTTAGAGATAGTTTTTCTTTTCTTTTTTTTTTTTTTAGACGGAATCTCGCTCAGTTGCCGAGGCGGGTGTGCAGTGGCGCAATCTTGGCTCACTGCGAGCTCCGCCTCCCGGGTTCCCGCCATTCTCCTGCATCAGCCTCCAAGTAGCTGGGACTACAGGTGTCTGCCACCAAGCCTGGCTAATTTTTGTATTTTTAGTAGAGACGGGGTTTCACCCTGTTAGCCAGGATGGTCTCAATCTCCTGACCCCGTGATCCACCCGCCTTGGCCTCCCAAAGTGCTGGGATTGCAGGCATGAGCCACCGCGCCTGGCTGCACTTTATCTAATTTAATCCTCCTAACAGCCTATTGGGTGGAACAGAACTTTAGCAACCTCTGTTTAAGATTGTTGGATAAAATAGTGTTTTGTTTGTTTGCTTTTTAGTGTAGATATGTCTCAAACATTATATGGGACATGTTTATGCTTTAAAAAGTATTCATCTTTGATCTGAAAATCAAATTTAACTGGACATCCTGTTTGTTTGCTTGTTTGTGCTAAATCTGGCAACCCTACATATTTCTTTTATCCATCATATTAAGAAGAAATTACTTTCCTTCAAAACACATCGCACAACTTTAATTTTCTAGCTAATATTATTTTGTCTTGCTACTGATGTTCAGATTGTCAGAGAAACCAAAAGGAACCAATGTTTTGGATAGTTTTCTTGTTGCTGTTTTTGAGACAGAGTTTTGCTCTGTTGCCCAGGCTGGGTTCAGTGGCCCAATCTTGGCTCAGTGCAACCTCCGCCTCCCAGATTCAAGGCATTCTCCTGCCTCACCCTCCCGAGTAGCTGGGACTACAGGCACGTGCCACCACACCCAGCTAATTTTTGTATTTTTTTAAGTAGAGACAGGGTTTCACAATGTTGGCCAGGATGGTCTCAATCTCTTGACCTCGTGATCTGCCTGCCTTGGCCTCCCAAAGTGCTGGGATTACAGGCGTGAGCCACTGCGCCCAGCCCCAATAGCTTTCACAGAAATCTACTGAAGGAACTATGGGATAAATAGCAGAAGTTTAACTTCTACTATTCCCAAATGTATCTATGAGTCTCAAATCCTCAATCCTAATTTTAATTAAGAATTGTTTACAAAAAAAAAAAAATAATTGCTTAGGTCTCTTTACAAATGAACCTTGTTAACAGACATGTTGGTGACATCTTACAATGAGAATTGTATAATTTTAGAACTAGGTATAGAACTAGAAAGAGGCTTGCAGATCACTACTGTCTGTTCCCAGAACCTAACTCTGAAACTTAAGCATGAACTGGTGTCTCCAGGCACTAGAGGACTTTGTAGACAGGGATTCTTGTACCTACTGCCTGGGGGTTGTCAACTTGCTTCAATTTTCCCCTTGTCTTGCCTATGCTCCCTCCCAGACACCTCTTCTGTTTTTCTTAGGCTTTAAATCTTATCTGTGGCTCCAAAGTGGCTGCAATAAAAGCCAAACAGGAGAAGGAGAGTGATATGGATCAATTAGAGATGAATATAAACATGCCCCCAACTTGGGGAAATCCCCTTGGTGAAAACTGTGAAAGGCCTGAGGAACAATAGTTCATTCCAACATGGCAGAGAGAGGGAAAGGTGAGACAGGCTTCTTGCAGAGGATGGACATAAAGTTATTCATAGTTATTCCAAAACCAGTAGGATTCAAGGTCAAAAATGCTAAAGAAGAAGGAGCAAATGCCAAGTTGTCAGCACTTGATCTTGCAGTGAATGCATACCCTTGCCTCTGCTGTGAAGAAAGAAACTTAGACTAGCTGAAATATTTTTTAGAAGACTTGCTCCTATGACGAGGGCAACCAGACTTCAGAAAGTCTCTTCTCTATGAGCAGATAGCATGTATCTAGAAATGCAACAATGGCTTTAAGACATAAGAATGTGGTATCTCTGGCCGGGCGCGGTGGCTCAAGCCTGTAATCCCAGCACTTTGGGAGGCCGAGGCGGGTGGATCACGAGGTCAGGAGATCCAGACCATCCTGGCTA
>NW_012106119.1:302625-303648 GCF_000951045.1 Mandrillus leucophaeus | reverse complement strand
AATGTGATATCTCTCTATGAGTATACAGAGAACAGTGCCAGGAGGGCCCAGTATATGGTAGTTGATCATTAAACGTTTATTGAATGAAAACTCCAAGGTCATATTCTGTGTTACTTTTCTTGCTTTGTCATCTATTTCTTCTTTTTTTTTTTTTGTCATAACTGTATCTATGTCTTATTTTTCCCATCTGTGTTGAGAAAAAATGAAATCAAACAAGAAATCATGAGATCTGCCTCTCAAGGAAGTCTACTGGAAAGCTGAAGTTTACATTAGATGTACTTTTGATACCTGAGCCTCTGAGCCACTGCCAGTACTTCAGTTTCAGTACTCGTTATCTCTTTGTATAATAGCCTCCTTACTAGTTTCTACAGTGTAGTCTGTAATCTCTTTAAAATCTAAATTCAATCATGTTATTACTGTGTGTAACCTACCAGCTCTCTGGGGTACTCAGAAGAAATTCCAGGCTGGGTGCAGTGGCTCAGGCCTGTAATCACAACACTTTTGGAGGCCGAGGCGGTCGGATCACCTGAGGTCAGGAGTTCGAGCCCAGCCTGGCCAACAGGGTGAAATCCTGTCTCTACTAAAAATACAAAAATTAGCCGGGCATGGTGGCAGGCGCCTGTAATCCTAGCCGCTTGGGAGGCTGAGACAGGAGAAACGCTTGAACCTGGGAGGCGGAGGTTACAGTGAGCTGAGATTGTGCCACTGCATTCCAGACAGAGCAAGACTCTGCCTTGAAAAAAAAGAAAAAAGTCCAGACTCCTTGACCTGTCATACCTGGCATGCTTGGATCTTTGTGATATTATCCTGCGCTCCTTCTGGCCTCTTCTCACCCCTTGGCACACCCCACTGCAGTCAGGCTGAAATCACAAACACACCAGACTCTCCTTCAAGCCCATGCTCACACTGTACCCTCAAACTATCACACTATTGGCCGGGCGCGGTGGCTCACGCCTGTAATCCCAGCACTTTGGGAGGCCGAGACGGGCGGATCACGAGGTCAGGAGATCGAGACCATCCTGG
>NW_012106119.1:288317-302520 GCF_000951045.1 Mandrillus leucophaeus | reverse complement strand
TGAACCCGGGAGGCGGAGCTTGCAGTGAGCTGAGATCCGGCCACTGCACTCCAGCCTGGGTGACAGAGCAAGACTCCGTCTCAAAAAAAAAAAAACAAACAAATAAAAAAAAACTATCACACTATTTAGTCTTGTCTCTCTCCGTCGTACTTTGTTAGAGTGACTACTACTTAAAGAGGAAGTCTGCCTAGACACTTTCACACCTCTGCTATCTCTTCCCTGAATTATGTGTCTCTCCCCACGTCCCCGCTTCAAGACCAGTCGTTGTGCAGCGCCTGACCCTGGGCGGCACCATTTCCATAAACCCCAACGTGCATGCAGTCAGATGCAAGCTGCACAGTCATATGCAGTGTCCCCACAGGAAGTTATGAGTCTTATACGTTTCCCGTGCTTCCTCTCGAATGGACGGTAAACGCTCAGGAAAGCACGGTTGTTTCTCAGGCTTGGAAAGAACGAGAGCAGAGGAACATTTAAGCTGGACCTTGAAGGGTGTGTCAACAGACAGAAAAGGTAAATAACATATTTCAAGCAGAGAAAATCACCAAAAAAAGAATACAGAGGTAGTCTGGTGTAACTAGATTAGATAGGAGTAAGTAAACGGAAATTAAGATAAATTGTGTCAAGCCCTGAGTGCTACTTTAATGAATATTAATTTTATTCTATTGGCAGCAAGCCATTGAACAGTTTTGAGCACTACAATGATATAATCCCGTCTGTGTTTAAATGTATTTTCTACTGAGTGTTATTTTTTGCTATAAAACAAAGCATGCTTATTTTTAAATTTTTACTATTTCAAAGAAAAATTAGATAAGTGAAAGGTTCCTATAATATCACTCATTAGCGCTAACCACTATTAATAGTTTGGTATAATGC
Organism: Mandrillus leucophaeus; assembly: GCF_000951045.1. Classification (NCBI taxonomy): domain Eukaryota; kingdom Metazoa; phylum Chordata; class Mammalia; order Primates; family Cercopithecidae; genus Mandrillus; species Mandrillus leucophaeus. The sequence goes on along the minus strand of NW_012106119.1, from coordinate 301,647 downwards.
TCCATTTTTTTCCTGTGCAGCACATGTACATGTGCATATGTGTTTCTGTTTTTTATTTGTTTGTTTGTTTTCAGACAGAGTTTCACTCCTGTTGCCCAGGCTGGAGTGCAATGGTGTGATCTCGGCTCACCACAACCTCCGCCTCTTGGGTTCAAGCGATTCTCCTGCCTCATCCTCCTGAGTACGTGGGATTACAGGCATGTGCCAACACGGCCAGCTAATTTTTTAATATTTTTAGTAGAGACGAGGTTTCTCCATGTTGGTCAGGCTGGTTTCGAACTCTTGACCTCAGGTGATCCACCCGCATCGGCCTCCAAAAGTGTTGGGATTATAGGCGTGAGCCACCGCACCCAGTGAGTGTATGTGTTTCTGTACAATTCATTTATTTACAAGAATTAAGGGACCAGGTGTGGTGGCTCACGTCTGTAATCCCAGCACTTTGGGAGGTCAAGGTGGGCAGATCACCTGACGTCAGGAGTTTGAGAGCAGCCTGACCAACACGGCAAAACCCCATCTCTACAAAAAATACAAAATTAGCCGAGCGTGGTGGTGTTCATCTGTAGTCCCACCTACTTGAGAGGCTGAGGCACTAGAATTGCTTGAACTGGGAGGTGGAGGTTGCAGTGAGCTGAGATCCTGCCATTGCACTCCAGCCTGCATGATAGAGCGAGACTCTGTCTCGAAAAAAAAAAAAAATGAATTAAGGCTGGGCACAGTGGCTCATGCCTGTAATCCCAGCACTTTGGAAAGCGGGGGCGGGTAAGTCGCTTGATCTTAAGAGTTTGAGACCAGTCTGGGCAATAAAGCAAAACCCTGTCTCTACAAAAAATACACACTTCAAGACCAGGCATGATGGTGAGCACCTGTAGTCCTAGCTACTGGGGAGGCTGAGGTGGGGGAATCACTTGAGCTCTGGAAGTCGAGGCTGCAGTGAGCTGAGATCGTGCCACTGCATTCCAGCTTGCATAACACAGCAAGACCCTGTCTCAAAAAAAAAATAATTAGATCATTCTAAACATACTTTTTGCCACTGCCTTTTTTGAAGTAATGCTGGGTATCTTGTATGAGGAAGCAAACTCCACAAATCTTATCAACCACAGCAAAAACATGATTATGTGTGAATATACTTGCTAATAATCAACACAGAAATGATATTCTGTTTCACCTATGAGCCTGCACAATTTTTTTTTTTTTTAAGATGGAGTCTTGCTCTGTCGCCTAGGCAGGAGTGTAGTGGCTCACTACCAGCTCCGCGTGCTGGGTTCACGCCATTCTCCTGCCTCAGCCTCCTGAGTAGCTGGGACTACAGGCGCCTGCCACCACGCCCGGCTAATTTTTTGTATTTTTAATAGAGATGGGGTTTCACCATGTTAACCAGGATGGTCTCGATCTCCTGACCTCGTGATCCACCCGCCTTGGCCTCCCAAAGTGCTGGGATTACAGGCATGAGCCACCGCGCCCAGCCGAGCTTGCACAAATTAAACAGAGATGAATATCAGTTTCGGCGGGGCTCCAACAAAAAAAAAGATACTCTTTATATAATTATAATAGAAGGAATAAAAATTAGTTATTCAAGAGAGGGCAATTTAGCAATTCTTTTTGACATTTAAAATACATGTAACTTTGAACTAGCAATTCCATATCTACAAGTTTTTTCTACAAAATACCCTCAGAAATTCACAAAGAAATGGAGGCTAGGCACAGTGGCTCACACCTATAATGCCAGTGTTTTGGGAGGCTGACACGGGAGGATCGCTTGAACCTGAAAGTTTGAGACTAACGTGGGCAACATAGTGAGACCCTGCCTCTACTAAAAGTATAAAAATTAGCTAAGCATGGTGACACACACGTGTAATCCCAGCTACTCATGAGGCTGAGGCAGGAGAATCACTTGAACCTGGGAGGTGGAGGTTACAGTGAGTCGAGATTGTGCCACTGTACTCCATCCTAGGTTAGAGAGTGAGACTCCATCTCTAAATAAATAAATAAATAAAAGGAATTCACAAGGATAAATGTACAAGTATGTTTATTGTAGCTTTATTTCTAATAGCAAAGCAACCTAAACAGACAATAAATTATGGGGTTCCCTACCACATTACATACCATTGTGCAGCATATCTGAATGTACTGATGTAAATAATTTCCATAATATATTGTTGGGTGAGAAAATATCAAAATACTGAAATGATATATGTGTTTATATGATGCCATTTTTGTAAAACCATACATGCACCTAAGTAGACAGTATGTGTCTATATTCATCTACAATATGTGTACATAATATGTGTATGTGTGCTGATATATACACATACTCAAAAGGTTTTTTTGTTTTTGTTTTTGTTTTGAGATAGGATCTTTCTCCGTTGCATAGGGTGGAGTACAGTGGTGCAATCATGGCTTATTGCAACCTCAAACTCAAAGGCTCAAGCAGGCCTTCCCTAGTAGCCTCCCTAGTAGCTCTGGTTGCACCAGGCACAAGATAAGATTTTACTTTGTTGCCCGGGCTGTTCTTGAACTCCTGACCTCAAGTGATCTGCCTGCCTCAGCCTTCCAAAGTGCTGGGATTACAGGCATGAGTCACCACCACGTCCAGCTCGATGTTTTCAAGTCAATATATATTGTGATATTTCATTCTTTTTAATGGCTACAGAGTATTTTACTGTATGACAACACCATTGATTTATTCTACACTTTTTTGTTGTTTTTTTTTGTTTGAGATGAAGTCTTGCTCTGTTGCCCAAGCTGGAGTGTAGTTCCACAATCTCAGCTCACTACCGTCTCCGCCCCCTGGGTTGAAACGATTCTCCTGCCTTAGCCTCACAAGTAGCTGGGATTACAGATGCCCACCATCACGCCCGGCTAATTTTGTTTGTTTGTTTGTTTGTTTTTTGTTTTGGTTTTTTAGTAGGGATGGGTTTTCACCATGTTGGCCAGGCTGGTCTCAAATTCTTGACCTCAAGTGATCCACCTGCATCGGCCTCCCAAAGTGCTAGCATTACAGGCATGAGCAACCACACCCAGCCAAGATAACAGTTTTTGTTGATGGATTGGATGTGGAAGGAGTGGGAAAGAGAAAAATCCTAAATAATCCTAGTTTTTGGAATTCAGTGAATAGTGATAACATTTACTGAGATGTAAAAGACTAGAAAAGTAAGAGATTTGGGAGTTTGAAAAATAAACATAACTTCTCCTTTGGCTATGATTAATGTGAGAGGTTTTTTGACCACCCAGGTACAAATAAGACAGGCTATATATATACATGACTCTGATTGCTTCTAAGCCTTTTGGCCAAGATCAAGTGATACATAACTCTGGAAGTCAGGGGGAAAGCCATCAGTGAAAAACTTACAAGACAGCCCATTATGTTTTGATAGCTCTAGTTGTCAGAAAGTTCTTCCCATTACACTAAGGTGACTATAAATGTTATATGAATTTGATGCCCATTTCCATTTGGGGTTCCTGAAAAGTACATATTTTTCTAAGCACATCGAATATTGGAAGAGAGTTATCACATTCTCTCCCAACATCTTTTATTTATTTATTTATTTTTGAGACAGAGTTTTGCACTTTTTGCCTAGACTGGAGTGCAATGGTGCGATCTCAGCTCACTGCAAGCTCTACCTCCCAGGTTCAAGCAATTCTCCTGCCTCAACCTCCCGAGTAGCTGGGATTACAGGTATGCACCACTGCACCCGGCTAATTTTGTATTTTTAGTAGAGATGGATTTCTCGACGTTGGTCAGGCTGGTCTCAAACTCCTGACCTCAGGTGAGCTGCCCGCCTCAGCCTCCCAAAGTGCTGGGGCCTACATCTTATATTTTCTAATCTAAACAAACAATCCTAGTTTCTCCAGCTGTCCTTCATGATCTGTTTCCAGACATGTCATCATCCTGGCTGGTCATATGTGTTTTAAGGTAGGATGCCAAGGACTAACATGGCCCAAATAACCATACATAAAATGTAGGAGTATCATCCCTCGAATCTGCTATTTCTTCAGAAATACGTTTGACTTCTATAATTTATGTTTTCCTTCTTTTTTTGTTTTTATTTTTTCTAGACACGCCACCACACCCGGCTAATTTTTGTATTTTTAATACAGACAGGATTTCACCATGTTGGCCAAGCTAGTCTCAAACTTCTGACCTCCAGAGTTCTGCTGACCTTGGCCTCCCGAAGTGCTGGGATTACAGGCATGAGCCACCTTGCCAGGCCCTGTTTTCTTTCTTATTGTCATGAGTGTGTCAGGGTTCCTACCAGTGACACACAATGTCTCTTTTTCTCCTTTTTTTTTTTAAATGGAGTTTTGCTCTTGTTGCCCAGGCTGGAGTGCAATGCCACAATCCTGGCTCACTGCAACCTCTGCCTCCAGGGTTCAAGCGATTCTGCTATCTCAACCTCCCAAGTCGCTGGGATTACAGGCAGGTACCACCACGCCTGGCTAATATTTGTATTTTTAGTACAGACGAGGTTTCACCAGGTTGGCCAAGCTGGTCTTGAACTCCTGACCTCAGGTGACCCACCCTCCTTGGCCTCCCAATGTGCTGGAATTATGGGGCGTGAGCCGCCACGCCACACCTGGCTACGATGTCTCTTCTTACTTTCTTCTTATCCATTCTTGGATTTGGAAATCAAATAACCAATTGAAGCCATCAGATATTAACATTTTGCTTTGCATGTTTGGGATATTTTGTAATAATTTAAAAGGAGAGGCGGGGCCCAGTGGCTCACACCTGTAATACCAGCTGCTAGGGAGGCTGAGGCAGGAGATTGGCTGGAACCCGGAAGGCAGAGGGTTCAGTAAACCAAGATTGCGCCATTGTACTCCAACGTGGGAGACAAGAGCTCCTTGTCAAAAAACACTCCATCTCAAAAAAAAAAAAAAAAAAAAAAAAGGAGAGAGAGAGAAAGTGCTTCCTTAGAGGGACCAAAGCCTTCCTATGGGTTACACTTTGAATTCTAGTGAGAAAACCGGTTTTCTTTCCTTGTTTCCTCTAGGCTATATTCAAAATAAATGAGTTTCCCAGACAGTTGAGTGTCAGATGGGTGAGGTATTTCAGCCTTTTGCACAGGATCTCACTGGAGATTTTCTGAGATGTCTTGCTGAAATCAAGGTGCATGGTGTCTGAGGCGGTGGTTCTCAAACAGCGGTGATTTGCTCCCAGTGGACATCTGGCAATGTCTGGAGATATTTTTGTCGTCATGATTGCAGGAAAGAGATTACATCCTTCTAGTGGGGAGAGGCCAGGGATTCTGCTAAACATTCCGCAATACGTGGAACAAGCCTTTGTGACAAGTAATTGTCTGGCCCCAAATCTCAGTAATATCCATATTTAGGACTATGGGATTTCTTTGATTTTATTAACTTTATGGGAAAAAGAAAAGTTTTAAACCTAATGAAATAATTCTGCTTCCAACTAATCACTGCTCTCTCTCTCTTTTTTTTTTTTTTTGAGACACAGTTTTACTCTTGTTGCCCAGGCTGGAGTGCAATGGCGCCATCTTGCCTCACTGCAACCTCTGCCTCCTGGGTTCAAGCAGTTGTCCTGTTTCAGGCTCCCAAATAGCTGGGATTACAGGCATGCGCCACCACACCTGGCTACTTTTGTATTTTTAGTAGAGACGGGGTTTCTCCATGTTGGTCAGGCTGGTCTCAAACTCCTGACCTCAGGTGAGCTGCCCGCCTCAGCCTCCCAAAGTGCTGGGGCCTACATCTTATATTTTCTAATCTAAACAAACAATCCTAGTTTCTCCAGATGCACCTAAGTAGACAGTATGTGTCTATATTCATCTACAATATGTGTACATAATATGTGTATGTGTGCTGATATATACACATACTCAAAAGGTTTTTTTGTTTTTGTTTTTGTTTTGAGATAGGATCTTTCTCCGTTGCATAGGGTGGAGTACAGTGGTGCAATCATGGCTTATTGCAACCTCAAACTCAAAGGCTCAAGCAGGCCTTCCCTAGTAGCCTCCCTAGTAGCTCTGGTTGCACCAGGCACAAGATAAGATTTTACTTTGTTGCCCGGGCTGTTCTTGAACTCCTGACCTCAAGTGATCTGCCTGCCTCAGCCTTCCAAAGTGCTGGGATTACAGGCATGAGTCACCACCACGTCCAGCTCGATGTTTTCAAGTCAATATATATTGTGATATTTCATTCTTTTTAATGGCTACAGAGTATTTTACTGTATGACAACACCATTGATTTATTCTACACTTTTTTGTTGTTTTTTTTGTTTGAGATGAAGTCTTGCTCTGTTGCCCAAGCTGGAGTGTAGTTCCACAATCTCAGCTCACTACCGTCTCCGCCCCCTGGGTTGAAACGATTCTCCTGCCTTAGCCTCACAAGTAGCTGGGATTACAGATGCCCACCATCACGCCCGGCTAATTTTGTTTGTTTGTTTGTTTGTTTTTTGTTTTGGTTTTTTAGTAGGGATGGGTTTTCACCATGTTGGCCAGGCTGGTCTCAAATTCTTGACCTCAAGTGATCCACCTGCATCGGCCTCCCAAAGTGCTAGCATTACAGGCATGAGCAACCACACCCAGCCAAGATAACAGTTTTTGTTGATGGATTGGATGTGGAAGGAGTGGGAAAGAGAAAAATCCTAAATAATCCTAGTTTTTGGAATTCAGTGAATAGTGATAACATTTACTGAGATGTAAAAGACTAGAAAAGTAAGAGATTTGGGAGTTTGAAAAATAAACATAACTTCTCCTTTGGCTATGATTAATGTGAGAGGTTTTTTGACCACCCAGGTACAAATAAGACAGGCTATATATATACATGACTCTGATTGCTTCTAAGCCTTTTGGCCAAGATCAAGTGATACATAACTCTGGAAGTCAGGGGGAAAGCCATCAGTGAAAAACTTACAAGACAGCCCATTATGTTTTGATAGCTCTAGTTGTCAGAAAGTTCTTCCCATTACACTAAGGTGACTATAAATGTTATATGAATTTGATGCCCATTTCCATTTGGGGTTCCTGAAAAGTACATATTTTTCTAAGCACATCGAATATTGGAAGAGAGTTATCACATTCTCTCCCAACATCTTTTATTTATTTATTTATTTTTGAGACAGAGTTTTGCACTTTTTGCCTAGACTGGAGTGCAATGGTGCGATCTCAGCTCACTGCAAGCTCTACCTCCCAGGTTCAAGCAATTCTCCTGCCTCAACCTCCCGAGTAGCTGGGATTACAGGTATGCACCACTGCACCCGGCTAATTTTGTATTTTTAGTAGAGATGGATTTCTCGACGTTGGTCAGGCTGGTCTCAAACTCCTGACCTCAGGTGAGCTGCCCGCCTCAGCCTCCCAAAGTGCTGGGGCCTACATCTTATATTTTCTAATCTAAACAAACAATCCTAGTTTCTCCAGCTGTCCTTCATGATCTGTTTCCAGACATGTCATCATCCTGGCTGGTCATATGTGTTTTAAGGTAGGATGCCAAGGACTAACATGGCCCAAATAACCATACATAAAATGTAGGAGTATCATCCCTCGAATCTGCTATTTCTTCAGAAATACGTTTGACTTCTATAATTTATGTTTTCCTTCTTTTTTTGTTTTTATTTTTTCTAGACACGCCACCACACCCGGCTAATTTTTGTATTTTTAATACAGACAGGATTTCACCATGTTGGCCAAGCTAGTCTCAAACTTCTGACCTCCAGAGTTCTGCTGACCTTGGCCTCCCGAAGTGCTGGGATTACAGGCATGAGCCACCTTGCCAGGCCCTGTTTTCTTTCTTATTGTCATGAGTGTGTCAGGGTTCCTACCAGTGACACACAATGTCTCTTTTTCTCCTTTTTTTTTTTAAATGGAGTTTTGCTCTTGTTGCCCAGGCTGGAGTGCAATGCCACAATCCTGGCTCACTGCAACCTCTGCCTCCAGGGTTCAAGCGATTCTGCTATCTCAACCTCCCAAGTCGCTGGGATTACAGGCAGGTACCACCACGCCTGGCTAATATTTGTATTTTTAGTACAGACGAGGTTTCACCAGGTTGGCCAAGCTGGTCTTGAACTCCTGACCTCAGGTGACCCACCCTCCTTGGCCTCCCAATGTGCTGGAATTATGGGGCGTGAGCCGCCACGCCACACCTGGCTACGATGTCTCTTCTTACTTTCTTCTTATCCATTCTTGGATTTGGAAATCAAATAACCAATTGAAGCCATCAGATATTAACATTTTGCTTTGCATGTTTGGGATATTTTGTAATAATTTAAAAGGAGAGGCGGGGCCCAGTGGCTCACACCTGTAATACCAGCTGCTAGGGAGGCTGAGGCAGGAGATTGGCTGGAACCCGGAAGGCAGAGGGTTCAGTAAACCAAGATTGCGCCATTGTACTCCAACGTGGGAGACAAGAGCTCCTTGTCAAAAAACACTCCATCTCAAAAAAAAAAAAAAAAAAAAAAAAGGAGAGAGAGAGAAAGTGCTTCCTTAGAGGGACCAAAGCCTTCCTATGGGTTACACTTTGAATTCTAGTGAGAAAACCGGTTTTCTTTCCTTGTTTCCTCTAGGCTATATTCAAAATAAATGAGTTTCCCAGACAGTTGAGTGTCAGATGGGTGAGGTATTTCAGCCTTTTGCACAGGATCTCACTGGAGATTTTCTGAGATGTCTTGCTGAAATCAAGGTGCATGGTGTCTGAGGCGGTGGTTCTCAAACAGCGGTGATTTGCTCCCAGTGGACATCTGGCAATGTCTGGAGATATTTTTGTCGTCATGATTGCAGGAAAGAGATTACATCCTTCTAGTGGGGAGAGGCCAGGGATTCTGCTAAACATTCCGCAATACGTGGAACAAGCCTTTGTGACAAGTAATTGTCTGGCCCCAAATCTCAGTAATATCCATATTTAGGACTATGGGATTTCTTTGATTTTATTAACTTTATGGGAAAAAGAAAAGTTTTAAACCTAATGAAATAATTCTGCTTCCAACTAATCACTGCTCTCTCTCTCTTTTTTTTTTTTTTTGAGACACAGTTTTACTCTTGTTGCCCAGGCTGGAGTGCAATGGCGCCATCTTGCCTCACTGCAACCTCTGCCTCCTGGGTTCAAGCAGTTGTCCTGTTTCAGGCTCCCAAATAGCTGGGATTACAGGCATGCGCCACCACACCTGGCTACTTTTGTATTTTTAGTAGAGACGGGGTTTCTCCATGTTGGTCAGGCTGGTCTCGAACTCCGAACCTCAGGTGATCCGCCCGCCTCGGCCTCCCAAATTGCTGAGATTAGAGGTGTGAGCCACCATGTCCTCTTATATCACTGCTCTCTTATTGCATACAAATCGTCTGTGAATAATCTTTGTAGACTTTAGTAGGAAAATAATGAAGCACTGCTTTTTTCCACTTTTGTAAACTGAAAAGTTTATATTTTTCTGCCATCATTCTCAATCTCCATAATTTTTTTAATATTAACAGTGCCCAGTGATTAAATTTGGACACTATGTTCATATACTGTTATTTAAAGAAAAATTATACTCTCACCATATCTCATTGCCCTCTTTGGCCTTTTGTTTCTCTTCCCCATGTTTATTCATTTGTCGCAGTTGTAAGGTTTTTCTTGGGGAGGTAAGTAATCCTGCTTTTCTTCTGTCATCTCTAAAAACTACGTAAATACAATACAACTTAAACTGGAAGCTCTGTTCTTATCTTTTAGGAACCCTAGTGAGACATGTAGCTATTTTGGAACGAGGCTCTACTAATCATGTTGACTGGTTACTTATTAGTGAGAGAGACGGGGGCAGCAGTCACTGTCCTGTCACCAGGTGGATAAGAATGTGGGAGACAAAGAATGATGCTGTTCTCTGCACGCCCTCCACGTGGGGAGACTGGAATCTTTTCCTGGGGCTGTGGTATTTCTTTTGTATTGACTGCAGCTGTCAGGATCAAAGAAGAACTGATGAGACAAAAGTAAATAGCTTCATTCTCAGGCTACCTGAGAGGAGTAAGGTCTGATGGAGATTAAAAGATGAAAGGGGAGAAACAGATTCTTTCTCAGCCATACCCAGATACAACTAAGTCACTCTTTTCACATGCTTCTGATTTTTCAAATTCTGTGTTACCACCTAGAATCTAGTGGCAAAATGATCTTTTCCTAATGCTTTTTTAAGATAGAGAACAGTGATGTTTCCTGATCTCAATGCTTTTACATTTAGAGCTAGAGGTTTATTCAGTCAGCCAGTAATTTATTCAATTGTATATTCACTATGTCTATATGTTCCAGACCCATACATGAACCAAGGCAAGGCTCCAAAAACTTGGCAGTTTCAAGTATATATTTGAAAGAGGACTCATAAGTGAATATCTGATTAGTAGTTGAAATGTTATATAATTTGGCCAGGCACGGTGGCTCATGCCTGTAATCCCAGCACTTTGGGAAGCCGAGGTGGGTGGATCACCTGAGGTCAGGAGTTCAAGACCAGCGTGGCCAACATGGTGAAACCCCCTCTCTACTAAAAATATAAAAAAGTAGCTGGGCATGGTGGCAGATGCCTGTAATCCCAGCTACCCCAGAGGCTGAGGCAAGAGAATCACTTGAATCCAGGAGACGGAGGTTGCAGTGAGCCAATATTGCACCATTACACTCTAGCCTGGGCAACAAGAGCATAACTCCATCTCAAAAAAAAAAAAAAAATTATATAATTTTTCACCTTTCTTCTGGAATAATGACTACTTCACATGCATGGATCACAAAGTATTTGTTTGGGCAGTACATTTGTAGAACCCTTGAGACTGCACAGAATAAAATAGCTGGCATTCTTCTTCTTCAGCCATAAGTCCACCTCCTAGAATTAGAGAACTGAGACACAGGCTTAATGACTTAAGTTTTTGCGCAGTCCGTAGCATAGTCCGTACCACAGTCTTTACTGATACCTAGGTTTTCTAACTTTCAACCTTGTGTTTGTTCCAAAAACAGAGGTGAGAGAAGATTGCTTGCAGAAAATGCTTTCTGCCATTGTACCAAGTGCATTTTTATCAAGAAAGTCTCTGAAGCAACCAAGTTGGGGTTCAGGGTTGGGGTCGAGGAAAGCAATGGAAAGGCGGGATTAGAAAAAACACAGAATGCTTGGTGAGGTGGCTTATACCTGTATCCCAGTACTTGGGAGGCTGAGGTGGATGGATCACCTGACATCAGGAGTTCAAGACCAGTTGACCCAACATGGTGAAACCCCGTTTCTACCAAAAATACAAAAACTAAGGCTGGGAGCGGTGGCTCACACCTGTAATCCCAGCACTTTGGGAGGCCGAGGAGGGCTGATAATGAGGTCAGGAGTTCGAGATCAGCCATGGCCAACATGGTGAAACTCCATCTCTACTAATAATAAAAAAATTAGCTGTGTATGGTGGCGGGTGCCTGCAGTCCCAGCTACTCAGGAGACTGAGGCAGGAGAATCGCCTGAACCTGGGAGGCAGAAGTTGCAGTGAACTGAGATTGCACCACTGCACTCCACCCTAGGCGACAGAGTGAGACTCTGTCTCCAAATAAATAAACAAATGAAATAATAATACAAAATACATAATAAATAATTTAGTTCATTCCTCACCTGAGGGCTTATACTTGAACTAGCACCAGTGGTATTCAAAGACTGTGGCAGCGTCCCCAAACTTGCTTTTCCAGCATTATATTTTACTAGACTCCTGTAAGTGCCTTATTCCTCAGCTAAACTGGTCTAAGCACCATTCCCCAGCCTTCCCACAAACTCCCTACCACCAGACATGCCCAGGCCATTCCGCCTTACTGAAATGCTCTTTTTTTATTTTCTGAGATGGAGTTTCGGCTGTTGTTGCCCAGGCTGGACTGCAATGGCGTGATTTCAGCTCACTGCAACCTCTGCCTCTGGGGTTCAAGCATTTCTCCTGCCTCAGCCTCCCCAGTTGCTGGGATTACAGGTGTGTGACTCCACATTTGGCTGATTTTTGTATTTTTAGTAGAGACATGTTTCCCCATGTTGGCCAAGCTGATCTTGAACCCCTGACCTCAGGTCATCTGCCTGCCTTGGCATCCCAAAGTACTGGGATTAAAGGCGTGAGGCACCACGCCCAGCTAAAATGCTCTTTTCTAATCTTTATCTCTTATCTCTTAGTCTACCCATCTTTCAAGATCCATTTCAAATACCAGCTTCAAGAAGCCTTTCTGGGTGTTTCCACATGAATAAAATCTCATGATTCTTGGCTCTTTTTTTGGGGGGGGGGGATTTTCTTATCTTGTCCCCTCCAGCACCAGATTATAACTTGAGGGTAGGGGCTTTGAGTTTCCTGCATCGTACAGCAGAGCGTTGTGCATTTTGTAGGCTTTCTCCATATACATGCATATATATTTTAATTTTTTTCACCATCACCTTTAAAAAAAACTCATTCAAATATTTCTGGATTTAGAAATCTGTTATTTCAGCCAGGCGCAGGGGCTCATGCCTGTAATCCCAGCCCTTTGGGAGGCCAAGGCAGGCAGATCACGAGATCAGGAGATCCAGAGCATCCTGGCTAACACGGTGAAACCTTGTCTCTACTAAAAATACAAAAACTAGTTGGATGTGGTGGCGGGAGCCTGTAGTCCCAGCTACTCAGGAGGTTGAGGCAGGAGAATTGCTTGAACCCAGGAGGCAGAGGTTGCAGTGAGTTGAGATCGCACCACTGCACTCTAGCCTGGGTGACAAGAGCAAAAACTCAAAAAAAAAAAAAAAAGCTGTTATTTCTTGATTGATTTATGTGTATGTATGTAACAGTCTTGCTCTCTTGCCCAGCCTGGCGTGTACTGGCATGATCACGGCTCACTGCAACCTCAACCTCCAGGGCTTGAATGATCCTCCCACTTCATCCTCCCAAGTAGCTAGGACCACAGGTGGGTGACCCCATGCCCGGTTAATTATTTGTATTACTTGTAGAGATGAAGTTTTGCCATGTTGCCCAGGCTGGTCTTGAACTTCTGGACTCAAGCAATCCTCTTACCTTGGTTTCCCAAAGTGCTGCGATTACAGACATGAGCCACCGTGCCTGGCCCCTGGATGTTTTTTATCAAGATGTTGTCTTGTTCAAAGATTGAGAGGCCCAAGAACTCAGTTAAAGAATGGAATTGCAGGCCGGGCGCAGTGGCTCATGCCTGTAATCCCAGCACTTTGGGAGGCCAAGGCGGGTGGATCATGAGGTCAGGAGATCGAGATCATCCTGGCTAACATGGTGAAACCCCGTCTCTACTAAAAATACAATAAATTAGCCAGACGTGGTGGTGGGCACCTGTAGTCCCAGCTACTCAGAAGGCTGAGGCAGGAGAATGGCGTGAACCCAGGAGGTGGAGCTTGCAGTGAACCCAGATCGCGCCACTGCACTCCAGCCTG
>NW_012106119.1:286808-287891 GCF_000951045.1 Mandrillus leucophaeus | reverse complement strand
ACAAACTGAGATACAAATATTGAAGGAGAACAGTCAAGTCATAAGTGTTGTGTCTAAGGGACATATTCTTAGCTTTTGTTGTCCGAGGGAGGTTACGTTCTGTGCATGTCAGAAGATGACAGGCAAGAAAGGAAAGTGGGAAACAATAAGGAAGTGAAGGTAACCCCTTTATCCTCCCACTAGTTCACTCCTTGGAAATAGAAATAACTCAGGGAGGCAGATGAGGATAAATAAACACTGCCTTGAAACGGTCTGTATGCTTAGCTAGATTCTGTCTGCAGCTGCTTTCTGCAGAATCCTGCAAATTGGGTTTGTCATCTGACCGTGTCTCTCTCCTCCTGTGTCTCTACATCTATTTCAGGTCCCTGGATTTGCTCATGTCTGTTGCGTTGGTTCCTCTGCTGTGTTCCTCTAACTGTCGGTAATGCCTCCATCCATTTCTAGAAGTAAATGTGTTGATGGCATTTTATCACCTGTGCAGTTCCTCTTTTGACCGTCTCAATTCTCACCTATGTCTGGGCCTATTGTTTTCACCTTAAGTCTTTTATTTTTCTTTCTGCACCCTTTTGTTTCTGCTTCTGTCACTGCTTCTCTCTACCAGCTGGCTCTCTATGACGATGCCATCCCCATAGCAACCTCTTTCTGGGGAAGAATGAGGGCAAGGAAAAGAGAGAGCTAGAATAGATGGGCTAAGAAAAGCCAGATTGGGGTTGGAAGGTGACCTTTTGGATTGAGTCCTAGAACAGAGTACAGACAAACTATGAAGACTGATACCCGCCAAGTTACACAAAACCCTAAGAAAACACAAATTGGGAGCCCAAATCCAGTCCCTGCTGGCAAAGCTCGTTCAGCAAATCCTTTCTGTTGTAAATTAACCTGTTATCTGTTTTCCCTTCCCTGTGATTCAGATTATTCTTTCTTTCTGTTTTTAGATCTCATAATTCTTAAACATGTGTGGTTCTTTTTTTCTTTTTAAAGCTAGTCAAGTGAAGCAGTATGAGTGGAAAAGGAACAAAGAAATTCATAACTGGTTGTGATCAATTGTAAACACCACTGTAGTCAGATCAGCCACATGTGTATTTT
>NW_012106119.1:282306-284489 GCF_000951045.1 Mandrillus leucophaeus | reverse complement strand
AAAAAAAAAAAAAAAAAAAACCTGTCTCTGCTAAAACTGCAAAATACAGGTGCATGCCTGTAATCCCAGCTACTTGGGAGGCTGAGGCAGGACAATCGCTTGAACCCAGGAGGTGGAGGTTGCAGTGAGCCAGTTGAGCCATTGCATTCCAGCCTGGGTGACAGTGCAAGAGTCCAGCTCAAAAAAAAAAAAAAAAAAAAAAAAAAAAAATAGCTGGGCATGGTGGTGCAAAAAAAAAAAAAGAATCTAGATCTTGATCTAGTTAATGGTTATGCCTGTGAATAGAGATGTAAATATTCACCCAACTGTAAACTCCAGATTAGTGCATTTTTATCTGCTTTATTGTATGTGTACTTCAGTAAAGAAGAAAAAAATAAAAGACATAAATAAAGGAGGGAATCACCACTATCTATCACCTATCTATCACCACTAGAAGACGTGTTTTTTTTTCTTGAAATGTTTCCATTCTAACCGTCCCAGCACTATTAAAGACGTTCAGTTTTGTAATTGGAACATCTGATGAGCATGTGATGAGTGGATCCAGAGATTAGCCCCTCATGTAGAGTTGATGAAGATATTTCAGCTTCTAGACTTGAGTAAGATGACAGTAAAGGGAAGTGGAAACCCTGGGTCACTGGTTCAGGAAGAGGGCCAGGTTTACATCAACGTTGCAACAAATCTGGTGGTTTGTGTGTATGTGTGTTGCTGTTTCCTTCTTTTCTTCCTTTTCACCTTTGGGTCCGTATGCCTACTTCTCTTGGATTGATTTTCCACCCTCCCCTACTACACAGCATACTCTTTGGGGAGGACAGGGGTCTTTAAATTTTCTTCCACTCTCCTACTTTCCCATATTTTCTCATGTGTCTCAGTAAATTCAATGGTATGTGCTAACATTTTCTTTTATGAGTCTATTCCAGGGACTCACATCCTGTCCCCCGCCCAAGGAGCCTTCCAGTAGCCTTTACAGCTGCATTCTCAGGCTTTTGTCCACTTTTTTTGAAACAGTGCCTGTGACATTCCAACTCATCACAGCATGCCCCTCCCATGCCTCCAGGAAATTCTCCCTGTTTTCCCGCGGGCTTTCTACTCGGCAGCTATTCTGAGTCTAATGTGCTTCATTCACCCTCAGCCTTCCTCAGGAAGACATAAAAAAAAAGAACATTTATTTCTCAGGAAGGATTGGTCAGCTGACTACGTTGTCTGAGGGTCTAAAAAGATGAGGGGGTAACTCAAAGCATAAATGTTTGAGGGGATGGATACCCCATTCTCCATGATGTGATTATTTTACATTGCATGCTTGCATTAAAACATCAGGGACCCCATAAATATATATACCTACTACATACTCACAAAAAACTTTTTCAAAATTGTTTTTAAAGGTGAAGGGGAGGGATTAGCAGAAATACATAGGTGGAGGGGAAACAAAAGTATGTGTCTTATTATATGTGCCTTCCCTTTTACATTGAGTTGCTCTAGTTTCCTGGTTATTTCTGTTTCCGTAGTGTTTGGTTCATACATGGTACTTACGGAAATACTTCACCAATATATGAAAAAGTGACTGCGTGAGGGAGAAAACCTGTAAGTCGTGATTGAAAAATGACAGGGTAACTGCCGCAAGATTCAGGGTGCTGAGGTTTCTCAGATGATGAACATTTCTGTGCCGATTGGGGTAGTGGCAACATTGGGGCGTGTGTGTGTGTGTGTGTGTGTGTGTGTGAGAGAGAAGTCCACCTGCACACCTAAAAGGTTTGAATTTTATTATGTACATTTTATACGTAAAATTGACTTTAAAAAAGCATCAGCGTGCTGCTCCGGCATAAGGAAGGGAGTTTGTAAACACAGGCGGCTGTGTGAAAGCGTGACATGTGAAACGTGGAGTGTACGTGGGAAAGAAGAGTAGAAAAAGACCTGCAGCTAAAGAGGCAACGTGGTCGCGTGAGAGGAGGAGATGGGGATGGAGACTCACAAGGCTGAGTGAGGCTGAAAGGAACGTTTGAGGATTACTGGCCTAGCACAAAACATCTGCCCTTGAGGCGAAACCCTCTTAAAACCTTTGGTGGCTTTCCGGAGAAGACTCCGATTCCTGATAATTGCAACGCCCTCCGGCGGGGTGGGAGTGGGAGGCGCTCGCGCTGGCTCCACCATGGTTGCTTTCCAGAGAAGACTCCGATTCCTGAAAATTG
>NW_012106119.1:276809-277961 GCF_000951045.1 Mandrillus leucophaeus | reverse complement strand
AGACAGAGTCTTGCTCTGTTGCCCAGGCTGGAGTGCAGTGGTACCATCTCGGCTCACTGCAATCTCTGCCTCCCAGGTTCAACCAGTTCTTCTGCCTCACCCTTCCAAGTAGCTGGGACTACAGGCGCGTGCCACCACGCCCAGCTAATTTTTTTTTTGTATTTTTAGTAGAGACCGGGTTTCACCATATTGGCCAGGCTGGTCTCAAACTCCTGACCTCGTGATCACCTGCCTCAGCCTCCCAAAGTGCTGGGATTACAAACGTGAGCCACCGTGCCTGGCCACTAATTTTGTATTTTTAGTAGAGACGGGGTTTCTCCATGTTGGTCAGGCTGTTTTCAAACTCCTGACCACAGGTGATCTGCCCGCCTCGGCCTCCCAAAGTGCTGGCCTTATAGGCGTGAGGCACCATGGCCAGCCTGCATTTTATTTTTTGTAGAAGCAGGGTCGTGCTAGGTTGCTCAGGCTGGCCTCTAACACCTGGGTTCAAGGGATCCTTACTGCCTCTGCCTTCAGAGTAGCTAGAATTGCAGACACACATCACCATGCCCAGCTTGGTTTGTTTTGAGATAGGATTGGCTGGTTTTGAACTCATGGACTCAAGCTGTCCTCCTGCCTCAGCCTCCCAAAGCGGTGGGATTACAGGTGTGGACCACTGCTCCCAGCCTGTATTTTATTTTTTATGCACTTGGTAGTGCCCTTTCATGACACTTAATATAAACTTTCAGCCAGAAACAGTGGTTCCCACCTGTAATCTCGGCACTTTGGGAAGCCCAGGTGGGAGGATTGCTTGAGCCTATGAGCTTGAGACTAGCCTGGGCAACATAGTGAGACACCAATCTCTATCTTTAAAAAATTAAAACATTAATCTGGGCACAGTGGCTCACGCCTGTAATTTCAGCACTTTGGGAGGCCGAGGCGCGTGGATCACCTGTGAGGTCAGGAGTTCAAGACCAGCCTGGCCAACATGGCAAAACCCTGTCTCTACTAAAAATACAAAAGTAGCCAGGTGTGGTGGCATGTGCCTGTAGTCCCAGCTACTTGGGAGTCTGAGGCAGAAGAATCGCTTGAATCAGGGAGATGGAGGTTGCAGTGAGCCGAGATCCGCCACTGCACTCCAGCCTGGGTGACAAAGCGAGACTCTGTCTCAAA
>NW_012106119.1:273296-274929 GCF_000951045.1 Mandrillus leucophaeus | reverse complement strand
CGCTGGCTCCACCATGGTTGCTTTCCAGAGAAGACTCCGATTCCTGAAAATTGCAACGCCCTCCGGCGGGGTGGGAGTGGGAGGCGCTCGCGCTGTCCCCCGGCATGTGGGAGCCAGCGGGACCTGAGCCCCGCCTTCCTGCAGCGGCTGGGACGTGCCTTGTGGCACGCTACCCGCCGCGCGCACATCCTGCCCCCCGCCCTCGGAATCCCAGCACCGGGGCCGAGCCCCGAGCTACATTCCTCCTCCTCCCTGCCCACCCAGAGACTCACGCATACACCGTTTTCTTTCCTATCTGTTCTCTCAGCCTCTCTCGGGCCAGTTTGGGTAAATTGGTCCAGGAGGAATAAATAAAAATGAAAAGACTGACAGTTTAAAGGCATGTGGAGGGCTTAGAGGAAAAAGACGAATGCAAGAAAGGGAGAGCGCGGCCGGCCGCTATGGCTCACGCCTGTCATCCTAGCACTTTGGGAGGCAGAGGCGGTCGGATCACTTGAGGTCAGGAGTTCAAAACCAGCCTGGCCAACATGGAGAAACCGTGTCTCTACTAAAAATACAAAAAAAATTAGCCGGACCTGGTGGCGGGCGTTTGTAATGCCAACTACTCGGGAGGCTGAGGCGGGAGAATCGCCTGAACCCGGGAGACCGAGGTTGCTGTGAGCCGAGATCGCGCCACTGCATTCCAGCCTGGGCAACAGAGCCAGACCTTGCCTCAAAAGAAAAAAAAAAAAGGAGAGCACGCACTGCTGCGGAAGGGGCACTGCTCGAGAAACAGAGAAGAAGGGATGATTTTGAAGTAATCAAGACACCAAGAAAGACAAGATTGGGAATGGAAGAGCAGTAAGAATTAATGGAGGCGTCCAAGAATTGTAGGTCGGGCGCGGTGGCTCATGCCTATAATTCCGGCACTTTGGGAGGCCGAGACTGGTGGATAACCTGAGGTCAGGAGATCGAGACCAGCCTGGCCAAATGGCGAAACTCTATCTCTACTAAAAAATACAAAAATTAGCCGGGCACGGTGGCACACGCCTGTAATCCCATCTACTCGGGAGGTTGAGGCAGGAGAATCGCTTGAACGCAGGAGGTGGAGATTGCACTGAGCCGAGATCACACCACTGCACTCCAGCCTGGGAGACAGAGTAAGACTCTGTCTCAAAAGCAAAACAAAATAAAAAACAACGTAATTTATATATCTTGGCGTTGCATTTATGTATTATGTAATTTTTTTTTCTTTTGACACAAGGTCTCGCGCTGTTGCCCACACTGGAGTGCAGCAGAGCAATCACAGTTTCACTGCAGCCTCAAACTTCTGGGCTGAAACAACGCTCCCACCTCCGCTTCCTGAATACCTGGGACAATAGCTGGGACTATGGGTGCAGCTGTGTTGGGGCTAAGTTTGTATTTTATTTTATTTTATTTTATTTTATTTTTATTTTTTAGAGACGGAGTTTTGCTCTTCTTGCCCAGGCTGGAGTGCAATGGCACGATCTAGGCTTACTGCAACCTCCGCCTCCTGGGTTCAATCGATTATCCTGCCTCAGCCTCCCGAGTCCCTGGGATTGCAGGCATGCATCACCACTCCTGGCTAATCTTGTATTTTTTTTTTTTTTTTGAGACAGAGTCTTGCTCTGTT
>NW_012106119.1:268512-269181 GCF_000951045.1 Mandrillus leucophaeus | reverse complement strand
CTGGAGTGCAATGGTGCGATCTTGGCTCACTGCAACCTCTGCCTCCTGGGTTCAAGCGATTCTCCTGCCTCAGCCTCCCAAGTAGCTGGGATTATAGGCACCTGCCACCATGCCTGGCTAACTTTTGTATTTTAAGTAGAGACAGGGTTTCACCATTTTGGCCAGACTGGTCTCAAATCCTGACCTCAAGTGATCTACCTGCCTCGTCCTCCCAAAGTGCTGGGATTACAGGCATTAGCCACCACGCCTGGCCAAATGCAGTCTTTCACCACCTTTTTGGATCACAGAAAATGACCATGAAGCTAAGGAAGATAGGGAGAGTGGAATTTCAGATTAGCTGTCAGCCCATCTTTCATCAGCCATTTCTCTAATCCAGTCCTGAATTTTCCTCTTGCTAGTAATATTGAGGGCAGCACTACGTTCAAAGCGGCCACCGGGGATTGAGGTATTTTAATATCTGTGCTGTGTTTCTAGGTAAGTACAAGAATCAGGTGAATTTATCAGCCCTCAGTGAACTTGGGGGAGCCAGTTTATTGAACTAGTGCCCTTAAGTAGAGGACATTCTCAACATTGGTAAGTTTATCTCCCATTCCCTATATCATGGAATGAGAGAAATTTGGAGAAAAAGCTTCTATTTCCTAATCTCAGCTTTTTTTTTTTTTTTTTTTT
>NW_012106119.1:267094-268462 GCF_000951045.1 Mandrillus leucophaeus | reverse complement strand
TTTTTTTGAGACAGAGTATCACTCTGTCACCCAGGCTGGAGTGCAGTGGTGCAATCTCGGCTCACTGCAATCTCTGTCTCCTGGGTTCTAAGTGATTCTCCTTCCTCAGCCTCCTGAATAGCTGGGATTACAGGCACGCGCCATCGTGCTTGGCTAATTTTGTATTTTTAGTAGAGACGGGGTTTCCCCATGTTGGCCAGGCTGGTCTCGAACTCCTGATCTCAGGTGATCCACCCACCTGGGCCTCTCCAAGTGCTGGGATTACAAGTGTGAGCCACCGCACCCAGCCCTAATCTCAGCCTTTTTATATCTTCTTGGTAGGCCCACTTTTTGGCATCCCCTAACAAGAAGTCCTCAGAGATTTTTACTACTCAACATGTGTGCATGCCGCCCAGATGTATTCTGTTCTTTCTGTCCACCCTCTACTCCCCATTCTATTTCTTCCTCTGACTTGCGGTTAGAATGGCCCAGTGATCCCACAACTTTCTGATGCTATTTCATTTGATTCCTCTACTGTCTAAATCACAAGTTGGCTAACTTTACTTACTGTAAGGGATCAGACAGCAAATAGTTTAGGCTTTGGGGGCCATACAATCTGTCGTAACTACCCACTCTGACAATATGTAGTGCAAAAGCAGCCCTTGACAATATATAAATGAATGGGTGTGGCTGTATTTCAATAAAGCTTTATTTGTGGACACAGAAATTTGAATTTTATATCATTTTCACAAGCCACAAAGTAATTATTTTGATCCCCTCCCTGCAGCCATTTAAAAATGTAAAAGTGATTTTTAGTTTATGTGTGGTGATAAACAAGTGTTGGGCTGGATTTGGACCCAGTGCCATAGTTTCAGACCCCTGGTCTAACTGAACTGAAAGGTAATCAGCTCTCCAAAGCCATTTTTACCGAAGGAGACTCCCCTTTTTTTTCCTTTGATGTTTCTTGTTGGCAGAGAGAACACTGATAAGTAGCAAGAGCTTTCCTTCCCTTATCCAGCCTCCCAGGCTGGCATCCTCGTCTTCCTTTCACCTTCTCTCTAGAGCCTGAGAATAGAATCTTTACTAAACTCGCAGGGGATGATGTCTCCCTTTTCCTACAACCCTTGAACAGTCACTTATCGTCAGCCTCCAGATTTCTTGCACCCAGGACATACTTCCTGTTTATGATAAGCTGCCTAAGAAGGGGCAAGAACAGCCTCCATTTCTAGGCGTAAATGGGTAGGAGGGACATGGATGGAGAAAGAATGGCTCTCATGGATTCTTTTTTCCTTTCTTTTTTTTTTTTTTTTTTAGACAGTGTCTCGCTGTGTTATCCAGGCTGGAGTGCAGTGGTGGTGCGACGTCAGCTCACTTCTATCTCCTCCTCCT
>NW_012106119.1:261198-266149 GCF_000951045.1 Mandrillus leucophaeus | reverse complement strand
CGGGTCACCTGAGGTCGGGAGTTTGAGACCAGCCTGACCAACATGGAGAAACCCCATCTCTACTAAAAATACAAAATTAGCCAGGCATGGTGGCGCATGCCTGTAATCCCAGCTACTCGGGAGGCTGAAGCAGGAGAATCGCTTAAACCCAGAAGGTGGAGGTTGCAGTGAGCTGAGATTGCGCCACTGCACTCCAGCCTGGGCGACAGAGCAAGGCGCTGTCTCGAGAACAACAACAAAAAAGAAATAAAAGTCAAAAATGAATACATAACCTCATCATAGTAGAATTTCAGTTCTATGCAAACAGGAAATGGAGTTCCCCTACCACACCACAGTATCCTCAGAATCTAAAACTGGGTTTGGCAACATAGTAGATCTGTATAAATAAATGAACCCAGACTTATATTCCCTTGTGGATTTTTCAGGCCATTTGTCTTTCTTCACTCTTGTCACTATGTTAGTCTGCTGCTGTTTATTAATAGTATCTAGGGGAAGAAGGCCAGAGAGTATCAAGGTAAGGTCCACAGCCTTTAAAGGGCCACTTGTCAGGGTATAAGATTTCATGGGTTATCTCTTAACTTTGAGTTTTATTTTGTTGAAAATTATAAACTTGCTTATTTTCCATTAGCTTAAAGCAGCCACTTACATGTAATTGGAATTAAGCTAGATTTTAAAATTTACCTGGGGTTCGCTCACGCCTGCAATCCCAGCACTTTGGGAGGCCAGGGTGGATCACTTGAGCCCAGCAGTTCGAGACCAGCCTGGGCAACATGGTGAAACCTTGTCACTACAAATGATACATTAGCTGGACATCGTGGCATGTGCTTAGTCTCAGCTACTCAGGAGGCTGACGCAGGAGGATCACTTGGGTCCAGGAGGTCGAGGCTGCAGTGAGCTGAGATCATGGCATTGCACTCCAGCCAGCTCCTCTTTGCAACAGAGAAAGACCCTGTCTCCAAAAAATAAAGAAAGAAAATAAAGAAATCTACCTGGAACCTAGTTTTTGAATTTGTGGTTGTAATCAAAGCAACTTCCCATGTTCGATCACTTAAACAGTTACAGGATTATAGGGTCAGGCCACTGAAGTCAACACTTGTTGAACACGTTTTAAAAATGGTACAGTGTTGTTGCAATAAATTTGCATTGAAACATGCAAGAAGTACTCGAGATTTTGCACTCCCATGAGATTGTGCAGAGTCATGTCAAACAGACCAAGAACCAAAGAGGATGAAGAAACACAGGACACTGAGGGAGATAAAGATGTTGTCTGTATCCGTCGGTAGCATCAACAGTAAGACAAATTCCATAGGAGGAGGAGAGAAACAGAAGAGTAAAGAAGGGACCAGAGCATTTCGTCGGCTTTGAGTGATGGAGTTTGTCGCTCCGGAGATTCAAGACGGTCTGCAACGCACGTCTGCACTTGCTTACGCAGCCTTTTACAAACGCAAAACGCAAGCAGGCGGGGCTAACCTACGGGGTAGATACAGACATGAAGAAATTATTTGGTTTCTGGGCCCGCCTCATCCAAATATTTCAGTGACTGCCCTATTCAATTGGGAGGCTAAAAATAAGAGGTCAACAGCCTGTGTTATTTGTGAGAAAAATGCATAAATTTGGGAAGCTTATTTTTATTTTTATTTTTATTTTTGTTGAGACAGAGTCTTGCTCTGTCGCCGTGGCTAGAGTGCAATGGCGCAATCTCGGCTCAATGCGAGCTCCGCCTCCCGGGTTCACGCCATTCTCCTACCTCTGCCTCCCGAGTAGCTGGGACTACAGGTGCCTGCCACCATGCCTGGCTAATTTTTTGTATTTTTAGTAGAGACGGGATTTCAGCGTGTTAGCCAGGACGGTCTCGATCTCCCGACCTTGTGATCCGCCCCCCTCGGCCTCCCAAAGTGCTGGGATTAGAGGCGTGAGCCACGGCGCCCGGCCGGGAAGCTGATTTTTCACTACACAGACTGTGTGGCACTTGTAAATGAAGTATGTATAGTAGAATATGCATCAGGCATTATAATTACTACAAGTATAATAGCTAGAACACTGTATGGTATGTAACAACCACTGGATGTTAAAAATGTGTTAAATGCATGTGTTGTGAAATGTATGGACAAGGAAAATACACGAGTCTTTTTCACTTAGGAGAGCTTTGCCTCCACTGCTTCACATCTCTTCCTCTTCAAGTTGCTAAAGACAAATGCTGAAATACTACCGTAACCCCTTATACAAGTGAGGGTGAAGAGTTTTTGTCTCTTTAGACTATGGCGTGTTCTGAGCTTTATAGTACTATTTTGCTTAAGTATCTTAAATCAGGCACTAATGTTACCTGCACTTTCTCTTCACTTCCCCTTGCCTGAGGGGAACTGGGGCCTCAGGCTTGAAAAGAGCTTGCTCTTTGTGATTCCACCAGGAGGCATCCCTAAAAGTGGGAGGAGACCTCTGCTGAAAGCAGACTACACCTGCTGTTTCCACACTAAGTCTGCTCTGCAGTGGCTGCTTCCCCCACTTCCTACCACATTCCATGCCTGGAGGCCAATCTGGCTGTATTCTGAGTCTTCTACTCCTTTTTGAGACCGAGATAAGAGATTTTGCACCTCACCGCCCCTCAAGAGTACACTAAAATACATTTGCATTCACTTTCAGGGGGTATTCGCTTAGTCTATGTTATTTTTTCTTTCTTTTTTTTGGGGGGCGGGGGTGGCAGATGAAGGGGGAACAAGGTCTGACTCTGCTCCCCAGGCTGGAGGGTAGTGGCTCACTGCAGCCTCAAACTCCTGGATTCAGGGATCCTGCCTACTCAGCCTCCCGTGTAGCTGGAACTACAGGCATGCACCATCACACCTGCCTCGTGGTTTAAATTTTTTTTTTTGTAGAGATCAAGTCTTGCTATGTTCCCCAGGCTGGGCTCAAACTCCTGACCTCAAGCCATCTTCCCATCTCAGCCTCCTAAAGCAAGGTAATTATAGGCACAAGCCACCACACCCCCTAGTCCATTTTAGAACCCCATTTGATAAACAACATCCTGAAGCTTCAGTAGTCTTTTTCCTCCTAGAGAACTGGGTGAATCTTTTCCAGGGAGTTAGACTCTGCTGGACTGGAGGGCTACCAAAGTTAGGAAAAAGCCCTGTTAAAAGAATATAGACCTTTAATTATGAAACATTGTATTGAAAAGTATCCATAGGTCAGGAGCAGTGGCTTGCGCCTGTGATCCCAGCACTTTGGGAGGCCCAAGGCAGTTGGATCGATCACTTGAGGTCAGGAGTTTGAGACCAGCCTGGCCAACATGATGAAACTCCGTCCCTACTAAAAATACAAAAATTAGCCAGGCATGGTGGTGGGCATCTGTAATCCCAGCTACTCAGGAGGCTGAGGCAGGAGAATCACTGGAATCTACGAGGTGGAAGTTGTTGTGAGCAACCATTGCACCATTGCATTCCAGCTTGGGTGACACAGCAAGACTCTGTCTCAAAAGAAATTAAAAAAAAAAAAAAGTGTCCATAGATTGGCATATGCTTCTGGTTTTGAAAGAGTAGATGTGAGTCAGCTAAGCACTTCAGTCACCATGTAGCTGTTTTCCTGTGAGTGGGGGGAGGGGGTGGTATCCTGGTGATAGTGTCCCACTAATAGCTACACAGAGAAAGAAGGACGTTTATAGCTTTAGAGCACTGCTAGAGGAAAGTTAAGGAACTCAAAGAACTGTCTTCGCTTCATGCAATTATCTGTGTTCCCTATATACTGGCGCTTGTACAGAAGATGACTTTTATTGCTTCTTGGCCTTTTGGCTAAGATCAAGTGAAGATGACTTTTAAAACCTTTGTCTGTGATCCTGCAGTCACTCTCCTTGGCGCTTATGCAAATGAGTTGAAATCCGGCATCTACATGAAAACCTGCAAACCAAACGAATGTTTAGAGCAGTTTTATTCATAGTTGCTACAACTTACCAAGATGTCCTTCAGGGGGATGAATGTATAAATTGTGGTGCATCCAAATAATGGAATATTATCCAGTGATAAAAATAAATGAGCCATGAAAAGACATAGAGGAATCTTCAATGAATATCACTAAGTCAAATAAGCCAATATGAAAAGGCTACATAATGTATGATTCTGACTGTATGACAACCTGGAAAAGGTAAAACTATGCAACAAAACAGCAAAAAGATCAGTGGTTGCCAGGGGTTGGAGGAGCAGGGAAGGGAGGTGAAACATGGGATTTTCAGAGCAGTAAAGCTGTTCTGTATGATATCATACATTTATCAAACCCATGGAATATACAACCCAAAGAATGAACGCGAATATAAACTGTGGACCTCAGTTAATAATAATGTATCAATATTGGCTCCTCAATTATTAATATAACAGATGTGGCCAGGTGAGGTGGTTCACACCTGTAATCCCAACACTTTGGTAGGCCAAGAGGACAGGCAGATCACCTTAGGTTAGGAGTTTGAGACCATCCTGGCCAATATGGCAAAACCCCATCTCTACTAAAAATACAAAAATTAGCTGGGCATGGTGACGGGTGCCTGTAATTCCAGATACTCAGGAGGCTGAGGCAGGAGAATCGCTTGAACATGGGAAACAGAGGTTGCAGTGAGCCGAGATCACGCCACTGCATTCCAGCCTGGGAGACAGAGTGGAAGACGCCGTATAAAAATATATATAACAGATGTATCATACTAATGCAAATGTTACTATAGTGTAAGGGGGTTAAGGGAGTAGATGGGAACTCTGTATACTTTCTGCTTAATTTTTCTCTAAACCTTAAACTGTCCTACCCCAAGTAAAGCCTATTAATTTTAAAAAAGGCAAAATGCTTGATTATATGTCATTCTCCATCCCCTTTACCACCATGAGACCTTAAAGGCAGGGAACATGTTTTTTTGTGTGTGCCGGAGTTGGGCTGTTGTCGCCTAGGCTGGAGTGTAATGGCGTGATCTCGGCTCACTGAAATC
>NW_012106119.1:257834-261148 GCF_000951045.1 Mandrillus leucophaeus | reverse complement strand
AAAAAAAAAAGTGTCCATAGATTGGCATATGCTTCTGGTTTTGAAAGAGTAGATGTGAGTCAGCTAAGCACTTCAGTCACCATGTAGCTGTTTTCCTGTGAGTGGGGGGAGGGGGTGGTATCCTGGTGATAGTGTCCCACTAATAGCTACACAGAGAAAGAAGGACGTTTATAGCTTTAGAGCACTGCTAGAGGAAAGTTAAGGAACTCAAAGAACTGTCTTCGCTTCATGCAATTATCTGTGTTCCCTATATACTGGCGCTTGTACAGAAGATGACTTTTATTGCTTCTTGGCCTTTTGGCTAAGATCAAGTGAAGATGACTTTTAAAACCTTTGTCTGTGATCCTGCAGTCACTCTCCTTGGCGCTTATGCAAATGAGTTGAAATCCGGCATCTACATGAAAACCTGCAAACCAAACGAATGTTTAGAGCAGTTTTATTCATAGTTGCTACAACTTACCAAGATGTCCTTCAGGGGGATGAATGTATAAATTGTGGTGCATCCAAATAATGGAATATTATCCAGTGATAAAAATAAATGAGCCATGAAAAGACATAGAGGAATCTTCAATGAATATCACTAAGTCAAATAAGCCAATATGAAAAGGCTACATAATGTATGATTCTGACTGTATGACAACCTGGAAAAGGTAAAACTATGCAACAAAACAGCAAAAAGATCAGTGGTTGCCAGGGGTTGGAGGAGCAGGGAAGGGAGGTGAAACATGGGATTTTCAGAGCAGTAAAGCTGTTCTGTATGATATCATACATTTATCAAACCCATGGAATATACAACCCAAAGAATGAACGCGAATATAAACTGTGGACCTCAGTTAATAATAATGTATCAATATTGGCTCCTCAATTATTAATATAACAGATGTGGCCAGGTGAGGTGGTTCACACCTGTAATCCCAACACTTTGGTAGGCCAAGAGGACAGGCAGATCACCTTAGGTTAGGAGTTTGAGACCATCCTGGCCAATATGGCAAAACCCCATCTCTACTAAAAATACAAAAATTAGCTGGGCATGGTGACGGGTGCCTGTAATTCCAGATACTCAGGAGGCTGAGGCAGGAGAATCGCTTGAACATGGGAAACAGAGGTTGCAGTGAGCCGAGATCACGCCACTGCATTCCAGCCTGGGAGACAGAGTGGAAGACGCCGTATAAAAATATATATAACAGATGTATCATACTAATGCAAATGTTACTATAGTGTAAGGGGGTTAAGGGAGTAGATGGGAACTCTGTATACTTTCTGCTTAATTTTTCTCTAAACCTTAAACTGTCCTACCCCAAGTAAAGCCTATTAATTTTAAAAAAGGCAAAATGCTTGATTATATGTCATTCTCCATCCCCTTTACCACCATGAGACCTTAAAGGCAGGGAACATGTTTTTTTGTGTGTGCCGGAGTTGGGCTGTTGTCGCCTAGGCTGGAGTGTAATGGCGTGATCTCGGCTCACTGAAATCGCCGCCTCCCAGGTTCATGGGATTCTCCTGCCTGAGCCTCCTGAGTAGCTGAGATAACAGGCGTGGGCCACCACACTCAGCTAATTTTTTTTGTATTATTAGTAGAAACGGGATTTTACCATGTTGACCAGGCTAGTCTCAAAATCCAGACCTCAGGTGATCCACCCACCTCGGCCTCCCAAACTGCTCGGATTATAGGTGTGAGCCACTGCGCCAGTCCAAACATCTTTTCTATCTTTATATTCCCAGCATCTGGGATGAAAGAGAAAGAGAACACTATTTTTAGTGCATATCCTAACAATATCTCAGACTTAGCACATCTAAAATAAAAGTCTTGATTTGACCGTGAAGTCTCTGTCTGCTTTCCTGACTGAGGTAAATGGCAACTCCAGTTCTCCAGTTGCTCCAGCCAAAACCTGTAGGATCATTATAGGATCATTATTGACTCAATTTTTTCACTTATGCCGAACATCTAAAACCACCAGTAGGTTGCACCTTAAAAATACATTTTAAATCCAACAAGTCAGTTCTCACCTGGACCAGTAGCCTCCTAACTGGTCTCTATGCTCGCACTCTTACCCTGTGTCTTTGTTCATACTGCTGTAACTAAGCAACACAGACTGGCAGGGTGCCGTGGCTCAAGCCTGTAATCCCTGCACCGAGGCAGGTGGATCACCTGAGGTCAGGAGTTCGAGACCATCCTGACGAACATGATGGAACCTCGTCTCTACTAAAAATACAAAAAATTGGCCGGGCGCGGTGGCTCATGCCTGTAATCCCAGCACTTTGGGAGGCCAAGGCAGGCGGATCACAACGTCAGGAGATCAAGATCATCCTGGCTAACATGGTGAAACCCTATCTCTACCAAAAACACAAAAAAATTAGCCGAGCGTGGTGGCAGGCGCCTGTAGTCCCAGCTACTCAGGAGGCTGAGGCAGGAGAATGGCGTGAACTTGGGGGCGGAGTGTGCAGTGAGCCGAGATCGCGCCACTGCACTCCAGCCTGGGAGACAGAGCAAGACTCCGTCTCAAAAAAAATAAAAGATAAAAGATAAAAAAATTTAAAAAAATAACTAGGCGTGGTGGTAGGCGCCTGTAATCCCAGCTGCTCAGGAGGCTGAGGCAGGAGAATCGCTTGAACCCGGGAGGCGGTTGTAGTGAGCAGAGATTGCGCCACTGCACTCCAGCCAGCCACAACAGCAAAACTCCGTGCTCGGATTACAGGCGTGAGCCACGCGCCTGGCCAAGGTCCAGCCTCTTAATATCGCCACATTTAGGATTAAGTTTCTGCATGAATTTCGGAGGGAACACACATTTAAACCACAGCGCACTCCTTCAGCACCTTCTCCATTCAACAGCACATACTTTTTTAAAAACACGAATCAACTCATGTCATGCTTCTGCTCGAAATACTAAAATGGCTTCGTAGCTCCCTGGCTGTCTGTCACATTCAGAATATAAACCAGAACGTCCATGACTGCTTACAATGTCCTGCACGAGCAGACTCCTAGCTATCTTCAGCATCATTTCTCCTGCCACTCTGCCCCTGCTTCACTCCACTCCTGCCAGATCCGCCTTTTGTCACCCTGCCAAGCAGGAGTCCTCCTTTTGGTGTCTGGGTTTGAAATGCCTTCTGTTTGAAATGCTGTTTTCAGATACTGCCGAGGTTGACTTCCTCGTGTGGTTCAGGTTTCTGTTCAAGTATCATCTCTACTGAGAGAGGAACCCTAACCACTCTATCTTAATCTTCCCCAGCCCCAACCCTTTATTACCTTACCTTGATCTTTTATTCTTCAAAATGCTCCCTTATTACTTGACATCATATATGTGTTGTCTGCTAAG
>NW_012106119.1:255342-255964 GCF_000951045.1 Mandrillus leucophaeus | reverse complement strand
TGTGACAGAGTTTCACTCTTGTTGCCCAGGATGAAATGCAATGGCACGATCTCAGCTCACTGCAATCTCCGCCTCCCAGGTTCAGGTGATTCTTCTGCCTCAGCCTCCCAAAGTGCTGGGATTACAGGTGTGAGCCTCTGCGCCCGGCCTGGCTCACATGATTATAATGGCTGGCAAGTCCGAAATCTGCAAGGAGGGCCGACTGGATAGAGACCCAGGAAGAGCTGATACTGCATTTGAAGTCTGAAGCCTCTCCGCCGGCAGAAATACTTCTTGCTCAGGGAGTCAGTCTGTTGTTCTATCAGGTCTTCAACTGATTGGATGAGGTCTACCCACATTATGGAACATAATCTTCTTTACTCAAACTCCACTGATTTAAATATAAATCTCATCCCAAACACTCTCACAAAAACATTTAGAATGAGGTTTGACCACGTATCTGGGTACTGTAGTCCAACCAAGTTGACACATAAGATAAAATATCACAAGTATCTTCCATACTGAAATTTAGATGTTGGGCACAGTGGCTTATGCCTTGTAATCTCACTGCTTTGGGAGGCCGAGGCAGGAGGATCACTCGAGCTCAGGAATTTGAGATGAGCCTGGGCGACATGGAAAGACT
>NW_012106119.1:252247-253172 GCF_000951045.1 Mandrillus leucophaeus | reverse complement strand
GATGTGGTGGTGCTCACCTTTAGTCCCAGCTACTCGGGGGGCTGAGGCAGGAGAATCGCTTGAACCCAGGAGGCGCAGGTTGCAGTGAGCTGAGATCGAGCCACTGCAGCGAGACTCCATCTAAAAATAAAAAGTACTTGTTTAAAGAAAAATAAAAATAATTACTTAGAAGTAACAAGCCAGGCCAGGTGTGGTGGCTCACACCTGTAATTGCAGGACTTTGGAAGGCCGAGGTGGATGGATAGCTTGAGGTCAGGAGTTTAAGACCAGCGTGGCCAATGTGGTGAAACCCGTCTCTACCAGAAATACAAAAATTAGCCGGGCTTGGTGGCATGGGCCTATAATCCCAACTACGCAGGAGGCAGAGGCTCAGGAATTGCTTGACCAGGGAGGTAGAGGTGGCAGTGAGCTAAGATCACTCCAGCCTGGGTGACAGAGCGAGACTGTGACACAAAAATAAATAAATAAAATAAAATAAAAAGAAGAAACAATGCATGGGAAATAAAATGGCTAGGCTTGGTGGCTCACGTCTGTAATTCCAGCACTTTGGGAGGCTGAGGCGGGTGGATCGCTTGAGCTCAGGAGTTCCAGACCAGCCTGGGCAACATGGTAAATCTCTATCTCTACAAAAAATTAGCTGAGCGTGGTGGTGCACACCTGTGGTCCAAGCTACTCAGGAGGCTGAGATGGGATGATTGCTTGGCCCAGAAGGCAGAGGTTGCAGTGAGCTGAGACCACACAACTGCACTCCAGCCTGGGAGACAGAGTTAGACCCTATCTCAAAAAAAAAAAAGAAAGAAAGAAAGAAACAAAGAAAGAAAGAAGGGAGGGAGGGAGGGAGGAAGGAAGGAAGGAAGGGGATCACTTTTTTTTTTTTTTTTTTGAGACGGAGTCTAGCTCTGTTGCCCAGGCTGGAATGCAGTGG
>NW_012106119.1:245627-246682 GCF_000951045.1 Mandrillus leucophaeus | reverse complement strand
ACCAAACTGTAAAAATTCTTTCTCCTACCAATTTTTTTCTAGTATTGACAATAAGATGAAATAAATAAAGTACTAATGCCAAGTCTCAGATCGTCTCATATCTTTTACATTCTGCTGGGTGTTAAAGAGGATACCCAGTGAGTCAGGGGAATATTCGTGCAGCCCTGCCCAATGTGAACAGGCAGTTGTGATCAGCAAGGGGAGGTGTCAGAGAAAGAACTTCTGCTTTAGAGTAGATGGTCATTTCAGGGAAGCACCGAAATACTCTGCAAGGAGTGTCACTTGTTTCTCCAATCCTGGGGAAAAAACTGTTATTAAAACACTGGAGAGAGTCTATAAACACAAAGATGTTGCTTTGCACTGCAAGTCTTTCAGAATTAGTTTGGCATACAGGGATTGGGGAGATTTGGGGGCTAAATTGTGGGCAGCTGTTGTATAAGGTAGTGGTTTTTCATGTGGTAATTGTGACATATACATTCACTTCCCCCTCTTAGTAACCAGGTTCTTCCTTTTTTCTCAGGTCTTCCTTTATCAAGTGTAACGATTGACTTATCTTTCTTGATATTGATTAGAGCATATTCAGACATTATTGATTGTTAACAATAAGTATAATATATGTGATGTTATAGTATGGTAGAACCATTTTAATCTCTGCTAAGTATTAAAAACTACTTGTGGCCGGGCATGGTGGCTCATGCCTGTAATCCCAGCACTTTGCGAGGCTGAGGTGGGTGGATCATGAGGTCAGGAGATCGAGACCATCCTGCCTGACATGGTGAAACCCCGTCACTACTAAAAATACAAAAAATTAGCCGGGAGTGGTGGCAGGTGCCTGTAGTCCCAGCTATTCGGGAGGCTGAGGCAGGAGAATGGCTTGAACCTGGGAGGTGGAGCTTGCAGTGAGCTGAGATCGTGCCACTGCACTCCAGCCTGGGCGACAGAATGAGACTCAGTCTCAAAAACAACAAAAAGTACTTGTGCCAGGAAGGGTGTCTCACGCCTGTAATCCCAGCACTTTGGAAGGTCAAGGTGGGCAGATCACGAGGTCAAGAGGC
>NW_012106119.1:227068-241663 GCF_000951045.1 Mandrillus leucophaeus | reverse complement strand
TTTTTTTTTTTTTTTTTTTTTTTTGAGACGGAGTCTAGCTCTGTTGCCCAGGCTGGAATGCAGTGGCAGGATCTCGACTCACTGCCAGCTCCGCCTCCTGGGTTCATGCCATTCTCCTGCCTCAGCCTCCTGAGTAGCTAGGATTACAAGTGCCCACCACCATGCCCGGCTAATTTTTGTGTTTTTAGTAGAGACGGGGTTTCACCTTGTTAACCAGGATGGTCTCAATCTCCTGACCTCGTGATCTGCCCACCTCAGCCTCTCAAAGTGCTGGGATTACAGGCATGAGCCACCGCGCCCGGCTGGAAGGGGATCATATTAATTGGCTTATCATGCCCCATCTACCTACATTCCTAGAAGGATTTACTTATCTAAGGGACATTTTTGACACTTACAAAAATAATTTTATTAATGAATCTTTCCTATAATTACGTTATCTAATTAGGTTCTAGCTTATTTAGATATTAGCAGTCCTAAGGATATACTTCGGACTTGTTTTATTCCCCTAATTAGACATTTTGATCACCTATTTATTAGGCACTCTGAATCTAGAGATAGGTAAAATCCAGTCTCTGCCCCTAGAGTGCTCACAGCTTAGAGAGGTAAGCAAATACTCGCCATGGGATTCAGTAAGTACTGAGTGATGGGTGTGTTTGAGATGGTTGGTGGCACAAAGGAAATCAGATCTTCTTAGGTTTTTCTGGGAAAGTTTCACAAATGACAAGAAATGCTGGTTTTTGAAGTATGATCAGGAGTTAGTTGATTGGAAAGAATATTCCAGATGGAAGAATACAAAGGAGTGACTCTCCAATAACATGCTGTTATGGACTGAATTGTGTCCCCAAAATTCAATACCACTGCCCTATTCTGGGAATAGAGTTCACTAAAAATCTTGGTATTAGAGACTAGTAATATTAAATTATAGTCTCTTAAATTTCAGCCTCTTAAATTTTATTTAAAGATGTTATTTCTTCTAAAGAGATAACTTTTTTTTTCTTATTTTTTTGAAACGGAGTTTTGCTCTTGTTGCCCAGGCTGGAGTACAATGGCGCAATCTTGGCTCACGGCAACCTCCGCCTCCAGGGTTCAAGCAAGCGATTTTCCTGCCTCAGCCTCCCAAGTAGCTGGGATTACAGGCATGTGACACCACGCCCAACAAATTTTGTATTTTTAGTAGAAATTGGATTTCGTCATGTTGGTCAGGCTGGTTTCAAACTCCTGACCTCAGGTGATCCACCAGCCTTGGCTTCTCAAAATGCTGAGATGACAGGCGTGAGCCAACGTGCCCGGCCTGCTCAATATTAAAATAGGTATCTACTTTAACAATTTCAGGCCATGGGTTTTTTTGTTTGTTTTGGGTTTTTTTGTTTTTGTTTTTGTTTTTTGGGACAGGGCCTTGCTCTGTTGCCCAGGTTGGAGTGCAGTGGCATGATCACGGCTCACTGCAAGCCTTGACCTCCTGGGCTCAAAAGTCTCCCTCCTCAGCCTCTCCAGTAGCTAGGACTACAGGCACACACCACCACGCTCGGCTAATTTTTAAATTTTTTGTAGATACAAGGTCTCACTATGTCACCCACGCTGGTCTTGAACTCCTGAGCTCAAGCAATGCTCCCACCTAGGCCTCCCCAAACCATGTTTTAATACCCATGAGTGACAAAGATGGCTATTGAAAAACAGAAGAACCTATGACTGGCAGAATTGAAGTCCTATGGCAATTTATTATAAAAAGGAAGAAAGATCCAGATTGTTTCTATACCCTCTGTAATTAATTCAACAATGATTAAGCCTTTCTATGTGCAAGGAACTTACACATTTCAAAAGTTTAAAAATTACGCAGAGAGTTGATGAGAATACTGTATTAATACAATCACCAGATGCCCAGATTTTCCAAGGCAATCCTAGTTTCAGTATTTTGTCCCAGTTTCAGACTGTGTGGAATGATATAAACATGTCAGTTATGAACATGATGAGTTTGTTGTTTGAAGTTTTCCGGCTGGGCGCGGTGGCTCAAGCCTGTAATCCCAGCACTTTGGGAGGCCGAGATGGGCGGATCACGAGGTCAGGAGATCGAGACCATGCTGGCTAACACGGTGAAAACCCGTTTCTACTAAAAACTACAAAAAATTAGCCGGGCGAGGTGGCGGGCGCCTGTAGTCCCAGCTACTCGGGAGGCTGAGGCAGGAGAATGGCGTGAACCCAGGAGGCGGAGCTTGCAGTGAGCTGAGATCCGCCCACTGCACTCTAGCCTGGGCGACAGAGCGAAACTCCGTCTCAAAAAAAAAAAAAAAAAAAAAAGAAGTTTTCCAAAAGTCCTATATTATGTATTCAAAGCTAACATACAAAATAGAGTAAAAGTAAACTTCACATACTTCGTTATGGGTTAATGTACTCCTTGGCCAAGTGTGGTGACTCACACCTATAATCTGAACAATTTGGGAAGCTGAGACAGGAGACTAGCTTGAGGCCAGGAGTTTGAGACCACCATGGGCTACATAGTGAGTCCCTGTCTCTATAATTTAAAAATAAAAGTAATGGCTGGGCACGATGGCTCACGCCTGTAATCCCAGCACTTTGGGAGGCCGAGGTGGGTGGATCACGAGGTCAGGAGACCGAGACCATCCTGGCTAACATGGGGAAACCCCGTCTCTACTAAAAATACAAAAAATTAGCCGGGTGCGGTGGCGGGCGCCTGTAGTCCCAGCTACTCGGGAGGCTGAGGCAGGAGAATGGCGTGAACCCGGGAGGCGGAGCTTGCAGTGAGCTGAGATCCGGCCACTGCACTCCAGCGTGGGCGACAGAGCAAGACTCCATCTCAAAAAAAAAAGAAACAGAAAAATAAAAATAATGTACTCACTAACCTTGGTTTCACTGTCAAGGTTAAAGGTGAAACCTTGGTTTCACCCTGTTTGTGTGGCCTGCACGGAAGACTATATGACCTTCCTAAACCAAATGCTTCAGGGGGAACTGAAGTGTTCATAAGTTTTAGTTTGTTCCTTTGTTCTGAGAAATACAGTAAACTTCTGTTTTGTTTTGTTTTGTTTCATTTTGAGAGAGAGTCTTGCTCTGTTGCCCAGGTTGGAGCGCAGTGGCGCGATCTCGGCTCACTGCAACCTCCCCCTCCGAGGTTCCAGCGATTCCCCTGCTTCAGCCTCCCAAATAGCTGGAATTACAGGCATGTATCACCACGCCCAGCTTATTTTTGTATTTTGAGTAGAGACGGGGTTTCCCCATGTTGGCCAGGCTGGTCTCCACCTCCTGCCCTCAGGTGATCCGCCCGCCTCGGCCTCCCAAAGTGCTGGGATTACAGGTGTGAGACACTGTGCCTGGCCGACAATAACCTTTTTTATCTGAGGAATCTGAATCCCCTTTAAATTAACAGGTCCAGAGAGGCATTGAAATGAGACTGCAGTCACTTACCATCCCTGCTTGAGCCAAGTAATTATTTTGAAGTGGCCTTCTGTATGAACTCCAGATCAACAGATATAAATTAACATGGGCATGGTGATGCATGCCTGTAATCCCAGCTACTCAGGAGACTAAGGTAGGAGGATCACTTGAGATTGGGGTGACATAGAAAGACCCTGTCTAGAAGAAAAAAAAAATTAATTGAATGATACAGTATATTGGACACCATAACTCATATTCTGTAGTTGAACTAGGTATAGCCAATCACTGATCAGTGTTCTTTCTTTTTTTTTTTTTTTTGAGACAGTCTCACTCTGTCACCAAGCTGGAGTGCAGTGGCATGATCTCGGCTCACTGCAACCTCTGCCTCCCAGGTTCAAGTGATTCTCCTGCCTCAGCCTCCCGAGTAGCTGGGACTACAGGCACGCGCCACCATGCCCAGCTAATTTTTGTATTTTTAGTGGAGACGGACTTTCACCATGTTGGCCAGGCTGGTCTTAAACTCTTGACTTCAGGTGATCTGCCTGCCTCGGCCTCCCAAAGTGCTGGGATTACAGGCGTGAGCCAGTGGGCCTGGCCGATCAATGTTATTTCTGTAAACTTGTGAGAATTCCTGAAACACAATGTTTGTTTTCACCATTCTCCTGA
The DNA here is from genome assembly GCF_000951045.1 of Mandrillus leucophaeus. NCBI lineage: Eukaryota > Metazoa > Chordata > Mammalia > Primates > Cercopithecidae > Mandrillus > Mandrillus leucophaeus. The sequence goes on along the minus strand of NW_012106119.1, from coordinate 237,610 downwards.
TTAATCCTTTTTTCTTTAAAATCTCAAGGTTCTCCTTTGTTCTCTGGAGCACTTCTTAGTGATTTCTAGGATACAGTCCTCAACTTTGGCCCAAATATACCATCTACCTATATTAATTTTGCTTCAGTTTCTTTCTTTAGTTCAACATGTCATTCAATTGACGGTTCATTCACGCATATGTCCAGGACTATGTAAAGTGCCTGCGAACAGAAAGAAGACACAAAATCCCTGCTCTTAAGGGGTTTACACGTGAAATAGGGTGACAAAGAAGACAATTAAGGTGAGACTCTGAGGAACATGGAGTGTGCCTGTAGTCCCAGCTATCAGGAGGATCGCTTGAGCCCAGGAGTTACAGTCCAGCCTGGGGTAGCACAGCTAGATGCTGTCTCTTAAATTAAAAAGAAGAAGAAAATTAAAAGACACTGGCCAGGCACAGTGGCTCATGCCTTTAATCCCGACACTTTGGGAGGCCGAGGCGGGCAGATCACCTGAGGTCTGGAGTTTGAGACCAGCCTGGCCAACATGACAAAATCCCATCTCTACTAAAAATACAAAAACGTCAGCTGTGTGGTGGTGGGAGGCTGTAATCCGAGCTATTTGGGAGACTGAGGCAGGAGAATTACTTGAACCCGGGAGGGGGAGGTTGCAGCGAGTGTACCATTGCACTCCAGCCTGGGCAACAAGAGCAAAACTCCATCTCAAAAAAAAAAAAAAAAAGAAAATTAAACTACATAAAAACAGGTTATGAGGGATCAAGTTCCTGGAAGAGATGATGTTTCATCTAAAACTTGAAGGTCGCTGGGTACAGTGGCTGACACCTGTAATCCCAGCACTTTGGGAGGCCGAGGCAGGCGAATCACGAGGTCAGGAGATCGAGACCATCCTGACTAACACGGTGACACCCCGTCTCTACTAAAAAAATACAAAAAATCAGCCAGGTGTGCTGTCAGGCGCCTGTAATCCCAGCTACTCAGGAGGCTGAGGCAGGAGAATGGCGTGAACCTGGGAGGCGGAGGTTGCAGTGAGCCAAGATCGCGCCATTGCACTCCAGCTTGGGCGACAGAGTGAGACTCCTTTAAAAAAAAAACAAAAACAAAAACAAAAAAACCTGAAGGTCTTCATCAGGTTTTTCAATACCCTCAACTTCCACATATTCCTATAACTTCTACATACAACCATTCATTGATTCAACTAACATGTAGTGGGTTTCCATTCTATTCTGGGCCTGCTCAAAACAGCTAAGCCAGATCATGCTCCCATGGAGTTCCAACCTAGATACCTACAATTCAAGAAAAAAATATAGTATTAGAAGACATGCATGATCTTTGGCTGGGCACAGTGGCTCACACCTGTAATCCTAGCACTTTGGGAGGCCAAGGCGGGTGGATCACCTGAATTCAGGAGTTTGAGACCAGCCTGGCCAACATGGTAAAACTTCATCTCTACAAAACTTGGCTGGGCGTGGTGCCATATGCCTATAATCCCAGCTAGTTGGGAGGCTGAGACAGAAAAATCGCTTGATCTCGGAAGACAGAGGTTGCAGTGAACCGAGATCACGCCACTGCACTTTAGCCTGGGCGATAGAGTGAGACTCTCAAAAAAAAAAAAAAAAAACCAAAAAGATATGCATAATCTTCAAATGTATGTCCTTTGGCCAGGAGGATCTTGCATTAGAATTGACCCATAAAGGATGGGAAAGATTTGTACAAGCAGCAATGAAAGGGATTTATTTTTTAAGACAGAGCAAGACAAAGTAAAACCTATGAGGCAGGGAATGGGGCCTGTTTGAAAACTGACAAATAGTTAGATTGGCTGAGGCAAAGCATAAGTATACTTCTAATTTTTTTTTCTTGGGTGTATATTTTAAGTATATTCTAAGCCTGGCATCATACGTTGGGATCATGCTGAAGAGTCAAGATATATCTCATTGATAATTATATATATTAATTTCATGTTGAAATGAGAATTTGGGGGTATATTAGGGTATATAAAGTATAATATTAAAATTAATGTGTTTCTTTTTATTTTCTTAATGTGGCTACTGAGTTTTTTTGTTTTGTTTTGTTTTGTTTTTTTGACTCAGTGTCTCACTCTGTCACCCAGACTGGAGTGCAGTGGCACTGTCTTGGCTCATTGCAACATCTGCCTCCTGGATTCAAGTGATTCTCATGCCTCAGTTTCCCAAGTAGCTGGGGTTACAGGTGTGTGGACACACCTGGCTAAATTTTTGTATTTTTCATAGAGACGGGGTTTTGCGATGTTGGCCAGGCTGGTATTGAACTTCTGACCTCAAGTGATCTGCCCACCTCAGCCTCCCAAAGTGCTGGGATTACAACAGGTGTGAGACCCCATGCCCAGAAGAAAAATTTTAAGTGACATTTGTGACTTATACTATATGTATATTGGACAGTACTGGTCTAGGCTTTATTCAATAATCATTGAAGATATTTGTGTAGGAAATTGATAAGATTCAAATTCTGATTTAGGATAATTCATGTAGCACTGATGTGGAATGGATTCATTTTTGAAGAAGGGAGAGGGAGGAGGAGGGAAGACCTTCCTGAAAGTGGGACGGACCTGAGAGCTGGGAGTAGGCCCTTCAGGATCAATGGGAGTGATGGAAGGATGATGTAAACCCAGTTTAGACAGGAAAATCAACATTTCTCAAATGTTTTCCTTCTTAATCTTGACGACTTATTTTCTACAGTGTTTTCAAATTCAAGTGAACTAACCTAATAAAGGAAGATTAAAAAGTAACATGCTTTAACAAAAGTTGTTCTTTATGAGGAATATTACGAATGCAAGGAAAGTTTTAGATCAGTTATTAGCTTTTTTGTTTCTGTTTTTGTTTTTGGGTTTTTTTAGACAGAGTTTTCGCTCTTGTTGCCCAGGGTGGAGGGCAGTGGCGCAATCTCGGATCACTGTAACCTCCGCCTCCCAGGTTCAAGTGATTCTTCTGCTTCAGCCTCCTGAGTAGCTTAGATTACAGGCACGCACCACCACTCCCAGCTAATTTTTTAGTATTTTTAGTAGAGACAGTGTTTCACCATGTTGGCCAGGCTGGTCTCGAACTCCTGACCTCAGGTGATCTGCCTGCCTCGGCCTCCCAAAGTGCTGGGATTACAGGTGTGAGCCACTGCGCCTGGCCCGGTTACTAGCTTTTTAGTGTGTCTTGAAATGCCTCTTATATTGTTTTATGAAAGAGATAGTTTTCCCTGTCTTTACCTCAATGCGTTTAAAGCCTTGTATTCCTTGACTTTAGATTTTATGTTTGTTTTCCACTTGGTTATCATATAGCAAGCATCCATCCCACAAAGCTGCATGAAACCAGGATTGGGATTTACATTATGCAGATGTAGATTCTAGGACTGAGATTTACATCACAACTCTTCTCTAGTGACCAAGGTGAAGGACTATCTAAGCTTGGACATCTATGTTGCTTTGGGGGCCAGCCCACTCCAGAACTGGTTTTTGAGCATCAGGTTCCTCCTAGGTCCCATTTGCTCAAGGAATACTTGTCTCAATATGCTCAATACATTTTTTTTTTTTTTTTGAGACAGGGTCTCACTCTGTTGCCCAGGCTGCATAGCTCACTGCAGCTTCTACCTCCTGGGCTCAAGTGATCCTCCCACCTTAGCCTCCCAAGAAGCTGGGTCTATAGGCGCATGCCATTACCACACCCAGCTAATTTTTTTTTTTAGGTAGAGAAGGGGTCTCACTGTGTTGTCCAGGCAATGCTCGATATGCAATTTAAAATATTTTCCTGATAAACACAACTTTGTTGTTTTGGTAGGGCTACATATTGCTTTAATTTGTAACTTTAAAATATACAATATGTTTCAAAGACTTAGTACAAAAAAATAAGCTATTAATAATTTTTATATTGAATGCATGCTGAAATGACAATGTTTTGGATATATTGGGTTTAAATAAAATAATTATGAAAAAAATTCTCATTTCTTTTAAAATCTTTAATGTGGCTACTAGAAACCATAATGTGACAGGCTCACATTATATTTCTATTGCACAGCACTGCTCTTTGGGATATCCTTTTTCCTTTAGATGCCAAATTCAGTTGTGGTGGTGACTAAAGGGGCCTCTGGCTCAGCATTTCCTGGAAGGCAAGGGTTAGATGGGGGAGGGGAGTTGTCATCAAATCAGATTTTAACAGTATCCTCATTAAAGCAAAGGAAGCAAGAGTAATCTAGTTTTCTCGGGTACAGCAGTATTAATTTGAATTCTAGGCCCTCAACCAAAACCCTAAAGGAAGATGCACTTTCTCCAGTTCACCACTGGGAAAAAGTTTATCTCTTTACCAAGCTTCCTTCACCCACCCTGCCACCTCCAGTACTGAAAGGGTTGCCAGCTACAAATAAAGGGACATTAGGAATTTGATAGTTGATATACCTCCTCCAAAAAAGCCTAGATACTATCTCCCACTTACCCAGCTGTTTAAACACAAACTAAATTGTTTTGCTTTGTTTGCTCTCACCATGGAGCCACTCTTCTCTCTCCCCATTATCCCTCCCTCAGTTCTCATTCCTATTTTCTTCTCCTACTTAGCTTGTTCAGTTTTCTTGTATAGCTTAGTAATCAGATACTTATCTCACACTTTTCTTTCAAGAAACTCACAGTCCATAACTACTAGGGTATTCATTATCTTTTCCAGTTATGTGAGAATTGCTTGTCCTAGTCCCTTCTTATTAAATACAAAAAGGTTAGAAGGGAAACACTATAAATGCCTTGTGGGTCAGAACTCTTTTGTCCTATTATTATTATTACTATTATTATTATTACTATTATTATTATTAGTTTTTGAGACAGAGTCTTGCTCTTTCGCCCAGGCTGGAGTGCAGTGGCGTGATAGCTCACTGCAAGCTCCGCCTCCCGGGTTCACACCATTCTACTGCCTCAGCCTCCCAAGTAGCTGGGACTACAGGCGCCCACTACCACGCCCAGTTAATTTTTTTTTTTGTATTTTTAGTAGAGACGGGGTTTCACTGTGTTAGCCAGGATGGTCTCGATCCTTCGACCTCGTGATCCGCCCGCCTCAGCCTCCCAGAGTGCTGGGATTACAGGCGTGAGCCACCACGCCTGGCCTTTTGTCCTATTATTCACTGAAGAATCACCAGCTTCTTGGAGAGTACCTGATACATAGCATGTACTCAGCAAATATCTGCTTAACTGAACTCGATATTCATTGCATTTCTAGATGCTATAAGCTTGAGACTAGCAAAGAGCGATGCAGAATTCAGAATGGGTGATATGGCAAATACCTTATTAAAGAATGTGGGGTCGGGCGCGGTGGCTCACACTTGTAATCCCAAAACTCTGGGAGGCCAAGGTGGGCAGATCACAAGGTCAGGAGTTTGAGACCAGCCTGGCCAATATGGTGAAATCCTGTCTCTACTAAAAATACAAAAATTAGCTGGGCGTGGTGGCGGGTGCGTATAGTCCCAGCTACTCGGTAGGCTGAGGCAGGAGAATTGCTTGAACCCGGGAGGCGGAGGTTGCAGTGGGCCGAGATCGCACCACTGCACTCCAGCCTGGGTGACAGTGTGAGGCAACATATCAAAAAAAAAAAAAAAAAGAATATGGATTGTATTTCATAAACAGTTGAACCTCTTCTTGCTGCCCTGATAGTTGGTCTGGCTCCTAGAAATTCAGGTTTCTTCCCTCCAGGTGAGATTATGCTAATCAGAGAACACTGGCAAAATTCTTTCCCTGATTTTCTTCTCTCAGGCTGTCTTTCTCTCCCTTTTAAGATCGTAGACTCCCTCTTAAAAAAAAAAAGAAAAAAAAAAAAAGATTGTAGACCCACCCTATAAACAAAAAACGACTGATAAATTCATAGAATCAGGAATCCTTACTGCTTACACTCTTTCTAACAACCTTAAATCTCTGATAGTAGCACCCACTTTGTTTTATATGGATAGATTTATTCTCATCTCTCTGTAGATTGTTTTAATCCCAAGCAGATTCAAGAGCAAAAAATAGTGTATTTGCCCTCCCTCCAGGCTTTTCTGGTAGCATTTTGTCTGTGAAACTAAGAGGTTGTAACTGCTATTAGAAGAGGGAAGGAGTAAGGATGAGCTTTTGAAAAAAAAAAAGAAAAAAAAAAAAAACCAGGGTAGAGAGAGTGGCAGGATGTGGTTTGAAGAGAGGGGGGAGGGAGGGCGTTATTGTCGGCGGTGCGGGGGTGGGGATAGTTCTGAAGTTCTGATAACACAGAATTCCGAGAGATCACAAGATTATTTCAGGGGGGTGGGGTGGGGTGGGGCTGGGGGCTTGTCGCCCTTTCAGGCTCCACCCTTTGCGGAGATTATAAATAGTCATGATCCCAGCCAGACCCAGAGATGCTGTAGTGGTGAGGCTCTGGAGCCTTCCTGAGGACCTGGAGAAGACTTGCTGCTGAGAAGGACATTTTGAAGGTTTTGTTGGCTGAAAAAGCTGTTTCTGGAATCACACCCCTAGATCTTTCTTGAAGACTTGAATTAGATTCGGGCCATGGGGACACAGAAGGTAAGAATGATATAATTACTGGTTATTTTTGCTTGTTTGGGGTACACTCAGAAAGGCAAATATTAATGATGTTAATTGCCTTGTTCTATTTTCTCCTAAGTCACCAAGCCATCTTAAGGCCTTTTCATTTCTTATCTAGCCTGCACTGCTGCCGCTTCATCAGTTCTCTTTGAATGTCAGTTCTGTTCACCTTCTTATCATAGGAAAGTCACCCGGAGAAGTTGTGTTTACTTCTCAGGTTTATTTTAGGTAACCATACACCACTGAGGACGAGATGGTTGAGCGTTTAGAGGATCGGGCTGCCTGGTTGTATAGATTAAAAGTGTGGGTCTCAGAGCCAGTGTGAAGACTTCTCTGGAAGCATTAGACCTTGAAAAGGTCTGTGTTTGGGGGCACAGGCCAGGGTCCCGCCATCTGTTGGGGTTCGTGAAAGAATTACAGTTGTCCTTCCTATTAGGGTTAAAATTGTGAGTGCAGAACATACAAAATATTATTGGTGCTGTAGTGCAATATTTGCAGGGAGAAAGGCTTTTATTTTATTTTATTTTTTTTCTGATTGAGTTTTGCTCTTGTTGCCCAGGCTGGAGTGCAATGGAGAGACCTCAGCTCACCACAACCTCCGCCTCCCGGGTTCAAGTGGTTCTCCTGCCTCAGCCTCCTGAGTAGATGGGATTACAGGCATGAACCACCACGCCCGGCTAATTTGTATTTTTAGTAGAGACGGGGTTTCTCCATGTTGGTCAGACTCCTGACCTCAGGTGATCCGCCCGCCTCGGCCTCCCAAGGTGCTGAGATTATAGGCGTGAGCTACCGCGCCCAGCAAGAAAGGCATTTTTTTACCAAGATAAATTTAACTAAAAATAAAGGGCCGGGTGTGGCGGGTCATGTCTATAATCCCAGCATTTGGGAAACCAAGGCAGAAGGATCACATGAGGCCTGGAGTTTGAGACTAGTCTTGGGCAATATAGTGAGATCCCATCTCTACAAAGCAGGAAGAAAGAAAATGTAGGAAAATAAGAGGGATGGAAAATTGAGACTAAAGAAAAGGCTCTCAAAGATAGCGAATGATTAGAGGAGGCAGAAGAGATTTTTACTAAAAGGAAAAAGATTTAACAGAGAGCATTGTACTGGCAGGGCCCTCCGGGGTACCAATGCTTAGCTGTGACTGAGACATCTGGGAGGCTGCAGGCAAGGTCACTTCTGCTGAAGCTCCTAGCCTGCTGCCTAATCTGTCCGACCTGAAAGGAAATGAGTTTAAGATGTGAAAGATTGAAGGGATTTTTGGTGGGGTAGGGTGGGGAGGAATGGCATAGAAGATGGCCTCAGGCATAAAAGTTGAGCTGCCGGGAGGTGGAAATGTAAAATGTCTTCCCCAGCTGAATTATTGCAGGCGAGGTGAAGATGACTGGTTCTCCCCACTAAGAAATGTCTCTTATATGTTGGGTTCAGAGTAAGATGTTCTTTCTTCCCCTACGCGGGGGTTAGAGATAGCAGAACTGTATTTAATAAACGAAGACTGAAATGGGGCCAGGATGCAGTGGGTAGATCCAGTAGCTTACATGGTCCAGAGAGATAGAGACTCAAAGAGCTGCCCAGCAGTGAAGATACAAACTACCACGCCCTCCCCCACCACCACAACTGGGCTTCTGTGGGGTCTGGGTACAGATCAGACTGCACTGTGTTTGTTTCCGAAATGATCAGTTCTTAGCGATCCTACCCAAGGCTGTGTTGTCCTCTGCCCTCCCAGTTCTTGAGTGGAATTCTGTGCCTACCTTTTTACCTGATGCAAGTTTTTAAATATTTCCAAACTGACCAACCCAGTTTCTCTTAACTTCTTCCTTCCCCAATTTTCTTTCCACTTTCACCAAGTTAACTTCACATTCTTATCTCCAGATAAGTTCTTTAGTATAATCTATTCCTTTGTCTTCCCCATTAATTACCTAAATCTCATTTGATGTTTGTCCTTTTCATACCACTCATAGGTCAAATTCTCCTAATACAGCTCCATAATTAATAAGAAACAGTCACCAATCACAAGTTTTAAGGACCACTCTCTCCTCCCGGTCTTCCCTCCCTCCAGGTCACCCCAGCTCTGATCTTTGCCATCACAGTTGCTACAATCGGCTCTTTTCAGTTTGGCTACAACACTGGGGTCATCAATGCTCCTGAGAAGGTGAGTGCCAGGCCACAAGAATTAGAATCTGGAATAGGGAAGTTACTCCTTTAAGCAGAGTTTCAAGAAATCAGAATTTAAGGCCAGGCACGGTGGCACCTGTCTGGAGTCCCAGCTAATCCAGAGGCTGAGGCCTAAAGATCACTTGAGCCCAGGAGTTAAACACCATCCTGGGCAACACAGTTAGTGAGGGTCCCTCCCCAAACTAGGGGATTTTAAGACAAACTTTGTATCTATCCTGTCCAAGACTGAAGATGGAGACAATATTGGTGGGGAAAATTAGTGGGGTCGTTTAATCAAAGCAAAAAGCTCATTTACTCCCTGAACCCTGAGCGGTGCTGTTCTTCCTCCCACTCTTTCACCCATAGTGATAAACTTCCTGTATTATCCCTTAGGGGTTAGTTACAAAGAAGCTGGGTTCCCTTAGCATGGGGCTGGGGTAGACTGAACATCGGTGCTGCCACCTACTGGGATTTTCAGGACAAATTAAAAAACTACTATTCCAGGGAGAGTTAACATTAATTCCAATATGTTATCTAACTCTTCCATTCCCGTCTATTTATTCCCTTGATTCTCTAGGAAGGAAATGATCCCTAATATTTGTCTTTTTTTCTCATCCAACTGTAACAGTCTGTTCTACCACCAATGCTTTTATTTTGCAGATCATAAAGGAATTTATCAATAAAAGTCTGACGGAGAAGGCAAATATCCCTCCCTCTGAGGTGCTGCTCACGTCTCTCTGGTCCTTGTCTGTGGCCATATTCTCCGTCGGGGGTATGATCGGCTCCTTTTCCGTCGGACTCTTAGTCAACCGCTTTGGCAGGTATTGACTAGAAACTGGGCAAGGAAGTGGGCTCTACAGCTGCACTGAGGACAAGTGTGGAGAGTTAGGGCAGGGAGATGATGATGCCTTTGAATAAGAACACCTTGAATTCTAATCAAGGGAAACCTAGTCCAACTGGTCCCGAATATGACTGCCCTTGCCTGGAGCTCTACTACCCTCCATAGCTCCCGCCCAGCTGCTCAAGAGATGAACTGTGTGAGTGATTGGCCTTTGCAGTCCAGCTAGGGCTAGTTCAGAATTATTTCCTAGTAAGCTCAACTGTGGGGTTTCCAGAAACATAATTTACAAGGTATGAAGTTGTTTACTTTTATTAAAAAAATTGGGGTTTCATATAAATGTTTCTATTATTTTACACAGGATAGGTAGGAATTATTTTTGTAATTCTTAGTCTATGGCAAATGTGGATAATGGTAAAAAGAATCTTATTCTATAGGAGCTTAACAATATGTTTTTAGAAGGTAGAATATATTTTCAGTTATGAAATATATTTTCATTTAGGCAATTAGGCCGGGTGCAGTGGCTCACGCCTGTAGTCTTAGCACTTAGGGAAGCCGAGGCAAGTGGATCAGCTGAGCTCAGGAGATCGAGACCGGCCTGGCCAACATGGCGAAACCCCGTCTCTACTAAAAATACAAAAATTAGTCAGGCGTAGTGACAGGCACTTATCATGTCAGCTACTCCAGAGGCTGAGGCAGAAAAATCGCTTGAACCTCGGGGGTGGTGCAGAGGTTGCAGTAAGCTGAGATCTGGCCACTTCACACCAGCCTGGGTGAAAGAGCGAAACTCCATCTCAAAAAAAAAAAAAAAAAGCCAGTGCAGTGGCTCACCCCTGTAATCCCAGCACTTTTAAGTCAGGAGGTAATCAGGAGTTTGGCTAACACCTGGCCAACATGGTCTCTACCCGTCTCAGGCAGGAGAATCACTTGAACCTGGGGGGTGGAGATTGGTTGCAGTGAGCTGAGATGGCATCACTTCACTCTAGCATGGGTGAAAGAGCGAAACT
>NW_012106119.1:224053-226522 GCF_000951045.1 Mandrillus leucophaeus | reverse complement strand
TCCCAACTAGAAATGTTCTGATAATAGAAAGTGAAAAAGAAAAGTTAGATCAAAAAAAGGAGATGATAGGAGCCTGGAGAAGAGCAGAATAATGAGGACAGAAGAGAGGTTAGGAGCCTCTCACTTTGCTAATTGCATTTTGTCTTTGATTAACCTTACAGGCGTAATTCAATGCTGATTGTCAACCTGTTGGCTGTCACTGGTGGCTGCCTTATGGGACTGTGTAAAGTAGCGAAGTCAGTTGAAATGCTGATCTTGGGCCGCTTGGTTATTGGCCTCTTCTGCGGACTCTGCACAGGGTTTGTGCCCATGTACATCGGAGAGATCTCGCCTACTGCCCTGCGAGGTGCCTTTGGCACTCTCAACCAGCTGGGCATCGTGGTTGGAATTCTGGTGGCCCAGGTACTCTAGAACTTCTCATACCTGATGAGTGTTAGTTTCATGGGTCATTAAAAAAGTTAACATAGATAAAGCACTGAAGGATATCTGGCACATGTTCAATTATATGTGGAAGTTTTAGATATTGTTACTGTAACTCATAGATAGTAGCTCAAGAAGCAGGCTGAGTAGAGAAAGGAAAAGAAACACAATTTGTGATTTTTTTACCATAGTAAAAGAATGTATGATTTTCTGAACTTGTTTTTTAATGAACTTGTGGCCTATGAGGTATGGGGTTTATAGCATTATCTTTGTGTGGTTTCTAGATCTTTGGTCTGGAATTCATCCTTGGGTCTGAAGAGCTCTGGCCGTTGCTATTGGGCTTCACCATCCTTCCTGCTATCCTACAAAGTGCAACCCTTCCATTTTGCCCTGAAAGTCCCAGATTTTTGCTCATTAACAGAAAAGAAGAGGAGAATGCTAAGCAGAGTGAGTATCCTTCACACCTTCATGTGAATATAATGTGAATTATATGGTTGTGGTTTGTTTGAAGGATGAGGGTACTGGACCTATTTTCTGTTACATTCTTTCCCTGCCCCTCAGAATCCAAGTGAGGAGGGTTCTGATTACTCCTGAGGAAAATTTTCAGCCCCTAATGAATGAGATGAAAAGGCAGGTTTAGGAATGGATGCTATCACGCCGGGCATGATGGGTCATGCCTGTAATCCAGCACTTTAAGAGGCCAAGGCAGGTCACCTGAGGTCAGGAATTCAAGACCTGCCTGAACAACATGGCGAAACCCCGTCTCTACTAAAAATACAAAATTAGCCGGGAATGGTGGTGCATGCCTGTAATCCCAGCTACTCGCCAGACTGAGGCGGGAGAATTGCGTGAACTCGGGAGGCGGAGGTTGCTTGAGCCGAGATCATGCCATTGCACTCCAGCCTGGGCAACAAGAGTGAAACTCCGTTTCAAAAAAAAAAAAAAAAAGGAAGGGATGCTATCGATCACCTCATCTCATGCGGCCCTTTCCTGGCTGCTTTACAGGAAGAATGAATTTGGGGCAGCACATTGTCTTTATCCTTTCCTCTTTCTTCTTTTCACCAGTCCTTCAGCGGTTGTGGGGCACCCAGGATGTATCCCAAGACATCCAGGAGATGAAAGATGAGAGTGCAAGGATGTCACAAGAAAAGCAAGTCACCGTGCTGGAGCTCTTTAGAGTGTCCAGCTACCGACAGCCCATCATCATTTCCATTGTGCTCCAGCTGTCTCAGCAGCTCTCTGGCATCAATGCTGTGAGTATGATACTTTAGGGTCAAACATGTCTTACAGTATTTCACTTAAAATGCCGGGCATGGTGGCGGTGTGCCTGTATTCCCAGCTACTCAGGAGACAGATAAAAGGATCACTTGAGCTCAGGAGTTGCAGGCTGCAGTGAGCTATAATTATGCCACTGCATTCCAGCCTGGGAGACAGAGTGAGACTCTGTCTTTGAAATAGGGAAAAAAAGACCCTGGAAGGACACTGGCGACTTCAGAGTGAACTGACTTTACCAGTCTGTTTTTACAACAAGAATAGTGAGCATGATAGTTTAAAGAGGGCAGCAAAACGGAAGCTAGCATTTGGCAGATAGCCCTTGTATTCCATGCAAATATCGGCTTCCTGCGTTTGACTGGATTGTAGGAAGAGAATATTCCTGTGCCTTCTAGTCAATATGGCTATTAAGAGCACCCTTGTCCCACCTTTTAAAATACTGATTCATCCCCTAAGGGTTTTCAGATAGTCTTTGATCAGTGGGATTAAGTTATTTTGTAACAAAGCATTTTGCATGTAATAGAGCGTTTTGATGCTCAAAATAGTAAGTTGGTTCCTGAACTTTTCTCCTAGCTAGCACACCAGGGTATTTGTATTTGAAGTGGCAGTGCTTCCTGGGAGGGGTTAGAGGCTGTTTTGTCAGAATCTATGAGGAGCCAGGTGTGGTGGCTGCTCATGCCTGTAATCCCAGCTACTACTCGGGAGGCTGAGGTGGGAATATCACTTAGGCTCAGGAGTCAAGCCTGGGCAATATAGTATGAGCCTGTCTTAAAAAAA
>NW_012106119.1:222743-223291 GCF_000951045.1 Mandrillus leucophaeus | reverse complement strand
TTTCACCATGTTAGCCAGGATGGTCTCGATCTCCTGACCTCGTGATCCACCCGTCTCGGCCTCCCAAAGTGCTGGGATTACAGGCTTGAGCCACCACGTCCGGCCTCCTAGTTGATTTTAAAGGATATTTTAAAGCACAGAAATAAACAACTAAATTGATTCAGAGGGCGAGGTCTGGAGGGACCCTGAGCGTGGGAGCCTCTGTCTCCGTGGAGTTGGGGTGCACTCCTAGCGCATAGATGATTTGTTGCTGACCTTCCTGTCAGCTTCCATGGGTTCAGATATCTGCAAGCTCCCCACACCCTGCTTTTTGGGTCTTTTATGCAGACTTAATTGATTCTCCATGATTGAAGCATGGACAACTGTTCTGAAACGTGATTGGACAAAAAGGGAATGATCTGAACCCAGCCAGGCCTGTCTGTTTGGATTATTTTGGCCTCTCTGTAGCGTTTATTCCTCTAGGGGGTGGGGCAGGACCCTCTCTGAAATGAGGGTTTTATGACCCGCAGTCAGATTAGCGTCCTGCCAAGTGGGAGGGCAGGAGAAAG
>NW_012106119.1:210172-221173 GCF_000951045.1 Mandrillus leucophaeus | reverse complement strand
ATTGCTGGAGAAAAATGTGCTCCCAAGACCTTCCAGAGCAGCAGAGCTGAGATTCGGCAGGTGAGGCAGCTACGTGCAAGTGTAGCCCTGAGAATGAGCACCTCTTTAAAGAATGTACCTTGCATTAGTTCTGTGCCTGTTTAAAAAAAGAACAAATAAAAGAATGCACCTGAGGCAACTCCCTAGCTGCCTCACCACAGTTCTGGCCCTGCAAAACAGGATCAGGAAAAGATCACCTGTGAGAAATTACAAATGATTAATGAGCTCTCTAAGGGACAGACTCCTGCCACTTCAGAGTATGGTGTGTACATTCTTTTTCTTTTTTTTGAGTCTCACTCTGTCACCCAGGCTGTAGTACAGTGGCACAGTCTCAGCTCACTGCAAGCTCCACCTCCCGGGTTCAAGCGATTCTGCCTCAGCCTCCCTAGTAGCTGGGATTACAGGCGCGCACCACCATACCTAGCTAATTTTTTTGTATTTTTAGTAGAGACGGGATATCACCATGTTGGCCAGGCTGGTCTCAAACTCCTGACCTCAGGTGATCCGCCCACCTCGGCCTCCTAAAGTGCTGGCCTTACAGGTGTGAGCCACCATGCCCAGCATGTACGTTAATTATTGTTGGACGAAGCTGGCTCCCAATTTAGTCAATGAGTAGATTTTGCTCCAGGTATAATCTCACCCAAAGCTGGCTGCACCAGAATTATGGGGGTTGGGATTCCTGAGTCAGCTGAATTTGAGAATCTCTGTGTAAGAGGCCTGAAAATTGTCTGTAAAAAAAAATCTGATGCACAGCAGGCTTGGAAATCGCTTTTCCAACCTACTTTTGCACAAACAATGATTTCTAATTTCCCTTATGGGCAAATGGGTAACAGGTTGCATTGTATCATGTTTACCTAGCAGAGTAAACTGTTTAGGTGAGATGACATAGGGGTTAGCTTATCTTGCTTGGTGACACTAGATCGCAAAGTCATTTTACTGTAAGAAGTTTTATTGTGATGTGTACATGTACGTTAGGTTTTTGACATGTAGACATTATGTTAAGGAAAAGAATTGGCATACCTATTTGTTACTTGTTTAAACTGCTCAAGTAATTACTTTTGTGCTAGCCTAATATCTTTCCCCACAAGCTTGATGTCATCATATAATATGTTGAGATTTTTTAACAGTCTTAATTAGCCCTAGAGCAGCAGGGTTTTCAATAATGACTCTACAAATCTGTTTCAAAAAATAGTTATAATCTTATTTTAGAAAATATAAATATAGTTTATATCTTATGTACTAGGGATTTAAAGAGTTGCTTCTTGAGAAGGTAAATCCCAATGTAGAGGTCCATATTCATCAAAAAGACTAATAAATATTGCTATGGAGGCAAATACTCTGGGTGAAATAAACTGAAGTGAACCTGGGTAACCTAGATAATGTTCCCTAGTTAACTTGAGGTCTGAGTCCAATATTTTAATATCTCTTAACTATGGTAGTTGTAGCAACCTTACATTTTAGCACAGTGCCTAGCAAACAACATAATTATTTAATATATATTAAATTACAATAATAGCTGGTATTTCATAAAACACTTCAAAAGGGCCTAGGCCTAGGAAATACAGCTCAACCTCTGCTTATTCAATGAGCAGGATAAGGTTATTCAACTAGTTCACTATCAAATTGAGACATCTATGTGCCTATCAATGTTTTGAAGGTTTGGGGAAGAGCCAATTAAAAAAGCATTTAGCTGGACCTGATGGCACATGCCTATAATCCCAGCAACTTGGAGGCTAAGAGGCAGGAGGATCACTTGAGACCAACAGTTTAGGACCAGCCTGTGGGTAACAGTGAGTTGCTGTCTCAACTTATTAAAAAGAAACCAGTTAGTAGGAATTACACCTTCATATAAGTTAGTGAAGTGGACATAAGCAAGAGCAAATGGAACAGTGGGAATAAGCATTTTTAGAAGAAACAATGGAAATGAGTAGCTAGAATTAAGAACATTTAGAAAGAGAAAGGAGGGCCAGGTGCAGTGGCTCATGCCTGTAATCCCAGCACTTTGGGAGGCCAAGGCCAGCAGGTCACTTGAGGACAGGAGTTTGAGACCAGCCTGGCCAACATGTCGAAAACCCGTCTCTACTTAAACTACAAAAATTAGCTGGGAGTGGTTGCAGGCACCTGTAGTCCAGCTACTCAGGAGGCTGAGGCAGGAGAATCGCTTTCATCTGGGAGGTAGAAGTAACAGTGAGCCGAGATTGTGCCACAGCACTCCTGCCTGGGTGACAGTTTGAGACTCCCTCTCAGAAAAAAGAGAAAGGAGATAAGATACAGAAGATAATTCATTTGCAGAAGGGATATGAGTATTGAACAAAAACCCTAGAAAAAGGACGTCTTACACCCTGGGACTTTTAAGTTTATTTTTGAGGGTTCTGTGTAACTGGTATGCAGAATTGTATCAAAGTTGCATGTTTTCTTTTCTACTAGGTGTTCTACTACTCAACAGGAATCTTCAAGGATGCCGGTGTTCAAGAGCCCATCTATGCCACCATCGGCGCAGGTGTGGTTAATACGATCTTCACTGTAGTTTCTGTAAGTTGGATGGTTTGATAATTTTGCGGGGGGAAAAGAATCCTTGCTACAGATGTTCAAAGATGGATTGCATGACCCTACTATCATTTAGTTACCTTTCTGTTGTTTAATTTTCCTTTGGGAAAAAGATACATTTAATGTTGGATGTAGTCTTCACTCTTCAAGCAAATGTAGGTGGATGGGAAAGGAGGAAGTATAGAAGGGACTAACTATATATAGTATGCTTTAAACTTGGAATTGGAGGAGAGGTGTTTGGAAAAGCTCTCAACTCTGTGATTCCACTGTTTTCAAACTAAAGAAACAATAATCAACGGAAGATGTCTGTGACCCCCAGAATGTGTGAGGATTTTTCCCCATTAGGTAGGCAATCAGTTCTGTAGTGGACACCATCTGGGTGTCCTGCGATTTAATTCTGACACGATTTACCTGGAGATAGCATCAGATCTCACAGGTTGGTGGCACAGTTCCCAAGACTGCTCTCCACTCCTGATGTCCATCACAGGCTCCAGGTTGTTTTACCTGTGCTTCTGCCCCACCAGCTATAGATCAGGATTCCCACCACGCCCTCTTTGGGTTGGATTAATTGGCTACAGTGGCTCACAGAACTCAGGGAAAATGTTTCCTAGTTTGATTTTTGTTGTTGTTGTTGAGACGGAGTCTCGCTCTGTCGCCCAGGCTGGAGTGCAGTGGCCGGATCTCGGCTCACTGCAAGCTCCGCCTCCCGGGTTTACGCCATTCTCCTGCCTCAGCCTCCCGAGTAGCTGGGACTACAGGTGCCCGCCACCTCCCCCGGCTAGTTTTTTGTATTTTTTTAGTAGAGACGGGGTTTCACCATGTTAGCCAGGATGGTCTCGATCTCCTGACCTCGTGATCCACCCGTCTCGGCCTCCCAAAGTGCTGGGATTACAGGCTTGAGCCACCACGTCCGGCCTCCTAGTTGATTTTAAAGGATATTTTAAAGCACAGAAATAAACAACTAAATTGATTCAGAGGGCGAGGTCTGGAGGGACCCTGAGCGTGGGAGCCTCTGTCTCCGTGGAGTTGGGGTGCACTCCTAGCGCATAGATGATTTGTTGCTGACCTTCCTGTCAGCTTCCATGGGTTCAGATATCTGCAAGCTCCCCACACCCTGCTTTTTGGGTCTTTTATGCAGACTTAATTGATTCTCCATGATTGAAGCATGGACAACTGTTCTGAAACGTGATTGGACAAAAAGGGAATGATCTGAACCCAGCCAGGCCTGTCTGTTTGGATTATTTTGGCCTCTCTGTAGCGTTTATTCCTCTAGGGGGTGGGGCAGGACCCTCTCTGAAATGAGGGTTTTATGACCCGCAGTCAGATTAGCGTCCTGCCAAGTGGGAGGGCAGGAGAAAGTCAGAGAAGAATTCTATTTTCTGAGGCCTGCGGCATCCCAACATTATGATAAAAGACTCTACCAAGGGCTGTGGGGATTTTGAGCCAGGACCTGTGAATGGAACACAATATGTACGTATATAAAATCATAAATCACAGGAGGTGTATCCGTAACAAGTGTCTTGCTGTTGGTAAGGCAGATTTCAAGTAGCTCAGACACTGTTTTCATGGAAAGGAAAACTGAAGTCATGTCATATTCTTCTTCCAGCTATTTCTGGTGGAAAGGGCAGGAAGAAGGACTCTGCATATGATAGGCCTTGGAGGGATGGCTGTTTGTTCCACGCTCATGACTATTTCTTTGTTATTAAAGGTGAGTGCTCTTTGAGTGAAGAAAAGCGAGGGAGGGGGAAAGGAGGAGAGGTTACAGTTGACTTCTGTGACACAAGGGGTGGGTTGTTAAGGTTACAGTTTGTCAACAAAGTCAAAGAAGAGAAGCAGGATGCCCAGAGTTTTTAAGAAATGTGGGTCTTCAGAGAACTGGAGGTAAACTGTTAGAATCCTTACATTTATAGAACATTCTTATAGCTTATAAAATAAATTATCTAATTTAATTCTTAAAATAATATCAAGGTAATCACACTTAATAGATGATGACATGGTCTCAATACAAAGTGATATGCATGAGATCACATATATGGGATTTAAAAATCCAAGCCTCGGCCGGACACAGTGGCTCACGCCTGTAATCCCAGTACTTTGGGAGGCTGAGGTGGGTGCATCACCTGAGGTTGGGAGTTCAAGAACAGCCTGACCAACATGGAGAAACCCTGTCTCTACTAAAAATACAAAATTAGCCAGGAGTGGTGGTGCATGCCTCTAATGCCAGCTACTCAGGAGAATCACTTGAACCCAAGGCAGAGGTTGCGGTGAGTCGAGATGGCGCCATTGCACTCTGGCCTGGGCAACAAGAGCAAAACTCCCTCTCAAAAAAAAAAAAAAAAAATTCCAAGCCTGGCTGGGTGCAATGGTTCATGCCTGTCATCTGCAACTTTGGAAAGCCAAGGTTAGAGGATTGCTTGAGCCCAGAAGATCAAGACCAGCCTAGGCAACATGGCAAGAAACTCTCTATAAAAAAACAAAAATTTGTTTTGTTTTTGTTTTTGTTTTTTGTGACAGGGTTTCACTGTCAACAGGCTGAAGTGCAGTGGCACGATCTCAGCTCACTGCAACCTCCGCCTCCTGGGCTTAAGCATTTCCCATGCCTCAGCATCCCAGGAAGCTGGGATTACAGGCATGTGCCACCATGCCCAGCTAATTTTTGTACTTTTTAGTAGAGACAGGGTTTCACCATGTTAGCCAGGCTGGTCTCCAACTCTTGACCTCAAATAATCCACCTGCCTTGGTGTGAGCCACAGCTCCTGGCCAAAAAAATTTTAATTAGCCAGGTGTGGTGGCACATGCTTCAAGTCCAAGCGATTTGAGAGGCTGAGGTGGGAGGATTGCTTAAGCCCAGGAGATGGATGATGCAGCGAGGTATTGTAGCGCCACTGCACTCCAGCCTGGGCAACACAGTAAGACCCTGTCTCTAAAAATAATAAAAATAAATCCAAGCCTATTGATTCCACAGCCACTCTTTGTATTGTGCATCAAGGGCAGGAGGATCTTGCCGTTAATTGCCTCTAGGAACCTAGATCCTACACTGTCTTTAAATTGTATTTTCTGTGTTCCTTCCTCTTACAGGATAACTATAATGGGATGAGCTTTGTCTGTATTGGGGCTATCCTGGTCTTTGTAGCCTTCTTTGAAATTGGACCAGGCCCCATTCCCTGGTTTATTGTGGCCGAACTCTTCAGCCAGGGCCCCCGCCCAGCTGCGATGGCAGTGGCCGGCTGCTCCAACTGGACCTCCAACTTCCTAGTCGGATTGCTCTTCCCCTCTGCTGCTGTAAGTAAACTCACCTTATCTTAAAACCAGCCTATGTAAGCTGACATGTTGAAGATACTCCTTAATAATAGAGTAGTCTGGGCCTGACATTGTGGCTCACGCCTGTAATCCTAGCACTTCGAGAGGCTGAGGCAGGTGGATCACCTGAGGTCAGGAGTTCGAGATCAGCCTGGCCAACATGGTGAAACTCCTGTCTCTACTGAAAACTCAAAAATTAGCTGGGCATGGTGGCACATGCCTGTAATCCCAGCTATTTGGGAGACCGAGAAAGGAGAATCACTTAAACCTGGGAGGTGGAGGTTGCAGCGTGCCGAGATCACGCTACTGCACTCCAGTCTGCTCGATGGGAGCAAGACTCCATCCCTCAATAAATCAACAAATAAATAATACCGTAGTCCCTCCTCATCTGCAGTTTCAGTTACCTGCAGTCTAAAAATATTAAATGGAAAATTCTAGAAATAAACAATTCGTAAGTTTTAAATTGCGGCCGGACGCAGTGGCTCAAGCCTGTAATCCCAGCACTTTGAGAGGCCAAGGCGGGTGGATAACTTGAGGTCAGGAGTTGGGGACCAGCCTGACTATCATGGTGAAACCCTGTTTCTACAATAAATACAAAAATTAGGCCTTGAGTCATGGCTCACTAATCTCAGTGAGCAAGATCATGCCATTGCACTCCAGCCTGGGCAACAAGAGAGAAACTGTCTCAAAGAAAAAAAAAGCCAGGCATTGTAGCACACACCTGTAGGCCTAGTTACTCAGGAGACTGAGGCAAGAGAATCACTTGAACCCAGGAGGTAGAGTTCATTGTAAGCTGTGATCACGCTTCTGCTCTCTAGCCTGGGTGACAGAGCGAGACCCCATTTCCAAAAAAAAAAAGAACTGTAAAAAGAGATGGAGTTTTGTTGTGTTGCCCAGGCTGGTCTCAAACTGCTGGGTTCCGGTGATCCTCCCACCGTGACCTCCCAAAGTGCTGGGATTATAGGCGTGAGCCGCCGCACTCGGCCCAGAAACACAGATTTTAAAAATAATATTCAGAAGTCCAAAAATACTCAGTAGACATTTGGAAGCATCTAACTGTAATGAAAATAACAAAAAGAAAACTACAGAGAACTATAGTAAGTTAGCAACAGAATCTTAAGTGAATCACTGAAGAAACCTGTTTCCATTAAATATGGAAGGGTTATAGCTTGAAGCCCACTGGAAATATGAATGTGAAGGAAATTGAGTTTGTCAATGACCAGATTTTTATATCGACCTTCCTTTTTTGTGTCCTTTCACTAGCACTATTTAGGAGCCTACGTTTTTATTATCTTCACCGGCTTCCTCATTACCTTCTTGGCCTTTACCTTCTTCAAAGTCCCTGAGACCCGTGGCAGGACTTTCGAGGATATCACACGGGCCTTTGAAGGGCAGGCACATGGTGCAGATAGATCTGGGAAGGATGGCGTCATGGAGATGAACAGCATCCAGCCTCCTAAGGAGACCACCACCAATGTCTAAGTCATGCCCCCTTCCACCTCCCTCCCAGCATGGGAAAGCCATCTCTCCCTGAACAAGGGAGAGACCTCATCAGGATGAACCCAGGATTGCTTCTGAATGCTGCTACTTGATTCCTTTCTCATCCCACGCACTCCATGAGCACCCCAAGGCTGGGGTTTGTTGGATTTTCAATGGCTTTTTAAATATTTTATTTCCTGGACATTCTCTTCTGCTTAGGAGAGACCAAGTGAACCTACCTTCATTTCAGGAGGGATTGGCCACTTGGCATATGACAACTTTGCCAGCTTTTCCTCCCTTGGGTTCTAATATTATTGCCACATTAGGGAATATAGGAGAGGAAAAGTAAGGTGCAGTTCCCCCAACCTCAGACTTAACAGGAAGCAGATGCACATATGAGTGTGGAAGGCAGAGGGGGTTTATGTAAGAGCACCTTCTTTACTTCCACACAGCTCTACACGGCAAGTAAACTTGAGTTTTATTTATTTTATCCTCTGGTTTAATTACATAATTTTTTTTTTTACATTAAGCTCCAGGATACATGTGCAGAATGTGCAGGTTTGTTACATAGGTATATATGTGCCATGGTGGAAATATTTATTTTTTTAAGCATAATTTTACCAAATAATTAAAACAGAAGGAAATTGAGATTAGAGGGAGGTGTTTAAAGAGAGGTTATA
This sequence comes from Mandrillus leucophaeus, assembly GCF_000951045.1. Taxonomy (NCBI): domain Eukaryota; kingdom Metazoa; phylum Chordata; class Mammalia; order Primates; family Cercopithecidae; genus Mandrillus; species Mandrillus leucophaeus. The sequence goes on along the minus strand of NW_012106119.1, from coordinate 213,128 downwards.
GAGTAAAAGATTTGATGCTGGAGAGGTTCAGGTGCAATAGGAAGAATTTAGGGAGAAATGTGGTTCATTACTGGAGGGTAAATGATGTGGTGCCTGAGGGCTGTACTTTACCTCTTAACAATTTTTGCCCTTCAGATGGAAACTCTTGAAGTTTAATTTTTCATAAAAGTCATATGCTTATATAATAAAGCTACTGATTTCCTTTAGAATTTTTTTCTTTAAGATAATAGTTTACATGTAGTAGTACTTGAAGTCTAGGATTATTAACTAATTTGGGCATTGTAGTTAATGACGGTTGATGGGTTCTAATTTTGGACGGAGTTGAGGGAAGGGAAAGTGATTTCTAGAAAGGCTGTTCCCCTCACTGGACGAAGTAACTCCTTCTTCTTGTAGTAGTCTCATGACTTTTGAAGTAATCTGCCACCTATCTTGTGGGAGAGACATCCAAATGAGAAACCACAAATAATTGGTTCTTGGTAGAGGTTCATTATTTCTCCACTTTGTTCTTTAGGAGATTTTAGGTGTTGATTTTCTGTTTTATTTTAACTCATACCTTTAAAGGAATTCCCCAAAGAATGTTTATAGCAAACTTGGAATGTGTAACCTCAGCTCTGGGAGAGGATTTTTTTCCGAGCGATTATTATCTAAAGTGTGTTGTTGCTTTAGGGTCACGGCACGCTTGCGTATGTCTGTTACCATGTCACTGTGGTCCGATGCCGAGTGCCCTTAGGGGACTTGAATCTTTCCAATAAACCACGTTTGATATAGCATGAGTCAATGTGCAGTGTAGCCACACTTGAGAGGATGAATGTATGTGCACTGTCACTTTGCTCTGGGTGGAAGTACGTTATTGTTGACTTATTTTCTCTGTGTTTGTTCCTACAGCTCCATTTTCATATGTTGCTCAATCTCCCTTTCCCTTTTTGGTGCTTACACATCTCAGAACCGTTAGCCAAACCCTTGTTCAGTTCTCACTGTTCCTGTGGAGCCTTTGAATATAAACACACAGCTGAGGCCGGGTGCAGTGGCTCTCGCCTGTAATCCCAGCACTTTGGGAGGCCGAGGCGGGCGGTCAGGGATTCGAGATCAATCTGGCCAACATAGTGAAACCCTGTCTCTACTAAAAATGCAAAAATTAACTGGGCGTGGTGGCGGGTGCCTGTAATCCCAGCTACTCGGGAGGCTGAGGCAGGAGAATCACGTGAACCCGGGACGCAGAGGTTGCAGATCGCGTCATTGCACCCTAGCCCAGGCCACAGTGCAAGACTCCATCTCAAGGAAAAAAAAAAAAAAAAAAAAGGACATAGCTATGGAGTGGGGTTTAGCTTGAAAAGGTGACCTTGCAATTTCACGTCAACTTCTGGTTCCTCAAACAGTAGGTCGGCAGTAAGGCAGGGCCCCCTTTCTCACTGAGAAGATTGTGAATATTTCCATATGGATTTTCTATTACTAATGTTACTCTGATTCTTTGTTTTAAAATAAAAATTCTGAATGTACATGAAATTATGGGCTTATTACTTTTTGTCCTTCCTGTGACCACAAAATCAGCTTTAAATCCTGACTTGGCTACTCAGTGCCTGTTGTGACTTGTATGAGACCCTTATACTCATATGAGACTCTGTTCTTAGAGTCTTATACGTAAGAGAAGAGCCGTATGTGTTTATTATGTAGATTAAATGAAAAAACTTTCGTGCATTGCTTTTCATACTTGATAAATTATTTGTTTTGTTCCCACTGATAACTAGTTTTTTTAAGACTGCCCCACCTACCTAAAAGCCTTGCCTCTCTTGTTATATGCATTTTTGCCTCTCTTGCATTTTTGCCTCTCTTGTTATGCATTTTTTTTCTTTTTTTTTTTTGGGACGGAGCTTCGCTCTTGTTACCCAGGATGGAGTGCAATGGTGTGATCTCAGCTCACTGGAACCTCCGCCTCCCAGGTTCAAGCAATTCTCTTGGCTTAGTCTCCCAAGTAGCTGAGACTACAGGTGTAGACCACCACACTCAGCTAATTTTTGTACTTTTAGTAGAGATGAGGTTTCACTATGTTGACTAGGCTGGTCTTGAACTTCTGGCCTCATGTGATCTGTCCGCGATCTGTCCGCCTCAGCCTCCCAACGTTCTGGGATTACAGGCGTGAGCCACCATACCCAGCCCTAAGTGATGCCTATCAAGTGTATCAGTCTGGGTCCTATCAGAAGATAAAAATCACACTGTTTTTGTTTTTGTTTTTGTTTTTTTTACAAGGAAAGGATAACACAAAGAATATCAAGCTATAGGCTGGGCGCGGTGGGTCATGCGTGTATGTAATCCCAGCACTTTGGGAGGCTGAGGTGGGTGGATCGCCTGAGGTCAGCAGCTCGAGACCAGTCTGGCCAATATGCTGAAACCCCATCTCTTAAAAATATGAAGAAAAAATGGCTGGGCATAGTGGTAGTCACCTGTAATCCCAGCTAAGCAGAAGAATCGCTTGACCTGGGGAGGTGGAGGTTGCAGTGAGCCAAGATCGTACCATTGCACTCCAGCCTGTGCAATAAGAACAAAACTCCTTAAAAAAAATAAAATAAAAGATATAAGACAAAATTCAGTTTCCTAGAGCTGAAGGAGATTATCCAAGAAAGGACATACTTGGAAGGAAGGCCACTGCCATTTCCTCAAAACTGAGGTGCACACCCTACTGGAGAATGTAGAGTTGCAGTCCAGGGGAGAGCAGAGAAGTTTGGTGATTTGCCTAGGCCAGTGCAGGTATGCAGTCCCTTTGCAAGCAGGGAACACACAGCTGGTGACCAGACGTGCACATGTGCAGAGGGAGTCGAGGCACCAGAGGGGTAGGGGGCCTGGAGTGTGGCATCCCTGTGGAAAGTAACCACCAGGCCAGGGTTTGGCTGGGGCAGGTGACCACCAAATTTCCTCTGATCTATACTGCTGACCTATGGTGCAGCCACTGGAACCAGCAAGA
>NW_012106119.1:207268-209027 GCF_000951045.1 Mandrillus leucophaeus | reverse complement strand
TATTTATTTATTTATTTATTTATTTATTTATTTATTTATTGAGACGGAGTTTCGCTCTTGTCGCCCAGGCTGGAGTGCAATGGCGCGATCTCAGGTCACCGCAATCTCCGCCACCCGGGTTCAAGCGATTCGCCTGCCTCAGCCTCCCAGTAGCTGGTATTAGAGGCGCACGACACCAAGCCCAGCTGCACACCTGGCTAATTTTTTGTATTTTCAGTGGAAACAGGATTTCACCATGTTAGCCAGGCTGGTCTCAAACCCCCGATTTAAGGTGATCCGCCCGCCTAGGCCTCCCAAAGTGCTGGAATGACAGGCGTGAGCCACCGCACCTGGCTAAATTCCATTTTTTTAAACGAGGAAATTGGCCAGGCACGGTGGCTCGAACCTGTCATCCCAGCACTTTGGGAAGGTGAGGCCAGGAGGCCGAAGTTGCAGTGAGCCGAGATCGTGCCATTGCATTCCAGCCTGGACAGACTGGGATTCCCTCTCAAAAAAATAAGCAGAAGAAAAAAAGTAAAAGAAGCTAATCATAAAAGACCACATATTATATTACTTAATTTATATGAAATTTCCTGAATAGGCCATTCTACAGAGAGAAAGAAGATAGATTTGGTGGTGGCCATGGAAGGGAAGAGGAGGTGGTGAAGAACACAGGGAAGGCTGAGTGCAGTGGCTCACGCCTGTAATCCCAGCACTTTAGGAGGCTGAGGTAGAAGGATCACCTGAGCCAGGAGTTCAAGACCAGCCTAGGCAACATAGGGAGACCCCATCCCTACAAAAAATTTAAAATTTAGTCAGGTGTAGTGGCACGTGCCTGTGATCCCAGCCACTCGGGAGGCTGAGGCAGGAGGATCACTTGAGCCAGGAGGTCAAGGTTGCAGTGAGCTAAGGTCACGCCACTGCACTCTAGCTTGGGCAACAGAGGGAGACCCTATCTCGAAAGGAAAAGATATAAAACCGAAATATCCTGGCCAGGCACAGTGGCTCACGCCTGTAATCCCCGCACTTTGGGAGGCCGAGGAGGGCAGATCACGAGGTCAGGAGATCAAGACCATCCCGGCTAACATGGTAAAACCCCGTCTCTACTAAAAATGTAAAAAATTAGCGGGGCGTTGTGGCAGGCGCCTGTAGTCGCAGCTACTCAGGAGGCTGAGGCAGGAGAATCGCTTGAATCCAGGAGGCAGAGGTTGCAGTGAGCTGAGATGGTGCCACTGCACTCCAGCTTGGGTGACAGAGTGAGACTTAGTCTCCAAAAAAAAAAAGAAAGCAAAGCCAGGCACAGTGGCTCACGCCTGTAATCCCAGCACTTTGGGAGGCCAAGGCAGGCGCATCACAAGGTCAGGAGTTCAGGAACAGCCCGGCCAACATGGTGAAACTCCGTCTTTACTAAAAAAAAAATACAAAAATTAGCCGGGCATGGTGGCTTGTGCCTGTAATCCCAGCTACTTGGGAGGCTGAGATAGGAGAATTGCTTGAACCCAGGAGGCAGAGGTTGCAGCGAGCGGAAATCGCGCCACTGCACTCCAGCCTGGGCGATAGAGCAAGACTCCATCTCAAAACAAAACAAAAGCAAAACACCCAAAGTGGCTGCATCACCATTTTATATTCCCAACAGTAGTGTCTAAGGGATCCAATTTTTCCACATCTTTAATAATTCCTTCCTTCCTTCTTTCGTTGTTTCCCTCCCTCTTTTCTTCCTTTCCTTCTTTCTTCTTTTCTTTATTTTATTCTTTCTCTTTCTCTTTTTTTTTTTTTTTTT
>NW_012106119.1:202475-204733 GCF_000951045.1 Mandrillus leucophaeus | reverse complement strand
AATATCAAGCTATAGGCTGGGCGCGGTGGGTCATGCGTGTATGTAATCCCAGCACTTTGGGAGGCTGAGGTGGGTGGATCGCCTGAGGTCAGCAGCTCGAGACCAGTCTGGCCAATATGCTGAAACCCCATCTCTTAAAAATATGAAGAAAAAATGGCTGGGCATAGTGGTAGTCACCTGTAATCCCAGCTAAGCAGAAGAATCGCTTGACCTGGGGAGGTGGAGGTTGCAGTGAGCCAAGATCGTACCATTGCACTCCAGCCTGTGCAATAAGAACAAAACTCCTTAAAAAAAATAAAATAAAAGATATAAGACAAAATTCAGTTTCCTAGAGCTGAAGGAGATTATCCAAGAAAGGACATACTTGGAAGGAAGGCCACTGCCATTTCCTCAAAACTGAGGTGCACACCCTACTGGAGAATGTAGAGTTGCAGTCCAGGGGAGAGCAGAGAAGTTTGGTGATTTGCCTAGGCCAGTGCAGGTATGCAGTCCCTTTGCAAGCAGGGAACACACAGCTGGTGACCAGACGTGCACATGTGCAGAGGGAGTCGAGGCACCAGAGGGGTAGGGGGCCTGGAGTGTGGCATCCCTGTGGAAAGTAACCACCAGGCCAGGGTTTGGCTGGGGCAGGTGACCACCAAATTTCCTCTGATCTATACTGCTGACCTATGGTGCAGCCACTGGAACCAGCAAGAAAATCCCCCTTCATCCTGGAGTATCCTTCCAGCACCATCTACTGAGAAAGCATTGTTCTTAGTGCTCTAAAAAGGAAATGCTTAAAGGAATTCCATCCATTTAAAAGCAGGTATTGAGGGATGAATTCGGAGCTGACAGACAATAAATTGATAACTAGCACAGTAAGTGTTAGATGACTGGGTGGATAATAGTTGGGTTTTGGTTGAGGGGATTTCCCCCTTCCACACCTCCCAAAGCCACCTGGGCTTTTAGAGAAAATTCAAGGTAAAACTTGTCCCCCACTCCGTCACCCTCTTTTTTTTTTTTTTTTTTTTTTAATCATGTGTTTGTTGCAGAAACTTGGCCAAGGTCCGAAGTGGCCCCAGATGGTTGAGTTTGGGCCAGGGGGTCGCCTGCCGAGAGTTGGGCAAGTGAGACAAGGAAAAGGTGGAGGGAGCGACTCTGGGCCTGGAGCTTCAGAGCTGCAAGATGCTGTTTCAGTCAAGCTGCAGGTGAGGCTCATGCGGCTCGCTCCGGCTCCGGCTCCGGCTCCGACTCCGGCTCTGCGCTGTAGGCCTTCATGCGGTCCTCTCTCATCATGGGCTGTAGATACACAAAGAATGGCAAAGAATGGCACCGATGAATCACCTAGCAACAAATCTGTCTTTTTGATCGGGGGCCTTCGCTGCACTGGCGTGGCTGAAACTGCGGTTCTCACCAACGTCCACTTTCTTCCCCCAGTTCGCTGCCCTGCACCCAGCGAGCGCCGAGCCAACCAGCCCTACTTGGCACTGCAGCCGCGACCACCCACCTCCCCATAGTCCAGGCGCCGCATGAGGCTCAGACTGGCGCACGGAGGCGCGTGGGGGTGGGGGACGCGGAAGGGAGGGAGCGCGAAACTGGAGACCCTGCGAAAAAGCTGGGCCTGGGACGCGCTGGCTCCCCTGCGAGTCCCCTTCACTGCGCAGGCGTGGGCAGCTGCAGAACCCTGTCATTCCTACTTAGTTTGCTCATCATCACTAATATTCTTTGCTGTGACCCAGGATATATCTGGAACCCAGGGACCTTGACCTGCCTTCAAATGCAGGTAACTGAATTTAACTGCCCTTTCTGTATTGCTCTAGGCTGTGGTGCTTGATAGGGTTGACTTCTGAGTTGGGATACATTTGAGGGATTACATTCTATTTATTTATTTATTTATTTATTTATTTATTTATTTATTGAGACGGAGTTTCGCTCTTGTCGCCCAGGCTGGAGTGCAATGGCGCGATCTCAGGTCACCGCAATCTCCGCCACCCGGGTTCAAGCGATTCGCCTGCCTCAGCCTCCCAGTAGCTGGTATTAGAGGCGCACGACACCAAGCCCAGCTGCACACCTGGCTAATTTTTTGTATTTTCAGTGGAAACAGGATTTCACCATGTTAGCCAGGCTGGTCTCAAACCCCCGATTTAAGGTGATCCGCCCGCCTAGGCCTCCCAAAGTGCTGGAATGACAGGCGTGAGCCACCGCACCTGGCTAAATTCCATTTTTTTAAACGAGGAAATTGGCCAGGCACGGTGGCTCGAACCTGTCATCCCAGCACT
>NW_012106119.1:197230-198404 GCF_000951045.1 Mandrillus leucophaeus | reverse complement strand
ACGCCATTCTCCTGCCTCAGCCTCCCGAGTAGCTGGGACTACAGGTGCCCGCCACCTCACCCGGCTAGTTTTCTTTAGTGGAGACGGGGTTTCACCATGTTAGCCAGGATGGTCTCGATCTCCTGACCTCGTGATCTGCCCGTCTCGGCCTCCCAAAGTGCTGGGATTACAGCATTCTTTCTCTCCCTTTTTCTTTCTTTCTTTGTCTTTCTTTCTCTCTCTCTTTCTCTTTTTCTTTCTCTTTTTTTCTTTGAGACAGATCCTCCCTCCGTTGCCCAGGCTGGAGTGCAGTGACATGACATCGACTCACTGCAACCTCCACCTCCCAGGTTGAAACAATTGTTCTCTGCAGCAGCTGGGACTACAGCTGTCCGCCACCACACCAGGCTAATTTTTGTATTTCTCGTAGAGTTGGGGTTTTACCATGTTGGCCAGGCTGTTCTTGAACTCCTGACCTCTGGTGATCTGCCCACCTCAGCCTCCCAAAGTGCTGGGATTACAGGCATGAGCCACACCTGGCCCTCACTCTCTCTTTTTCTTTCTTTTTTCTCTCTCTCTCTTCCTTTTTTCAGAGACTGGAGTCTCACTATGTTTCCCAGGCTGGCCTCAAACACATGTGCCCAAGTGATTCTCCTGCCTCAGCCTCTCAAGTAGCTGGTATTACAGGTGCAGACCTCTACACCTGGCTCAATATCTGACCCTTTCATTTTAGTCAAAACGTGGGTGGGGACCAGGTGCAGGGGCTCACACCTGTGATTTCCAGCACTTTGGGTGGCCGAGGCAGATGGATTGCTTGAGGCCAGGAGTTCAAGACCAGCCTGTCCAACATAGTGAAACCCCGTCTCTACTAAAACTACAAAAATTAGTTGGGCGTGGTGGCTGGCATGTGCCTGTAATCCCAGCTTCTTGGGAGGCTTAGGCATGAGAATTGCTTGAACCCAGGAGGCAGAGGTTGCAGGGAGCCAAAATGGCGACATTGCACTCCTGCCTGGGCAACAGCGTAAGACTCTGTCTCAAAAAAAAAAAAAAAAAGTGTGGGCCAGGAGCAGTGGCTCACACCTGTAATTCTATCAGTTTGGGAGCCCAAGGTGGGCAGGATCACCTGAGGTCAGGAGTTGGAGACCAGCCTGATCAACATGGAGAAACCCCATCTCTACTAAAAATACAAAATTAG
>NW_012106119.1:194544-194780 GCF_000951045.1 Mandrillus leucophaeus | reverse complement strand
AGAAAGCAGTTTGGGCTGGGCACAGTAGCTCATGACTATAATCCTAGCACTTTGCCAGGCCAAAGCAATCGAATCACTTGAGCCTAGGAGTTTGAGACCAGCCCTGGCAACTGAGTGGGATCCACATCTCTACAAATTTTTTTTTTAGTTAGCTGGGCATGGTGATGTGTGCCTGTAATGCCAGCTATTCAAGAGGCTGAGGGCAGGATCCCTTGAGTTATGATTGAGGTCCTGCA
>NW_012106119.1:183619-188897 GCF_000951045.1 Mandrillus leucophaeus | reverse complement strand
GTGGTTGGGACTACAGGTGCCCGCCACCACGCCCGGCTAATTTTTTGTATTTTTAGTAGAGACGGGGTTTCACCATGTTTGCCAGGATGGTCTCGATCTCCTGACCTGGTGATCCGCCCGCCTCAGCCTCCCAAAGTGTTGGGATTACAGGCATGAGCCACCGCTCCTGGCCATCAATTTCTGTGTTTTTGGTTGAGACGGGGTTTTGCCATGTTAACCAGGCCAGTCTCGAACTCCTTACTTCAGGTGATCGTCCTGCCTCGGCCTCCCAAAGTGCTGGGATTACAGGCATAAGCCACCGTGCCGGCCCACGTTTAACTTTAGGTTCAGTCATCTGACTTGAATTGGCCAACAGAATAAGGAATATCCGTTCTGAGCCAAGGTCTTAAGAGCACTTGTCTGTTTTCACTTGCCCTCTAGTATACCTGCTTTTGCTAGGTAAGAGCTTCTTCTGGCTTAACTGTTGCAATCCTGGTCTGACCTCCAAAGTGAACAGGCAGTGGTATCTTAGTACAAACCTCAGGAAGGAGCCTAGCTCAGCTAGATCTGTAACTTGAAACAGAACCAAACCCAGCCTGGACCTACTGACCCCCAGCCCATTCACAGATATGTCCAATCAATATGGGCAGAAGGATAGATGTATATGCCTTCTGTTTTACCATACTAGGTAGGGGAAGCATTCCCCAGTCAGACACAGTATCCATCCCCATAATACATTCAGGTAAAGGGGACACAACTGTCTCACATAAAATCTTTTCAAACATACCAATTTCCATCCAAATTTTCACCTTAGTCTTCTTTTTTTTATTTATTTTTATTTTTTTTAATTTTTTGAGACAGAGTCTCACTCTGTCACCCAGGCTGGAGTGCAGTGGCCGGATCTCAGCTCACTGCAAGCTCCGCCTCCCGGGTTTATGCCATTCTCCTGCCTCAGCCTCCCGAGTAGCTAAGACTACAGGCGCCCGCCACCTTGCCCGGCTAGTTTTTTGTATTTTTTAGTAGAGACGGGGTTTCACCGTGTTAGCCAGGATGGTCTTGATCTCCTGACCTCGTGATCCGCCCATCTCGGCCTCCTAAAGTGCTGGAATTACAGGCTTGAGCCACCGTGCCCGGCCCACCTTAGTCTTATGAGGCTTTTGCACTCTTATATCCTCCCAACTTTACAGTAGCCCCTTAGAACTTCATCAGCAGGTCTTGGAAGGACAGTGCATGGCACTCCTGTGTCAAGGAGTCCCAGAAATATCACTTCTCTACCTCTGATTATTTTACTCACTCATGTGCATATGTCTTTGAGTCCTCTACTGGAGGTCAGGCCAAGAGACCCAAACCTTCTCATCAGTTCTTTTTTTTTTTTTTGAGGAAGAGTCTTACTCTGTCACCCAGGCTGGAGTCCGGTGGCTCGATCTCGGCTCACTGCAAGCTCCACCTATCGGGTTCACGCCATTCTCCTGCCTCAGCCTCCGGAGTAGCTGGGACTACAGGTGCCCACCACCACGCTGGGCTAATTTTTTTGTATTTTTAGTAGAGACGGGGTTTCACCATGTTAGCCAGGATGGTCTCAATCTCCTGACCTTGTGATCTGCCTGCCTCGGCCTCCCATAGTGCTGGGATTACAGGCGTGAGTCACCGTGCCTGGTCCAGTTCTTCTTTTGATTAAATTGCAAGACCATCATCCCGGATGACTAGAGGTCAGGTTTGATTTTCTTTTGTTTTTTTGAGAAGGAGTCTCGCTCTGTAGTGGCACTATCTCAGCTCACTGCAACCTCCACCTCCCAGGTTTAAGCAATTCTCCTGCCTCAGCAGCCTCCCGAGTAGCTGGGATTACAGGCATCTGCCACCACGCCCGGCTAAGTTTTCTTTGTATTTTTCGTAGAGATGGGGTTTCCCATGTTGACCAGGCTGGTCTCGAACTGCTGACCTCAGGTGATCCACCTGCGTTGGCATCCCATAGTGCTGGGATTACAGGCGTGAGCCACCACACCCAGCCTGGTCGGGTTTCTTGAATTCCTAATAACCAGGGTGAATATGGCAGGTTTGTTTAAGGCCCTTCAATGCTGAGTGACTAGTAGGAGTCTCATCAGTACAGCAACTTCTGAGAGTGCTGTATTAAGGACTCTGTTTTGGCCCCATCAGTGTCTGCTTTATTAGTCCAATTTCTTGGGGTTTTTTTGTTTTATTTTCTTTTGTTTTGTGTTTGTAGAGACAGGGTCTTGCTCTGTCACCCAGGCTGGAATGCATTGGTACAATCACAACTCACTATATCCTCAAACTACTGGGCTCAAATGATCCTCCCACCTCAGCCTACTGAGTAGCTGGGACTACAGGTGCTCACCACACATGGCTAAGTTTTTAATTCTTATTTTTGTAGAGATGAGGTCTCACTGGGTTGCCAGGCTGGTCTCAAACTCCTGGGCTCAAGTGATCTTCCTTCCTGCCTTGGCCCTGCAAAGTGCTGGGATTACAGGAGTGAGTCACCATAACCAGTCTATTCATTGCATTTCTTTTTTTTTTTTCTGAGAAGGAGTCTTGTTCTGTCACCCAGGCTGGATTGCAGTGGTGCAGTCTCGCCTTGTTGCAACCTCTGCCTTGTGGACTCAAGTGATACTCCTGCCTTGGCTCTGCAAAGTGCTGGGTTTATAGGAGTGAGTCACTGTGACCAGCCTGTTCATCCCGTTTCGTTTCTTCTTTTTTTTTTTTTTTTCGAGAAGGAGTCTCACTCTGTAACCCAGACTGAAGTGCAGTGGAGTGATCTCGCTGTATTGCAACCTCTGCCTGCCGGGTTCAAGTGATTCTCCCGCCTCAGCCTGCTGAGGAGGTGGGATCACAGGCGTGCGCCACTGCGCCCAGCTAAATTTTGTATTGTTATAAAGACGTGGTTTCACCATATTGGCCAGGCTGGTCTTGAAATCCTGACCTCAGATAATACACCTGCCTTGGCCTTCCAAAGTGCTGGGATTACATGCATGAGCCACTGTGCCCAGCCACTGATCCCATTTCTTAATAACAGTTTGAGAATTGATGTACTGATGGGATGAGTATTTCCACACTCATCTCATTTTCTTTCCCCTTTGTTTTACCCATGTTCATACAAATCGTTCCAACTTTCTTTGCTATTTTTTGTTTTTGCATAATTTTTTCCTTTTTTTTTTGAGGCGGACTCTTGCTCTGTCACCAGGCTGGAGTGCAGTGACTCAGTCTCGGCTCACTGCAACCTCTGCCTCCCTGGTTCCAGTGATTCTCCTGCCTCAGCCTCCTGAGTAGCTGGGACTACAGGCATGCACCACCACGCCCAGCTAATTTTTGTATTTTTAGTAGAGACAGGGTTTCACCATGTTGGCCAGGATGGTCTCAATCTCTTTACCTCGTGATCCATCCACCTCCGCCTCCCGAAGTGCTGTGATTACAGGTGTGAGGAACCGCACCAGGCCAATGTTTCCCTTTGGAAGCAATTCTGGCTACCAGCTGTAACTCAGGCTGGCTGGAATCCAAGTTTGGCCTAGTGACAAGATTTGTCCCAATGTGTTCCTTTGGTAGGGCCCCTGAGGCTAGAGGCTAGAGTTCCACTGGGCCAAGATTCAAGCTTGGCTCACTGTCAGGATGCACCACCACAATTTCTTTTCCCTTTAACTTTTACCTGTTGGTAGGGGCCCTGTGGCTAGAGACTGTAGTTCAGTCTGGCCGAAATCCAAGGTTGGCCCAGCATTCTCCTGAATTTTTCGTTTTAGCTTTTACATACAACAATAACCAAGAAACTGTATATTTTGCTTGTTTCTTGTCACTCTGCATTTCCTTATGCATTCATTCAGTAACACAAGTTCCTGGAAATTTGATCCATCATTTCTTTTTCTTTCTTTCTTTTTCTCTCTTTTTTTTTTTTTGAGACAGAGTCTTGCTCTGTCACCCAGGCTGGAGTGCAGTGGTGCAATCTTGGCTCACTGCAACCTCCACCTCCCAAGTTCAAGCAATTCTCGTGACTCGGCCTCCCAAGTAGCTGTGACTACCGGTGAGCACCACCACACCTGGTTACTTTTTGTATTTTTAGTAGACATAGAGGTTCACCATGTTGGCCAGGCTGGTCTCGAACTCCTGACCTCAGATGATCTGCCTGCCTTGGCCTCCCAAAGTGCTGGGATTATAGGCACGAGCCACTGTGCCCAGTGTGATCCATCACTTCTAATTTCCATTGGTAACTTTTCATTTCCAGTAACTGATTGCAGCACAGTTGTATTTCCATGCCATGAATGCCCCTGTGACCACCCAGGAATCAAAGTTTCATCAACTCGGCCAGGCATGGTGGCTCACACCTGTAATCCCAGGAGGCAATACACTATTCCAGGGGAGGACACACTAAAATCAATCAAGGTAGGCCGGGCGTGGTGGCTCACACCTGTAATCCCAGCAGGAGACTGAGTCATGCATATCACTTGAGGTCAAGGGTTCAAGACAGACCAGCCTGCCCAACATGGTGGGCACGCCTGTAACCCCAGTACTTGGGAAGCTGAGGCAGGAGAATCACTTGAACCTGGGAGGCAGAGGTTGCAGTGAGCCAAGATCGTGCCACTGTACTACAGCCTAGGCAACAGAGCAAGGTTGTGTCTTAAATAAATAAATAAATAAAATTTTTATTGTTTTTTATTATTATTATTATTTTGAGACAGAGTCTCACTCTGTTGCCCAGGCTTGAGTGCAGTGGCGTGATCTCAGCTCACTGCAACCTTCACCTCCCGGGTTCAAATGAGTTTCCTGCCTCAGCCTCCCAAGTAGCTGGGATTACAGGTGTGTGCCACCATGCCTGGCTAATTTTTGTATTTTTAGTAGAGACAGGGTTTCACCATGTTGGCCAGGCTGGTCTCCAACTCCTGACATCAAGTGATCCACCCGCCTTGGCCTCCCAAAGTGCTGGTAGTACAGGCATGTGCCACCTTGCCTGGCCATTTTTATTTTTTAAATTTTTTCGAGACAGAGTCTCGCTCTGTCACCCAGGCTGGAGTGCAGTGTCATTATCTCGGCTCACTGTAACCTCTGCCTTCCGGTTTCAAGTGATTCTCCTGCCTCAGCATCCCAAGTAGCTGGGATTATAGGCATGTGCCACCATGCCTGGCTAATTTTGTATTTTTAGTAGAGGTGGGGTTTCTCCATGTTGGTCAGGCTGGTCGTGAACTCCTGACCTCAGGTGATCTGCCCGCATCAGCCTCCCAAAGTGCTGGGATTACTGGCATGAGCCACTACGCCCGGCAGATATATATATCTATAGATATAGATATAGATATCTATCTAT
>NW_012106119.1:180671-182839 GCF_000951045.1 Mandrillus leucophaeus | reverse complement strand
CTTTCTTTGTTCTTTTCCCAAAAGGAGGTGTGTGTTACTTCCAACATTATATTGTAGTCAGTTTACCATATTTTAGTTTTTAAAATTCATTTTCTTGATTTTTCAGATTCCATTTCCATTTCAGTTTGTACCTGAAGGAGAGAAGCATGGATTGAATTTGCCTGGGTTTTCTGAATTTCATAATATAAATTCAAAGCTCAGAAGTGGTAGGAATGCAGGCTTTGATTAGTGAATTTCAAGCACCCATTTCTCAGGGTGAAGGACAAGGTTAATTCTACTCTAAATAATCCTACCATTCAGAAAACCTGGTGTGTCTACAGGAAAAAAAAAACAGGCTGTGACTACAAACCTGAAAGTAAAGGCAAACAACTGCCAGACAGAGGCAGGAAAATGGGGGAGGACCCTTGGTAAATATCGCATGCCTCCTGGGGCCCCCATGGGCTTTGACTCAAGGGGGCGATGAAGGGTATTTGTTAAAGAAAGAAGTCACTGGGACAGACAAAAGCTTCTGGCACAGGAAGTTAGTTTGACTAAGGATACCGAAATGTAGGAATTTGAATGTAGGAATCCCTGGGTGTGAGGTTGAAGTGAAACTTGATTGAAAAGAAGCTGGGGGTAGTGAGTCTCTCTTTAAGTATTCCTGGCTTCTGGATAGTTGGTGTAAACTCTGTGGTCCTCGAATAAAATGTCCTTGAGAATTTTAAAAGGTTAAGCACCTGGAAAATTACTTCAATGCAATGGTAGCACTACCTCCGATGATGCTACCAAGCAAGCTATTAAGAAACAGAAAAGCTCACCATTCAAATTGAGATGCTAGAAGCGTATTAAATCAATTAAATACATGGCATAAAACACAGTCAATGATACACTGGTGTAGTCACAAGAGCTAAGGACAAGAACCAAGGGTGAGAATTTGAGATTCATTTAGGGCCAGGGATCTACAGAACAGATGTACCTGGAACATGGGTGTGAATGTGCTCTCATCAGAGAGACAAAGGGGTAGGTATTCCTGGCCCTGAAATAGTTCTCCTTGGCTCATTAAGCAGCTTTTTGGTTTTGTTGTTGTTGTTTTTGAGATGGAGTCACACTCTGTCGCCCAGGCTGGAATGCAGTGGTACGATCTCGGTCCACTGCAACCTCCTCCTTCTGGGTTCAAGCCATTCTTCTGCTTCAGCCTCCCGAGTAGCTCAGACTACAGGCGCACGCCACCACACCTGGCTAATTTTTGTGTTTTTAGTAGAGACGGGGTTTCACCATATTGGCTAGGCTGGTCTTGAACTCCTGACCTTGTGATTGTCAGGCCTCTGAGCCCAAGCCATCCCCTGTGACTTGCACATATATGCCCAGATGGCCTGAAGTAACTGAAGAATCACAAAAGGAGTGCAAATGCCCTGCCTCGCCTTAACTGATGACATTCCACCACAAAAGAAGTGAAAATGGCCGGTCCTTGTCTTAAGCGATGATATTATCTTGTGAAATTCCTTTTCCTGGCTCATCCTGGCTCAAAAGGCTCCCCCACTGAGCACCTTGTAACCCCCACTCCTGCCTGCCAGAGAACAACCCCCCTTTGACTGTAATTTTCCTTTACCTACCCAAATCCTATAAAATGGCCCCACCCTTACCTCCCTTCGCTGACTCTCTTTTCGGACTCAGCCCGCCTGCACCTAGGTGAAATAAACAGCCATGTTGCTCACACAAAGCCTGTTTGGTGGTCTCTTCACACAGACGCGCATGACAGTGATCTGTCTGCCTCAGCCTCCCAAACTGCTAGCATTACAGACTTGAGCCACCAGGCCTGGCCTCACTGAGCAGCTTTGAAATTTATTTGCATTTTTTGGGCAGCATACAGGCTGGAGTGGGTGTCTTCAATGGTGGCCAGTTCAAGAGTTCCCCTGTTGCATGCCCTCTGGTAACCATAGGATATTTTGCCTTAGGCTAAATAACAGTATTAGGTTCCTCTTGCTTCTTCCACCATTTTGTGTTCTGTGTACATGTGCTCTGCTTAGCTAAATCTAGTCTGTCTTACCATTTATCAATTTATGTATAATTAGTATGTCTTATGAGTTATACAAATTTCATTTGTTTTTTCTTCCATAGTCAAGGTGAACATTTTCAGGCAATACAGCCAACGTGCATCACACCAGATTAGCCATACAATCTATGTCCTT
>NW_012106119.1:177399-178686 GCF_000951045.1 Mandrillus leucophaeus | reverse complement strand
CCACCACAGCAGGCCTACTCTGCCTCTTATGTCACTCACATCTTCCAAAAGAATAGTGAAAAATAGGCTGGGTGCGTTGGCTCACACCTGTAATGCCAGACCTTTGGGAGGCCAAGGTGGGCGGATCACCTGAGGTCAAGTGTTTGAGACCGGCCTGGCCAACATGAAGAAACCCCGTGTCTACTAAAAATACAAACATTAGCTGGGCGTGGTGGCACATGACTGTAATCCCAGCTATTTGAGAGGCTGAGGCAGGAGGAGAATCGCTTGAACATGAGAAGCAGAGGTTGCAGTAAGCCGAGATGGCGCCACTGCACTCCAGCCTGGGCAACAGAGCAAGACTCTGTCTCTAAAAAAGACAAAAAGAATAGTGAAAAATAAAGTGAGTTCCAATTTAGAGGTAAACACCTTTAAGAGTACTCTAGATTTATGCAGCACACAATTACATAGAAAATATTTATAAACTGCACTTCACAAAATAAATAAATAAATACATAATAAACTGTATTTCACTTGAACTGTAAGCTATACTCTGAGGTTACCATTTGTGTATTAAGACTCTAAAGCTCTGTAAGATTTTTTTTTTTTTTTAAGACTAGTCAGGCCAGGTACAGTGGCTCACATCTGTAATCCCAGAGCTTTGGGAGGCTGAGGCCGGTGGATCACCTGATGTCAGGAGTTCAAGATCAGCCTGGCCAACATGGTGGAACCCCGCATCTACTAAAAAATACAAAAATAAGCCGGGCGTGGTGGTGGGCGCCTGTAATCCCAGCTACTCGGGAGGCTGAGCCAAGAGAATCGTTTGAACCTGGGAGGTGGAGGTTGCAGTGAGCCGAGATAGCGCCACTGCACTCAGCCTGGGTGACAGAGCGAGACTCCGTCTCAAAAAAAAAAAAAAGATGTAAATAGTTATATATAGTGCTCAAAAATCAAAACAAAAATAAAACAACTTAAATTGTAATACATCTGTAATATTTATTATTACATAAAAACTAAAATGAAGGAGTCAGATCCCATTTTAGTGTGTAGAAAGTTATCTGTGATAGGCTGGGCATGGTGGCTCACGCCTATAATCCCAGTCCTCTGGGAGGCTGAGGCAGGTGGATCACTTGAGGTTGGGAGGTCAAGACCAGCCTGGCCAAATATGGCGAAACCCCATCTCTTTTTTTTTTTTTTTTTGAGATGGAGTCTGGCTCTGTCTCCCCAGGCTGGAGTGCAGTGGTCTGATCTCGGCTCACTATAACCTCCGCCTCCCGGGTTCAAGTGATTCTCCTGCCTCAGCCTCCC
>NW_012106119.1:169897-172904 GCF_000951045.1 Mandrillus leucophaeus | reverse complement strand
CAAGAAAGAGGAAGATGCAGGATTTAGGAAACAAGATCCAACACAGAAGAAAGGTAAATGAAATTCCTGGGTGAGGAGTATAAATCTTGGGAAGGTGGGATTCACCAGGCCAGAAGACTATCAGTCCAAAGTAGAGAGACTGAAGAGCTCCAGGTGGAATAGCTACACTGAGAAATTCTAGATCGTAAGAGGTAGAGGAAACATCTTAAATGAAAATATCTACTATGAAAACTAAAAAAAGTATAATTATATTCT
This sequence comes from Mandrillus leucophaeus, assembly GCF_000951045.1. Taxonomy (NCBI): domain Eukaryota; kingdom Metazoa; phylum Chordata; class Mammalia; order Primates; family Cercopithecidae; genus Mandrillus; species Mandrillus leucophaeus. The sequence continues at coordinate 172,649 of NW_012106119.1, read as the reverse complement.
TTTCACATACCAAGTATCAGGTTATATAAAAAGCAACAGAAATTAGAATGGCATTGAATTTCCCCAGTGCAGCAAAGATAAAAAACACTAAAGCAATACCTTCAAAGTTCATTAAGAATGTGTTCATATAATGTTTGTGTAAAAACAAACATTTTAATTTCCAAATTTAATGGGTGAAATGATAATGTTATACTTCTTTTAATATATATATTTTACTTTTATTGAAGTTAAACCTTTTTCATATTGTATTTCTCCTTTTGTGAAATATTCACTCATTTCATTTATTTTTCTTTGAAGTTAATATATGAACTCTCTTACCATATACGGTAATAATATTTACCTTTTTTCTTGTTTAAAATTTTGTTAGTATGGGTGACAAAGCATGACCCGTATCTACAAAAAAAAAAAAAAAAAAACAAAACTGGGCACAGTGACATGGGCCTGTGATTCCACCTACTTAGGAGGCTGAGGCGGGAGGATCCCTTAAGCCCAGAAGTTCAAGGGTGCAGGGAGCTATGATCATGCCACTGCATTCCAGCCTGGGCAACAGAGTGAGACCCTATCTCCAAAAAAAAAAAAAAAAAAAAAGTGTTTTTTTGTTTTGTTTTTTTTTTAACATAAGTTTAAAAAGTATTATATAGGTAGTTACATTTATCCATTTACCTTATGATTTATTGCTCAATTTTTATACATAGAAGGCCCTTTTCCTTTCTGAGGTCTATCGGTCAATCATATCTATCTATCTATCTATCTATGTTTTTCCGAGACGGAGTCTCGCTCTGTGGCCCAGGCTGGAGTGCAGAGGCGCGATCTCCGCTCACTGCAACCTCCGCCTCCCGGATTCAGCCATTCTCCTGCCTCAGCCTTGGAGTAGCTGGGACTACAGGCGCCCGCAGCCATTTTTTTGTATTTTTAGTAGAGACGGGGTTTCACCCTGTTAGCCAGGATGGTCTCGATCTCCTGACCTCTTGATCCGCCCGCCTCAGCCTCCCAAAGTGCTGGGATTACAGGCGTGAGCCACGGCGCCCGGACTATTTTCTTTTTTTTGAGACAGAGTCTGGCTCTGTCGCCCAGGCTGCAGTGCAGTGGTGGGATCTCGGGTCACTGCAAGCTCTGCCTCCGGGGTTCACGCCATTCTCCTGCCTCAGGCTCCTGAGTAGCTAGCGTGAGCCACCGCGCCCCGCATTATTTTATTTTTTGTAGAGACAGGGTTTCACCATGTTGCCCAGGTTGTTTCACATTGTTTTAATCCAGGCTGGTTACGAACTCCTGGGCTGCAGCATTGCACACACCTTGGCCTCCCAAAGTGCTGGGATTATAGGCTGAGTCACCACACCCAGCCTCTATATCATGACTCCTTTCATGGCGAGTAAGGTGACTGGAAGGAGTGTAGGCTTTACTGCATCTCTTACATTCATAGGGTTTTTCTCCAGTATGAATTCTTTCGTGGAGGTGAAGGGAACAGAGGCGACTGAAGGTTTGGTCACATTGTTTACATTCATAGGCTTTCTCTCCAGTATGAGTACTTCTATGGTTATAAAGGGAACTCAAACGACTAAAGGCTTTGCCACATTGTTTACATTCCTAGGGTGTCTCTCCAGTATGAATGCCTCCATAGTAACCAAGGGAAGTGGAACAGCTGAAGGCTTTATCACATTTGGTACATTTATAGGGTCTTTCTCCAGTGTGAATCCTCTCATGCGTCTTAAAAGAACAAGAAAATCTGAATGTTTTCCCACATTCCTTACATTCGTAGGGTTTCTCTCCAGTGTGAGTTCATTCATGTATTAGACAAGAACCGGAAACATTGAATGTTTTACCACGTTGTTTACATTTATAGAGTTTTTCTCCTGTGTGAGTTCATTCATGTATTAGACAAGAACCGGAAACAGTGAATGCTTTACTTGTTTACATTTATAGAGTTTTTCTCCTGTGTGAGTTCTCTGATGTCTTTCAACTGAATTGAGAAAATAAAAAGCTTTCCCACATATCGTACATTTATAAGCTGGATTTCCACTGTACATTATCATGTGTCTTCTAACACCTGGAACAGAAACGAAGAATTTCCCACACTGTTCACATTTATATTGCTTCTCCCCATATGGTTTGTATTCTGAGTGAGCTAGGATGTGCCTATTAAGGAGGGAATGACGTACAAAGACTTTTCCACAAATACTGCATTCACATTGTTTTCATCCAGTAGAAATGTTCTCATTCAGATCATGATTTGGAATTTGGCTGACAACTTGTCCATCATACTGACTACCTTCTTTGCTTTCATACAGTCTCTGTACCATATGATTTCTGTAAAAAAATGACAAGCACATTGTTATTGCTTGGTTTAGTAACTTTCTACTTATTAATAGGTCTTGGACTTACACTGCTGCCAATACCAGGGAAAATGCATTTTTTTTTTTTTTTTTTTTTGTTTTTGTGCCATGACTGAATTATTTGAAAGTAAATGGGTTACTACTGAAAACACAGCTACCACCTGCATGGCTATGACCAACATAGTAAGATTCATATACACGATTTTGTAGTACTATTTTCAAGTAAACTGTTTTCTAAACACTGACTGCTACACTGAAGTATGTTACATTTTGGGTGAAATTTTTCTAAAAAGAAATAAATTTAAAGTGACCAAGTGACTCTTATGACTCTTATTTGTTTTGATTGCTTGTTTCTAAGTTCATGACATGCTAATATTCCTTCAGAGGACTTTATTTCCTCTTCTCAGTGCAAATTATCTTAT
>NW_012106119.1:165464-167999 GCF_000951045.1 Mandrillus leucophaeus | reverse complement strand
AACAGACAAACTCAAACATATTAAAATTTAGGGAATAAAAAGAAAATGGAATGGGCCGGGAGTGGTGGCTCACACCTGTAATCCCAGCACCTTGGGAGGCTGAGACAGTCGATCACCTGAGGTCAGGAGGTTGAGACCAGCCTGGCCAACATGGCAAAACCCCGTCTTTTTGTTGTTTGTTTGTTTGTTTTTTGAGACAGAGTCTCGCATTGTCGCATTGTCACTTGGGCTGGTGTGCAGTGGCAAGATCTTGGCTCATTGCAACTTCTACCTCCAGGGTTCAAGCAATTCTCTTGCCTCAGCCTCCCGAGTAGCTGGGATTACAGTGCCTGCCACCACACTCAGCTAATTTTTTTGTATTTTTAGTAGAGACAGGGTTTCACCATGTTGGCCAGGCTGGTCTGGAACTCCTGACCTCGTGATCCACTCACTTTGGCCTCCTAAAGTGCTGGGATTACAGGCATGAGCCACTGTGCCAGGCCTAAAGCCCCGTGTTTACTAAAAATACAAAAATTAGCTAGGTGTGGTAGTGGGTGCCTATAATCCCAGTTACTCTGGAGGCTGACACAGGAGAATCACTTGAACCCGGGAGGCGGAGGTTGCAGTAACCAGAGATGGCGCCACTGCACTCCAGCCAGGCTACAGAGAAAGACAGCGTCTCCAAAAAAACAAACAACAACAACAACAACAACAAAAACCCTCAGAGGCGGGGTGCAGTGGCTCACGCCTGTAATCCCACCTTCTTGGGAGGCTGAGGCAGGAGAATTGCTTGAACCTGGGAGACAGAGGATGCAGTGAGCTGAGATTGTGCCATTGCACTCCAGGCTGGGTGACTGAGCAAGGCTCTGTCTCAAAAAAACAAAAAAACAAACAAACAAAAAACCCTCATATATCCAGACAAGAGGATACAGATGTGTCCACTGTCATAAATTCTTCACCACGCTACAAGAGGGGAAGTGACATTTTGGTGAATCTTTGTAAATCATCAATTTATTTATCACACTTTTATTTCACCAGTAGCATTTACAAAGCTAAGTAATACAATTCCATTTGAAATTATCCATAAATAGAACAGACCTTTAAAACTTACTACACTCACTCTGGGGAAGAAATAAATACGAATTATTAGCAAATAAAATATATCATTTTACCTTGCTTCTTTGGAAATAGTATTTTTATCTTTCAAGCTGTACTGACAAAATGTATCTTACAGTCAACGAAAAACTGAAACTCAAATAAGCGGACAAGCCTTTTGAAGGTAACAAACTCAGGGAGAGGCAGTGCTGACTCCAACACAGACCTTTCTAAGTGTCACAGCAGGCCATTCCATCCCTCGGGACACCCATCCTGTTCAGTAAAGTACTCAGTGACCACCTAGGAGGCACTGGCACTGCTCTTTGTCGTCCTGTGTTCCTTGAGTGCATTTTCATGTTCAGGTTCTTGCACATCCTCTCTGGGGTGGGTTTTCCTTGTCCTTTGGGACAGTTTTTCTCTCTTCACAAGTCTGAGACAATCTAGAGAGCAGAAACCATTTCTGCCTTTTCCTCTCAATGTCAGCATCCGATTGGCAGACCATCAACGTGTGTCCGAGGAATAAAATCTCGGGCTGGAGGAACAATTTTAAAGACCTAACTTTAATGACATTACATTGTATTGTCCATAATTTTAATGTCCTCAAATTTTAATGACCCTAAGGGGTCACCACTGTAGATGAAACTATACCAGGAGATTCCTCTAAGGCCAAGAGCATCCAGCTGCTCCCCTGAGAGACTCTACCCCCTACCTCAGGCTGTCCTTGGCGATGACATGACCCCGGGGCTGATACTCATACTCACTAGACCCTCCAATAGACATGGCCACAGTGGGTATCCTGGGTCATCCTCAGACAGTTCTAAAATGCCAGGACTAGGAAAAGACAGGAGGGTGGCTGAGGACACAACACCCTGTAAAGTTTTCACGGGGGGATCTCAACCTAAAGACATTTTGGTAATATGTACACTTAGGAAAGATAAAAAGAAGAGAGGCACAAAGATTTTTTTTAACAGTAGAGTGTCAGATGATTTATTCTCCGCTTTCCTCTCATGTAAAATGTTTGGAAACAGAAAAATATTTTGGTCAAAGTGGCTCACGCCTGAAATCCCAGCGTTTTAGGAGGCCGAGGCGGGTGATCAATTAAGGTCAGGAGTTCGAAACCAACCTAGCCAACATGCCAAAACCCTGTCTCTACTAAAAATACAAAAATTAGCTGGACGTGGTGGTGGGCGCCTATAAGCCCGGCTACTTGGGAGGCTGAGGCAGAAGAATCACTTAAACCCGGGAGTCAGAGGTTGCAGTGAGCTGAGACTGCACCATTGCACTCCAGCCTGGCGACAGGGCGAGACTCCGTCTCAAAAAACAGAACAAAACAAAACATATATATATGTATATATATAAAATATACATTTAAAATTACTACGTGTGGATAGTATTTGAAGTCATGGGACTGACTGTAGGTAGAAACAAGAGAAAGCAGGGAAAGTTTTTATATTTATATTT
>NW_012106119.1:159315-160670 GCF_000951045.1 Mandrillus leucophaeus | reverse complement strand
CAAGAGGGAGATTTTAAATCAATAAGTATAACTGTGATGAATGCCAGAAAGAAGAGTGTGTGTGATGGGGAGGGGACCTAAGTTATTGTCTCATATTTTAACACTTTCATAGGCAAGAACTAAACACTTAGAAGCTTAAAACAACACACACCTTTAAGGCAATTTTGGCAAGATAGGAGTTGAGCACATTTTAGCAGGTCCTCTGCTTGTGATCTCATGCTAAGCAGCTGGGCTGCATGCTCATCTGAGGCTCAACCAGGGCAGAATCCATTTCCAGGTCTGCTGAGGTTATTGGCAGAATTCATTTCCTCGGACCCGCTTGGCAAGGGCCCAGCTTTTTGCTTCCTTGCCTATGGGGCCCCCCCAAAGGTCCTTTCTCAGCACAGCATCTCCCTCCAGCAGCGCCTGCAGGCGGAACCTCTCTCTCTAGTGTGCGAAGGTGATGCACCGTGACAGTGACATCAAATTGCTTTTGCCAGGCTCTGTGGGTTAGAAGCCAGTCACCGGTTTTGCTCGTACCCAAGGTCAGGAAGACTATGCAAGGGCATAGGTCATTGGGGGGTCAGTCACTTTAGGGTGTGGCTGCCACCACTGAACTTGGTGAGACTTTAAGGGTTGGTAGGAGCTGGCCAGGTACAGAGGTGAGGGTGTGTCAGGCAGGGGAGAGGGCATGGAGGGGGATGCAGAGGCCTGCACCCTGGAATGTCCTTTCATTCCCTGAGGTTTTGTTCTCCTGATCCCTGAGTACATCCCAGAACACGGTGGGGCCCTAGCAGGGGAGAGGTAGGGAAGCATGTGTTGTTCATCTGGGGACCTTGTTAGGCAAATCAGATTAGGGGCCAGGCTTTCAGTGGTGGGTGTGAGTGTGGGAGTGATGAGTGTGCAGGTGTGTGTGGGAAGAGCGATGGGGATGGAGTCAGCCCCAGCCACCATGAAGACCTTAACTGTGCATCCACCCATCCCAGCAGCCTCCCTGAGAGAGTGCCTTCAGGGTGCAGGTCCTGTTTTGCACATGGAAGTGAATCAGAGTGGGACACTGCCTTGCCTTAGAGAGGTTACACTTCTTCTCTTCTTCTTCTTCTTCTTTTTTTTTTTTTTTTTTAAATTTGCGACAGAGTCTCACACTGTTGCCCAGGCTGGAGTGCAGTGGTGTGACCTTGGCTCACTGCAACCTCTGCCTCCCAGGTTCAAGTAATTTTCCTGCCTCAGCCTCCTGGGTAGGGTAGCTGGGATGATAGGCATGCATTACCATGCCTGGCTAATTGTTGTATTTTAGTTTCACCATATTGACCAGGCTGGTCCCAGTCTCCTGGCCTCAAGCGATCTGCCCGCCTCAGCCTCCCAAAGTGCTGTGA
>NW_012106119.1:157752-159010 GCF_000951045.1 Mandrillus leucophaeus | reverse complement strand
TTCCCTGTGTCCAGCTGGGGCTTTGGGAAAGGTCAGGGCTGGGCATCTGACTGGGATGGATGTCTCTGGCAGGCAGCAGAGCATGTGGATGGTTTGTGAAGCCCGGAAGGGCATGAGATTTCCTGTGGCAGTGCCCACTGCAAATGGAAGGGCATTTGGCCTGAGCCCAGACATATACAAGTTGGGCAGAGAAGGGGGTGGGTCCCCGGCACCCACAGAGGAGCAGCTATAGAGGTACAGGAAAACCAAGGGTGTGGGGTCACATGATGCAGGAAGCTCAAATAAGATGAGGAAAGAAGTTTTAAAAACGATCAGGGCTGGGGACAGTGGATCATGCCTGTAATCCCAACACTTTGGGAGGCTCAGACAAGAGGATAGCTTGAGGCCAGGAGTTTGAGACCAGCCTGGGCAACATAGGGAGACCCCATTTCTATAAATAAATAAATACCATTGGTACTTGGCGTTTCAGGCAGGGAACAGCAAACACATGAAAGCTCTGAGGCAGGAAAGGGAAGTGATTAGTGCTCGCTCCTGGTTCCTTTATCAGACCTTAAAGAGATGCAGAGACATTTCAGGTACTCTTTGGCCGAGCTCCTTCAGGGAAGGCCTAAGTTCGCTTCTACTTCCCATCTATTAATTTTCTTTTTTTTTTTGGAGACAGAGTCTCACTCTGTCGCCCAGGCTGGAGTGCACGCAGTGGCACAATCTCACTGCAACTTCCACCTCCCGGGTTCAAACGATTCTCCTGCCTCAGCCTCCCCAGTAGCTGGGACCACAGGTACGTGCCACCACGATCGGCTAAGTTTTTGTCTTTTTAGTAGAGACGGGGTTTCATCTTGTTGGCCAGGCTGGTTTCGAACTCCTGGCCTCAAGTGATCCACCTGCCTCGGCCCCACAAAGTGCTGAGATTACAGGCGCGAGTAATCGTGCCCGGCCCTACTTCACTCCTAACGCCCACCATACGTGCTTCCAAATGTTTGCTGAATGACAAGGTGAACGAGTGAATGGGACTAGGTGACTTTGGGCAGCAGGCAATCCTATTCCTTGGACCTCAGTTTCCCTTTTTGTAAAGCAAGCCTGTATCTCGCTCTCTGCCCTAAAAGCCTGAGTTCTGGGCTTGAGATGAGCGCGTCCGGTAGAGCAGACTCCAAGTGGACGTTGAGCTGGGTCTTCTAGAAGGCCAGAATCCGGCCAGCTCTTGGGTCCGGTCCTCCCGCGGGACCCCGCACGCCCAGTCTCAGCGCCGCCCCCTCCCAAC
>NW_012106119.1:151856-154646 GCF_000951045.1 Mandrillus leucophaeus | reverse complement strand
GGGTGGGGAGACTCCGACCTCAGCTTGATGGGAAGACCTGATGCTGCCCCTCAGACGCTGTATTTCTCAGCCACCAAAGAAAGTGGAATCACTCCCTAAGGAGTGATTCAAACTTTTGAAAAACCTGTAAAGTCCCAGGAAGCAAAATCAAACTGGACAGTTTCCCCCTTTTAAGAGTGTTAAACGTCCCGGAGACAAACAACAGAAGGTTCAAGGAGTCCAAATACTCAACCTGAAGTTCTTTCTGAACAAGAGATGGTGTATAAGTAACAGGCATACAAGACAAAACTGAACTAATCACCGCAGCTGTGGCTCCTAGCCCTGTAGCGTGTCATGCAGACCCTTTTGCCTTCTCTGCCCTCCACTGTCCCAGACCCCAACACTACGCGCACCTCCAGTCATCAGCTCCTGCCGACCCATTGCTGTGAACTCTGTTTAGGTGGCTCCCTTCTCTCTGAAGTTTTTGCTTGTTCTGAAGTCCTGGTCTTTAAGAGCTTATGATCTGCAGGGACAGATTGTCTCTTATACACATCTAGATGTGTATAAGAGACAGCTGTAGCACAGCTTGAAAAATGCTCTGATAGAGGTGGGCAGGCAGTTTGTACATGCGGGTTTTTCAATACCATGAATCCAAGTATTCATGCTATTTTAAATCTGCAATTCTTTGACTCTCCAGAGGGCTTTTAGATTAATTTTTTTTTCTATTAGTTCCTAGTGTTTGTTGCATAGTTCGGAGTACTTGATTAAGACTTACCAGGTCTGCCGGGCGCTGTGGCTCACGCCTGTAATCCCAGGACTTTGGGAGGTCTAGGCAGGTGGATCACTTGAGGTCAGGAGCTCGAGACCAACCTGGCCAACATGGTGAAACCCTGTCTCTACTAAAAATACAAAAATTAGTTGGGCGTGGTGGTGGGCGCCTGTAATCGCAGCTACTCAGGAGGCTGAGGCAGGAAATAGCTTGAACCCAGGAGGTGGAGGTTGCAGTGAGTCGAAATGGCTCCACTGCACTCCAGCCTGGGCCATAGAGTGAGACTTCGTCTCAAAACAAAAACAAAAACAATGTACTGGGTCTACCTCCGGCTCTGGAATTTTCCTGGAAGGCCTTCTCTTCTGGGCTTCATTTTTCTTACTTTTGAGGATAGTAAACTACATAATTTCCAAGAATCTTTGCCCTACACCTTTAATTCTTTCAAGCAAATATAGCAGAGAAAAATTCTCTTCCTGACAATGGTGTAAGTAATGGAGGCCTTTGAAAATGTGGGTTCTAAAATGGAAATTCTTTTTCTTCTTCCCCTTTTTTTCCTTTTAAACGAGTTTAGTTACATGAGTATATACTTTATCTCGGAGTTAAGGACAAGTATCTATGATGAAAGCTTAAGCAGCTTTTTGGGAATATCTTGCATATTCTTCACAATTGTGTTTTATGTGCAGCATCTTCACTATATCCAGTTGGTTTGTTTTTTTCTCATTAATGGAGTTGTCGAGCTCAGAACTTTTCAGGAGCAGTTTGTTGATCTTTTAAGTGTCATGTGAAATATGTTCTAATTTAACATTTTATTTGGTTGAGTAAAATGGGAGTGAATGGAAATTTGAGAGTGCCTTGAGGAGATGTACTTGGCTTTGTGTAATAGTTTGAAGCATTGTTTAAAATTACCACTTGTGGCCGAGTGTGGTGCCTCACACCTGTAATCCCAACACTTTGGGAGGGCAAGGCAGGCAGATCACGAGGTTAGAAGATGGAGACCATCCTGGCTAACACGGTGAGACCTCGTCTCCACTAAAAATACAAAAAATTAGCCGAGTGTGGTGGCACACGCCTGTAGTCCCAGCTATTCGGGAGGCTGAGGCAGGAGAATCACTTGAACCTGGGAGGTAGAGGTTTCAGTGAGCCGAGATTGCACCACTGCACTCCAGCCTGGGCCACAGAGTGAGACTCCATCTCAAAAAAAAAAAAACAAACCACTTGTAAAAAATTGCATCACTTGTTGAATGACTTATAAAGGAGCTACAATTCTGAGGAATAAGGTAATTAATTATTTAAAATAGTAAGGCTGGGTGCTGTGGTTTACACCTGTAATGCCAGCACTTTGGGAGGCTGAGGTGCAAGAATCACTTGAGCCCAAGATTAGAGGCTGCAGTGAGCTATAATCATGCCACTGCACTCCAGTCTGTGTGACGGAGTGAAACCCTTTCTCTAAAGGGTTTTATTTTATTTATTTATTTTTTGAGACAGAGTTTTGCTCTGTCGCCCGGGCTGGAGTGCAGTGGCGGGATCTCAGCTCACTGCAAGCTCCTCTTCCTGGGTTCACACCATTCTCCTGCCTCAACCTCCCAAGCAGCTGGGACTACAGGCGCCTGCCACCACGCCTGGCTAATTTTTTGTATTTTTAGTAGAAACAGGATTTCACTGTGCTAGCCAGGATGGTCTCCATCTCCTGACTTGGTGATCTGCCTGCTTTGGCCTTCCAGAGTGCTGGGATTACAGGCATGAGCCAGTGCGCCTGGCCGACAGAGGATATATTTTTGAGCTTTACATTTCAGAGTTCTTTTCTATAGCCCTGGCCAGGGTCCCAAACAGGGAACTTAATTCACTCTTTCACTGAAGTATACTCTTGCTTTGATGCCATTGGTATGTTGTCCTAGAGATTTGCTGTGGCTGCTAGGAGTGTTTCATAGTTAAGAACTGATGCGACTTCTCTTTTGTCAGTTTTTGAGTCTGTAAATCATCTTGTTTCCTTTAGTATTATCTCCCTGGAACTGGAAGGTCAGAGATGAAGTTTTCTTTTTTTT
>NW_012106119.1:143904-150941 GCF_000951045.1 Mandrillus leucophaeus | reverse complement strand
ATATTGTATTACCTAAGATTTAAAACAAAACAAAACAAAACAAAAACGCCGTATTTAAGAATGGAATGAATCTGGGTTTTCCTTTGAAATCCCAAGTGTTTAATGTACAGAGAAGTTTTAACGTGTCTGTTGGGGAGCTTCATTAGGATTGTTTTCTATCTTTAATTGGACAGTATTGTTTTATATTTTAGCATTTTTGGGGAACATCAAAATTTGTGTTTCAGGTATCATTAATATTTTACAAAGTTATTGAATGTGCATGATTTAGTCTTTAACAATCTCTTCAATTATTTACATTCCCATGTAAAAAATGAAGTAATGAACGTCCATGTAAATAACATTCCCATGCTTTAATGAAGCATAATTTCTTGACATTGCAGTTTCTAAGTGCCCTGTCTTGAGGTTGTGAAAGCGGAAGGGCAGTCAGAGGTCAAGGTCAGCAAAGCATCACCTTTGACATTTGAAATCCAGCAGCAGGTATCACAGTGAACCCCATTCCAGCATCCAGGAAGTTTCCTGCCCTGCCTCTCCTCCAGCCACCTCAGAATCTGTGTCTGCAGCGTTGGTCCTGCTTTCCTCTCTCCTCTGCCTTTTCTTTCTCTTCACCAACTTTTACCGAGTGCCTCTGATGTCCCAGACAGTGACAGTGGGAGTACAAAGGCTAATAAACCCGGCCCTGGTCCTTAGAGAATTTATGTTTTCTGTGCAGATACTAAGTTACACTGTCATACATAGTGTTGACAAACATTGATACAGATTTCCTGTGAAGTGCAGAAGCACCATCCTAGAAGCAGAGATGCAGAGGCAGCCCTGGTGACTCACACATGGAGAGCTGGAGTTCTTGTTCTAGTGGGATAAACTGACCTGGACATCATTTCAGTGCAGCGGAGTGAGTGCTGGGACGGGCTCCCGGGGCATCTGGAACAGGGTTTGTCTGGTGTTTAGTCTCCTGCATGGTACTTAGAGTTTATCAGTAAGATGAGCATTGGGAGGTTTCTAAGTGAAAGGAAAGGCAATCACTGACCTGAAACCTAAAATCTGTAGGTGTTCTGGGCCATTTATAATTCACTGAATCTGTTTTGTCAGAACAAGTCTGTCATCTATTGTTTTGGATGGAGTGTGGCCAGCCCTGCCTTGCGATGTAAGGAAATCAGGAAACGCTTGTCAGGTGTCAACACCGTGCCAGACACTCTTCTAGGGGTTTCCACGTAAATCACTGTATTCATTTCTGTTGCTGCTTTACCACATTTCCACAAATTTAGTGGCTTAAAACAATCGAAATTGTATCATCTCACAGTTCTGTGGGGCAGAAGTCTGACGTGGGTGTCACTGGGCAAAAATCACCACGTGGGCTGGGCTGCATTCCTCACTGTAGAACTGTTTCCAAGTGCTTTTGGCCAAATATAGTTCCTTGTGGTTGCAGGACTGAGGTGTCTGTTCCCTTGCTGGCCATCTGTTGGGAGCTGCCCTCAGCTCCTGAGGCCTCTGTCTGGTCTTTGCATGTGGTCCCATCAGCTCCTGACTAGCTAGGCCAGGGACCTGGTCAGGCTCTCCAGTTCCCATGTGTGCATTTCTCTTCTTCCACTCGGAGAAAGTTCTATGCCCTATTTAAAAAATTTTTTTGAGATGGAGTCTCGCACTGTTGCCCAGGCTGAAGTGCAGTGGCATGATCTCAGCTCACTGCAACTTCTACCTCCTGGGTTCAAGTGATTCTCCTGCTTCAGTCTCCTGAGTAGCTGGGACTACAGGTGCCCACCATGACGCCGGACTAATTTTTGTATTTTTAGTAGAGATGGGGTTTCACCATTTTAGCCAGGATGGTCTCCATCTCTTGATCTCGTGATCCACCCGCCTTAGTCTCGCAAAGTGTGGAGATTACAGGCGTGAGCCACCGCGCCTGGCCAGTTGTATGCTCTTAGAGGCTCATGGGATTAGATTGGACCTCCCTGGATAGCCCAGGATACTCCTCCTAAGACCTGTGGCAAAGCCCTTGTGCTGTGTGACATAGTCACAGGTCTAGGGGGTTGGAATCTCCCACCACAGTTACCGATCCACTTACTACAGCAGGCTGGGAGGTGCTTTTCATTGCCTCTGGTTAAGAGATACCAATTTTTTTTTTTTTTTTCAAATTGGCAGGAACGTGAAGATCCCTCTTTTTTTTTTTCTGAGACGGAGTCTCATTCTCTTGCTCGGGCTGGAGTGCAGTGGCACGATCTTGGCTCACCACAACTTCCACCTCCCGGGTTCAAGCAGTTCTCCTGCCTCAGTCTCCTGAGTAGCTGGGACTACAGGCACGTGCCACCAAGCTCGGCTAATTTTTGTATTTTTAGTAGAGACGGGGTTTCACTTTGTTGGCCAAGCTGGTCACAAACTCCTTACCTCATGATCCGCCCACCTTGGCCTCCCAAAGTGCTGGGATTACAGGCGTGAGCCACCGCACCCAGCCAGGAAGATCCTTCTTAAATGAAAAAACCATTCCTCCGACTTGATGTGAGGCTGTTGGTGAGATTGGTAGCAGTGGAGAGAGGTCCATCAGAAACGGAGCTAAACTTTGTGTTCTGGAGTATTTTGATGGCCTGCTCTGATTATGTAAGTTTTGCTAAGAAGTCATTAGAGTAATTCCTCTACTGGAAGAAACACCATATGGGAATTTGGGACCTTGCCTTTTCAAGTTTTACACAAAGGACTCATCATGGGTGAAAAGTACATGATTCCAGGTCCATTTCTAGAATGCAAACAGCTGCATCAACCCAACAGCGATTCACATTCCTGAGTTTGAGAGAATCTGATTGTTTCAAGGCTGAAGCCCAAAGCCCAATAAACAATGTTTGCACCTTTATTCGTAGTTAGGAATTAGGTGCATCCCGTGGTCAAGAAAACAACTGATGGTGGTCACCAAGTAGTTTAAAACCAAGCAGGACCTCATTTTATCATGTGGGTGTTTTTGATTTTTTTAACTAAGTTTTTATTTTCCTGTGCAATAAATGACAAGCTCTGACTTGAAATACATTTCCTTTAATAAACCAGAATCTAGGGCCAGGCGCGGTGGCTCACGCCTGTAATCCCAGACTTTGGTAGGCCAAGGAGGGCAGATCACGAGGTCAGGAGACTGAGACCATCCTGGCTATGGTGAAACCGTGCCTCTACTAAAAATACAAAAAATTAGCCCGGCGAGGTGGCGGGCACCTATAGTCCCAGCTACTGGGGAGGCTGAGGGAGGAGAATGCATGGGAGGCGGAGCTCGCAGTGAGTTGAGATCAGGCCTCTGCACTCCAGCCTGGACGACAAAGCGAGACTCTGTCTCAAAAAAAAAAAAAAGAAAGAAACCAGAATCTATAATCCTAAGGTTTTTAACCTGGCTTTTAGAAATTTATGAAGTCCCCAAAATCCTGTGCAACAATTTTGTGTGTATGCATCCATGTGTGTTTATGGGGAGACGATTTATAGCTCTCCATACATTTTCAAAGTGGTTAGATTCCAAAAAATTTTAGATACACCACTTGGGCCTGATGTGGTGGCTCACATCTGTAATCCCAGCACTTAGGGAGGCTGAGGCAGTAGGATCCACTGAGGTCAGGAGTTTAAGACCAGCAACATAGCGAGACTTCCACCTCTACCAAAAAAAAAAAAAAGTGCTGGGCGTGGTGGTCACACCTGTGGTTCTAGCTGCTCGGGAGGTTGATCACCTGATCCCAATAATTTGAGGCTGTAGTAAGTTAGAATTGCACCACGGCACTCCAGCCTGGGCAACAGAGCAAGACCCTCTCTCAAACAAAAACAAAAAACCATATCACTTAATATACTATTGTTGTTGGTCAAGTATCAGATTTTGTTTAAACATTAAATTCTCTCTCTCTCTTTTTTTTTTTTTGAGATGGAGTCTCGCTGTGTCACCCAGGCTGGAGTGCAGTGGCGTGGTCTCAGCTCATTGCAAGCTCTGCCTTCCAGGTTCACACCATTCACCTGCCTCAGCTTCCTGAGTAGCTGGGACTACAGGCGCCCGCCACCACGTCCTGCTAATATTTGGTATTTTTAGTAGAGACGGGGTTTCACCGTGTTAGCCAGGATGGTCTCCATCTCCTGACTTCGTGATCCGCCCACCTTGGCTTCCCAAAGTGCTGGGATTACAGGTAAATACTCATTTTTAGCAAAGGTGTACAGGCATACAGCTCTAAGAATCAGAAATTAACAAGGCTTAGAACAAAACCCAGCAATCCCCTACATTACCCTTCTTCACTCTGATCCCTGCTCCTTGGAGGTTACTGTGTTTATGTTTTAGCTGGTGCTTCTAGATTGTGTGAAAGACAGGGAGATGTCCTACTGTGGAAGACAAGGATTCAGGTTGCTTACCCTCCCCCCTCCTCCTGTTGCCCACGTTTTTCTCCCCCATCCTCTCAGTATAATTATTGTGGTAGTGAGGCCAGGCATGGTGGCTCGTGACTTATCCCAGATTTTTGGGAGGCCGAGGCAGGCAGATCACTTGAGGCCAGGTGTTGAAGGCCAGCCTGGCCAACACAGTGAAACCCCGTTTCTACTAAAAAATACAAAAATTAGTTGTAGTGTCGCACACCTGTAGTCCCAGCTACTCAGGAGGGTGAGGCGCAAGAATTGCTTGAACCTGGGAGGTGGAGGTTGCAGTGAGCTGAGATTGCACCACTGTACTCCAACCTGGGCAACAGAGGTAGACTCTCTCAAAAAAAAAAAAATTATTGTGATGTGGGCTACATAGTACAATAGTGTATGTATTTAGTATTCTTCATGGTTTTTGGCCCAGAGCTTCTAAAACCCTTGTAATTTCCTGAGTGATAGGAACATCATTGGTTATAATATTTGGTCTTAGGTTTCAATACCTGACACAAGAGCTTCTAAGACTTTGGAAATCTCTGGGGTGATAGGAGTGTCTTTTGTATGATGAGATGACAGGTGGCTTCGGGCCCCTGGACAGGTTCAGGATTAGGGCTGGTTGCCAGAAAGATGAGTCATGAGTAAAGAGTTGGACGTATCAGCCTCAGCCCTACCTCTGGGAGGGGAGATGAGACAGGCTGGAGATTGAGCTAGTCACGGGTAGCCAATGACTTAATCATGTCTATGTTATGAAAACTCCATAAAACCCTCTAAATATTGGGTTTGGAGAGCTTCTGGTTTGGTGAACTCATTTGGTGCTGGGGAGGTGGCATTTCCAGGGACGGCAGGGGAGCCCTGACCTCTCTGCCCCATGGTGTGCCCTGTGCGTCTCTTGCATTTGGCTGTTCCCGTGTTCTTTTCTTTGTAATAAACCAGTAAGAGTAAGTAAGTGCCAAGCACTTTGCGTCTGTCACCTCTCTTACTTTTTCAGCAACACTGTGTGGCAGATAATGTCCTCATTTTGCCAGTGACAAAATGAGATTGATGCATTGAGTAACTTGCTCAAGGTCACATAATAAGTGGAATTGAAACTCACTCCGAAGCCTGTGCTTTTAACCAGCATGCTGCATACGCGGCCTCTTTATTTGTTAGGAGTTTTGGTGTCTCTAGGGCCTGACACCAAGTTGACTGTTGTGGCCTAGAGCTGTTATAAGGGAGCTTTTAGCGGCCCTGCTGAGAACAGAGCCAGCACCTCCGGATTGGCAGGGCAGGGGCTGTTCCTGCTGGGAGCTGCAGGCCATTCCCTGTGGCCCTTGGCTGATCTTGCTCATCCACTCCCTCCCTCATTCAGTAGTTCCTGAGTGCTGCCTCTGTGCGGAGGAGAAGGAGGCAGCCCTCCAGCCCAGGTGGGGCCTGCAGGTACACACAGGGAGAGGCAGCTGCGCACTGAGCTGGCTGTAGGCTGGGACAGTGTGGCTCCAGAGGTGGCGATAGAATGCTCTGGGACTGCAGAGGGAGCACATGCTTGTGAAAGGGAGGAAGGGGCAGGCGCCACAGAGGCGGTGTACTTGAGTTGGACTTTGAGGGAGGAGTTGGATTTCCACAGTGGAACTGAGCAGCTGAGGCTTTCTCAGCAGCTGAAGATTACAGCCAACCAGCCTCAAATGCTCAGCTTTTCCTGAATTCTCTTTTTTAGTATAGTGCAGTAAGTTTTCAACAGAGATAAAGCAGTCACCTCCATGTCATTCATGTTCTGCAAATCCTGTGTGTAGTTTTTTGATGCTTAGCAGATGGGGGCAGCCTGGGCCATAAGAGAAGAGCCTGTGTGTCCACCTGTTTGGACATCAGTCAGGTGTGGCACAGGGCAGTGATCACTGCCTTCCCCTGAGGAACTCAATTGTACTTTTATGTGGAGAGGACAAAGAAAGCTGTTGTACAGGGGGCAGGAGACATTTCACCTGCAAAGCAAGGCACAAAATACGTAGTCTGTGCCCTGCATGAGAAACCTAGCAGAACTGTGTGCTGATTCCTACCCCTGCCTCCCCTCCTGAGAGCGAACCGTCCCTTGTACCATGGTGGAAGGCATTTCTGAAGCCTCTGCCATCGGAGTGATCTGTTACTTGCCCACTGAGCCTTAGGGGCAGCAACCAGGTGGTGTGGCTGAAACACAGGCTTTGGCCAGACTTGGTAGGGCATGTTGGTTCTGCCACTGATTGTGAATTACAGAACCTTGGAGAAGTCATTGTCTTTCTCTGTGCCTCTCATGTAAGATGGGGAACACTGTGGCCATTGCAGAAAAGCAGATAGGTGGAGCGAGTATGAAGTGCTTTGTGTGTGTGTGTCATACGGAGAATGAAATGGCACTGATTGACATTATTTATAGTAATAACAGGTTTAATTCAGGAATAAAACTGGTAAAGTAGGCCAGGTGCGGTGACTCAGGCCTGTAATCCCAGCACTTTGGGAGGCCGAGGCGGGTGGATCACGAGGTCAGGAGTTTGAGACCAGCCTGGCCAATATGGTGAAACCCCATCTTTACTAAAAATACAAAAATTAGCTGGGTGTGGTGGCACGCCTGTAGTCCCAGCTACTTGGGAGGCTGAAGCAGGAGAATTATTTGAACCCGGGAGGCAGAGGTTGCAGTGAGTCGAGATGGCGTCACTGCACTCCAGCCTGGGCGACAGAGTGAAACT
>NW_012106119.1:141390-142264 GCF_000951045.1 Mandrillus leucophaeus | reverse complement strand
ACCCTCTCGCCTCAGCCTCCCAAAGTTTTGGAATTACAGGTGTGAGCCACCGCGCCTGGCCTGCATGAGTATATTTACTAATTGCTAAGTTACTCGTTCAATACATGTCTGTTGAACTCCCCCATGTGCCAAGCATTGTTCTGAATACCGTGTATGCACAAATTCACTTATTTTTTAGAGCAGCTGTATTATTGTGGCCCTTTCACAGTGAGGAACCGGAACCACAGAGAGGCTGGGGACGTTGTCTAACATCACACAGCCAGTGCTGTTGGAATTGAGGTTTGAACCCAGACTGCTGGCTTCAGACCTCTTAGCTGTTATAGATGGCACACCCAAACCTTAGGGCCGCCTCCCAAGCCTTGCCTCCGATACGGGCTCGCCTGAGCTCTGCGAGAGCTGTGTATGTGAGGTTTCTTTCCTCCTTAAGAACACAAGCCTTGGAATTGTTCCAGACCCTGGTAGGACCTCTTGAGGACCAAAAACGGGGATTCTTCAAGCCTTCCCCAAGTCCAGATCTCTGATGTAGCTACTTGGAAGGTAGACGTGGAAGAGAGTAATTTTGCCAGAACAAAAAGTTAGGATGGCTGGGCTGACTCGGCCAGACGCAGTGGCTCATGCCTGTAATCCCAGCACTTTGGGAGGCCGAGGCAGGTGGATCACCTGAGGTCGGGAGTTTGACAGCAGCCTGGCCAACAAGTTGAAACTCGGTCTCTACTAAAAATATAAAAATTAGCTGGGTGTAGTGGGGGGCGCCTGTAATCCCAGGTACTTGGGAGGCCAAGGCAGGAGAATTGCTTGAACCCGGGAGGCAGAGGTGGCAGTGAGCTAAGATTGCGCCACTGCACTACAGCTTGGGTGACAGAGCGAGACTCCG
>NW_012106119.1:137001-138000 GCF_000951045.1 Mandrillus leucophaeus | reverse complement strand
TCTGAGTTCTGTCTTTATACATATGATCAGGCATGGTCTGTTTGTCTATTCAGTCCCTCATTTCTCTTGTCAGTAAAAATATCAAATGATGAATTGGATACATTGGGAACTTTTTAGATGTCTGTGCCCCCTGGAGGAAGTTTTCACATTCACATTGAATCAGAATGAATATAAACAATTGGGCCATTTATCTTGAAGATTTAAAACAGGAAATCTTCAACAATACTACCTAGGCGCCACTGCCTCTCTGTCCATCGTTAGGGAATGTGTTTTTATCCCCCGCCGGCTCATCGTCCACCAGTTTGTGGTTGATCCAGTTCTCTATACGTCTTGTCTAGTGTACATCTCATTGTTTGCTAGTGTTGGCTTTCCCCCTCGTCAGTGCAGTTTATTTGTGTAGCCTCTGTTGGTAGGAAGTTATTTGTGGAATTTGTGAATGGAAGGGACCTTGGAGGTCTGCTAGGTCAGTCCAGTGATTTTAGAGATAAATGGAAATACAGGGAAATGTTCCAGCTTTTTTGGTGGCAAAACCAGGAATAGAAAGCAGTGTTCTTTGTGCCACAATGTCATTGGAAGACAGCTCCATGTGGGCCTAAAATGCAGAGTAACTAACTTTCATTTATCTCTGCTTCTGACTCTTGTTATCAGACATTTTAAATTGACCTTAATGTGTTAGCAGAAATATGAAAAGTCCTGACTTGCTTACATATAAGGTACTTCTTCGCCTACTCAGTTGGTTGTTTTTTCAACAGGATTGAAAAGACATTGCTATAAACTGAATGTTTATGTCTCCCCCAGATTCTTGTACTGGAGCCCCAACTGCCAGTGTGATGGTATTAGGGGATAGGACCTTTGGGAGGTGATTAGGGTTAGATGAGATCATGAGCGTGGGCCCTGGTCTGACAGGATTAGTGTCCTTAGAAGAAGAGAAACCAGGCCAGGTGTGGTGGCTCACACCTGTAATCCCAGCACTTTGGGAGGCCGAGGTGGGCAGATCAC
>NW_012106119.1:130716-136774 GCF_000951045.1 Mandrillus leucophaeus | reverse complement strand
AAGAAGAAAGGTGGCTGTCTGCAAGCCAGGAAGAGGTCCCTGTCCCAGAACTGAGTTGGCCGACACCTTGATCTTGGACAAATAAACTAATGTTTAAACCACACAGCCTATGGTGTTTTTTATGGTATTTGCCTATGGTATTATGGCCATCTGATTTGACTGATGCAGAGATGGTTCCAGAATAATGTAGCCTGTATGTAAGTGTGATGCCATGAAAATAAATGTGGTAGTTCATTCCTTTATATAAAGATAGTGCTGTGAGCCCAGGGCCTTTGCTCATGTCTTGGTTGAGTCGTGTCTTCTTATAATAGCTTCCTAATTTCTCTTTTCCCCCTCTAATTTATATTATATATCTGGATTAAATCATATATGGTATGATTTTATACTTTATGTCTATACAAACTTTTAGTGATTTTATTTCATTTTATTTGATTTTTGAGACATGCCCTTGCTCTGTTGCTCAGGCTGGTATGCAGGCGTGCCATCACAGCTCACTGTAACCCTAAATTCCTGGGCTCAAGTGATCCTCCTGCCTCAGCCTCCTGAGTAGCTGGGACTACAGGTTTGCTATCCTGCCTAGCTAATTTTTAAATTTTTTGTAAGGACAGAGTCTTGCTGTGTTGTCCAGAGTGGTTTCAAACTCCTGGCCTCAAGCAGTCCTCTTGCCTCAGCCTCTCAAAGCACTGGATTACAGGCATGAGCCGCCGCACCCGGCCCAGTGATTTTTTGTTGTTAAGATCGAGGACGGGTTCCCTGGCTTGGCACTCAAGGCTTATGATCTGGGCGTGATATGCAAGTTTGGGTTTCAGTGTTTCCATTCCCACCATCAGCCTTGCACTCCAGCTTGTTGCCTAAGCCCTGTTCTGAAGCCCAGCCTGAGAACGGTACTTAGAATTTATACCTTCTCATCTCTTCATCTTCTTCACCTGTGTTCTTATCTCCATCTGGGACATCGTCTTCGCCTGTGTTCTTATGTCCATCTGGGACATCATCTCCACACTTCTGCCTCTTTAAATCTTCTCCATCCTTCAAGACTTGAAATACTCACTTCCTTTACATGATCCCCGCTCTGACATCCAAGCTAGAATTAATCTTGCTTCCTTTGAACTCTGGTAGTGCTTAATGTTTTTCATCCTTTATACAGCAGTCCTGTGTGTTAGACATTATTATTCCCCCAGTTTTTCATAGTTACTTTGAAAATATTTACTGTTGTCATATAGTTTGAATATGTAATATGAGCGGCATTCAAAAGGTCCTGGAGAGTGAAAGGAAGTCCTACTCCCATCACTGCCCTGTGACCACTGTTGCCAGTTTTTGTTTGTTTGTTTTTCCAAGACAGAGTCTTGCTCTGTCACCAGGCTGGCATGATCTCAGCTCGCTGCAACCTCCACCTCCCGGGTTCAAGCGATTCTCCTGCTTCAACCTCCTGAGTAGCTGGGACTACAGGCGTGCACCACCACACCCAGATAATTTTTGTGTTTTTAGTAGAGACGGGGTTTCATCATGTTGGTCAGGATGGTCTGGATGTCTTGGCCTCATGATCCACCTGCCTCAGCCTCTCAGTGCTGGGATTACACGCGTGAGCCACTGTGCCCAGCCTGTGTGTCTTATTTTTAAAAACATAGATGTTGGCATAAGATAAACACTATTCTCCACCAGTTCCCCACTGGTAAGTATTTAGGTTGTTCCCAGCCATTTGGATTAATCAATGCTGAGTTGTACATAATTCTTGCGTATTTCCGTGAATATGTTCATAGGATGCATTGCTAGAAATGGAATTGTGGGATCCAGGGTTCTGCGCATTTTAAATGTTGATGGGTGTTGCTGGATTCCCTTTCCTTAGGGCCATACCGTTATCTCATTGTCAACGTATAAGGGCGCCTATTTCTATTTCCTTGCCAACAGTTTCTTCTCATCTGTTTTGTTTAACATCACACACACACACAAATAGCCCCCTTGTTCCAAAAACATGGACATTTTACATTTCTAATTGAAGTGTGCACACACTGATGGAAGCTCTGTGTTGCAGTGATGTGTGCTGCTAGGATTGTGGCTCTGTTTCGAATTTGCTAGCCAGGCTACGACTTTCCAGTCAGGTATTTTTTGTTTTGTTCATGTTGTTGCTGCTGTTAGGCCGGGGTAACCTGTGTGAATTTCCCTCCACTGCCCAGCCAGATTTCCTTTCCGGTGGACGGGCTTAGTGTCTCATCCGGCAGCCCTGTTTCCTGGTGATCTGGGCCAAGTGTCTCATCTGGCAGCAGCCCCGTTTCCTGGTGATCTGGGCCGAGTGTCTCATCCAGCAGCCCTGTTTCCTGGTGATCTGGGCCGAGTGTCTCATCTGGCAGCCCTGCTTCCTGGTGATCTGGGCCGAGTGTCTCATCTGGCAGCCCTGCTTCCTAGTGATCTGGGCTGACTGTCTCATCCGGCAGCCCTGTTGCCTGGTGATCTGGGCTGAGCGGCTCCATGAGAAGTTGCACCCATCTTCTCCAGTAGTGCCTCTTTTCACAGCAAGCAAAACATTTTCACCACGTTTGTAGCGGGACAGGCACTAGCTCTTCTCTGGGCATCAGGAGACCTGGCTTTGTTCTGGTTCGAGCAACAGCTGGTGAGTTACCAAAGACAAGTCGCATCTGGCCCCTGGTCCTTTGCTTTATAAATAGAATCACAGTCCAAGTAGGCATCACTGCCCTGGTCTCTTTGTGGTGCTGAGTGTTGTGGGGATGATGGCTAAGTGTCAGGGTGCATTTCCACCACTAGGGGATTACAGGCCAGCCGAAGACACAGGAGGAAAGCTAACAGCCCCGGGCAGGTACACAGAACCAGAGGAGTTTGGAAGGGTGGTTCCAAGCTCCTTGGTGTGATTGATGTGATCACAATAGACATTATATCTCTAAGTCTTGGGCCATTGGACCAAGAGAAGAGAGAGCTGGTGTTGAGTTGTAGCGAGAGGTGCGTGGTTCGTGTGCCTGCTGAGCCTGGTTTGGACTCAATTCCATTGAGTCCCATTCCATTTTACCTTCTGTTTCCACTTTTTTCATGCTCCTGCTTGTTTCTCCAGAAAAAATTGCAATAAATTCCTTTCAAAAACTTTACAAAAGCCATAGATGCTTATTGAAAATAGTTCAAATGATATGGAAGACAGAAAGAAAGTGTTTTTCTGTTGTGTGTTTGGATGAATGTGTCTTTGGGGTAGTCACTATTAACACTGGGTGTATTTCCTTCCAGATCTTTTCCAGTATACCTAGAAATGTATATGTACACTTTGTAAAAAACAAAATAGTGCCTGATAAACATTGAGTCCCCCTACTCCCACTCCGCAGTCTACGTGGACATCCTTTCATGATGATACAATGAGACCTGATCGACTCCTTTTGTTCGCTGGAGTGCTAGGTAATAATAGATACAGATAACTCTCCTTCAGTGGGCATTGACCATGTGGCAGGGTCTGTGCTCCAGGCAGGCTACATGAAGTGGGTCTTACGGCTTTTTACAACAATGCTATGGGTGAACACAGTAATTGTTAACATTTTGCAAATGATAGAATTGCAGTAGAGAGAAGCAAAGCTGCTTGCTCAAACTCATGGCACGATTCCCAACAGAGAGAGAGAACACTTTTAAAACAATTGTTGTTGTAGTCAGGTGATTTACGATCATTTCAAGAAATAGTGCATTCAGTGAATACATTTCAGGGTCTGGTACAGTCTGAAATTGCACTGGACTAGAGGTAAAGGGAGCGGTCCATTGGCCCTGGGCCCCTAGTGAAAGGAGGGAGGTCCCGGGGAGAGGGGGCATGGAGAGGAGGTGTCTGAACAAACCTTGCAACATCCATTTCTGCTGAGTCTGGTCCGAGGTCTGGGTCTTGACATGTACACTTTTCAGAGTTACTTGGTTTTGATTTTTGTCATGGCTCACCTGAGCAGCCATGGTTTCAAACTGCCTGGAGATGTGGTCTGGCAGGCCAGTGCTGTGCCCATCCTTCCCGCTCCTGCAGGAGGGAAGTCATCCTGGACTAGAGGGCTTCGCCTGTAATCAACTATCTCATAAGTGGGTTTGATGCTGGTTTCGCTAGGTCAGGAAATTTCCCATTTGGAAGGAAAACTGATACTTGTTTTTGGGTTTTGCTGAGGAGCCACAGGGTTTAGAGCGGGGGCTGGAAGTTTGTTGAGACACACGTGAGTGCACTCAAACATCTTCCATGAAACGTGGAAATAAAGACAGTGTTCCAGAGAGGTCCCTGGCTTTGGGATATAAATATTTCTGTAACAGAACGGCACTGGATGTCTGCTGTATTTTTTTCTCTGCTATTTTGGCAAGTTTTATTTGGGTGTGTGTCTCCTGTACAGAAGGTATGACATCAGTTTTTGCCACCAAGTATTTACAGCCGTTGGTGCCTCCTATGTGGGTCACTTTTGTGCCGTGGTTTCTTTGGGGAAATTGCTACCCAAAGCACATTGCCCATTTCAAGGTGCTCCTGGTTTCTGAACACCTGTGGCAGTGCCTTCCATGTGGGTGAAGCCAGCCAAGAAAGTACCCCTCCCCAGGAGGTGGGTACTGGTGATTGCCTGAGTCAGGAGGCCGGGGATGAGCCCTGGACTAGAACTTGTGACCGGCTGCTTTTCCTTCCCCTCCTCTCCCTCCTATTTTTCCACCACCCCCACTTTTAAAAAATTTCTTATTAAAAATTAAGCAATTATTTTGGTTTCCTTTATTCGCTATTCCTTGCTAATCGTATGTAGAGTGAGCCTGGGAAAGTGGAAAGGAAGGTTGTACTTGGCTTCAGATGATCCTAGCAGTCCCGCGTTGAGGGGCTTCCACCAGGCGGCATTGTCAAGTGGCGTTGTGGAGGTTCTCCTTTCAGTCCTCAGCGTTAACCAGCAGAGGCAGGTGCTACTTATTCCTGGTTAATGTTGGGGAAGTTGAGCTCAAAGTGGCTAAGGGAACTTCCCAAAGTCACATAGGAAGTAGCAGAGTAGAACCAAACACAGATTGTCTCTGAATCAGGCAGGTCGTCCAATTCCAAAATGGGCTGTTAATTTTTGGAGGTCAAAAAACTGAACAGACACAGATATTTCTTTCTTCTTCTTCTTCTTCTTTTTTTTTTTTTGAGCTAGGGTTTTGCTATGCTGCCTAGCCTGGTCTAGGCTCAAGCTGTCCTCCCACCTTAGCGTTCTGAGTGCTGGGCTTACAAGTTTGTGTGACCATACCCAACCGAACAGACATTTCTTGAAAGAAGACATACAAATGGCCAAAAAATATGTGAAAAAAATGCTCAGTATCACTTATAATCAGAGAAATGCAAATCAAAACTGCAGTGAGGTATCATGTCACCTGTTAGGATGGGTATTATCAAAAAGACAAAAAATAACAAGTGCTGGCGAGGATATGGAGACAAGGGAGCTCTTACACACTGTAGGGGAGTGTAAACTAGAGCAGCTGGCTGGGCGCGGGGCGCACGCTGATATCCCAGCACTTTGGGAGGCCGAGGCGGGCAGATCACCTGATGTCAGGAGTTTGAAACCAGCCTGGCCAACATGGTGAAACCCCGTCTCTACTAAAAGCACAAAAATTATCTGGGCGCAGTGGATCACACCTGTAATCTCAGCATTGTTGGGTGGCTGAGATGGGTGGATCACTTGAGGCCAGGAGTTCAAGACCAGCCTGGTCAAGGTGGTGAAACCCCATCTCTACTAAAAAATACAAAAATTTGCCGGGTGCAGTGGCGGGCGCCCGTAATCCCAGCTACTCGGGAGGCTGAGGCATGAGAACCACTGGAACCCGGGAGGCGGATGCTACAGTGAGCAAGCCGAGATTGCACCACTGTACTCCAGCCTGGGCAACAGTGAGACTCTGTCTCAAAGAGAAAAGAGAAAAAGAGTAAGAGTAAGCTAGGGCACCCACTATGGCAAACAGTATGGAGGTTCCTCAGAAAACTGCAAATGAAATTACAGTGTGATCCAGCAGTCCCACTACAGTGTAGATACCCAAAGAAAAGGAAACCAGTGTCGGAGGGGCATCTGCACCTCTGGGTTTCCTGCAGCACTGTTCACCATAGCCAAGA
>NW_012106119.1:120773-125323 GCF_000951045.1 Mandrillus leucophaeus | reverse complement strand
CACCTGCCTATGGTCCCAGCTACTCCAGGAGGCTGAGGCAGGAGGATAACTTGAGCCCAGGAGTCGAGGCTGCAGTGAGCTCTGATCTTGTCATTGCATTCCAGCCTGGGTGACAGAGTGAAACCTTGTCTCTTAAAAAAAATTACTGGCTACGTGGTTATTCATAGGAAAAAAACCTGAACTCTGATCTAAACCTCATACCTCGTACAAAAATTAACTCAAAATGGATCATGGACTAAAATGTAAAATGCAAAATAAACATGAAAAGAGGAGCTAGAGACTGGGAGAAACTATTTGCAAACCACATGTCTGATAAAGGACTCATATCTATAATTTATAAAGAACGATCAAAATTCAGCAGTGAAACCAAACCATCTACTTTGAAAATGAATAAAAGACCAGAAGAGACATTTCAGATAACATATAGGCATATGAAAATATGTTCAATGTCATGAGCCATCAGAAAAATGCACACTAAAGCCATGTCACTATACACGTGTCAGAATGGCTAAAATAAAAAGTAGTAACAAAACCAATGCTGGTGAGGATGCGGGGAAACGGGATCACTCACACTTGGCTGGTGGGAATGGAAGATGGTACAGCCATTCTGGAAAACAGCTTGACAGTTTCTTAAAAAACTAAACGTGCAATTGCTGTAGGATGCAGCACTCACATTCATGGGCAGTTATCCCAGAGAAATGAAGACTTACGTTCACACAAAAGCCTCTATGTATCTGTTCATAGCAGCATTATTTATAAAGGCTAGAAACTGGAAACAGCCCGGAGACTGCTCAGCAGGTGAATGGTTAAACAAACTGGTGCACCCAGGCCCCAGATACCACTCTGCAGTAGTTAGTGACATCCTTGTTCATCAGTCTTTCAAACTAGAAACCACCATCATGCTTAATCTCCTTTTTTCCATCCTGGGTTTGAGTGGACTTCATTTTGCATTTCTTTCCAATGCATTTTCCCTCTGTCCTTTCTGGTTGCGCCTCATGCCTCATTTGAACTGTTGTAAGAGCCACCGAATTGTTTCTCTGCCTCATCATGGAATCCTTTCTGCACTTCATTCCCTGCATTGCCATTGGAACAATCTTTCCAAAACATGAACAAACTAACTTAAAAGAAATATCCCAGGTAGCCTTCCAAATAAGTACAAGCTTTCTGTTAGAAGTTTGACTTCTTGTCTATAGGGAACCCCAGGACTCTAGAGAGACGGATTTGCTGTCTGCATTTTAAGATCAGGCAGAAATCCCTGGAGGGGCCCATGTGGAACAGTGGCACAAATACTGGTTCTAGAATCAGAAGCCCTCATATCCTGGTTCTATTCCTAGCTGGATGTTCTTGGGTAAGTTTTGTTTTCATAACCTCAGAAACTCCATTTCTTAAGAAATGGAGATGAGGAAGCATACTCAAGGGATCACACAAGGCTGCTGGGAGGAGCGGATGAGGGGCATGGTGAAAATGCTGTGTAATCCGTGAAGCACGTCGCATGTGTGAGAAGTGGAGCTGTGTGAATAGCAGTTCTGGAATCATTGTATGAAAACAATGGAAAGCACATTCGTAGCTCTGCCTGATGATGCCACTGAGAGCCTGTGTTGTACATGCCTGCAACATGGGTGAGGCCCGGGTCAGTACAGCTCACAGTTTGGTTCTCATGCAGTTTGAAAGGCCTGAGAGGACCCTTCCCCGCTCCAGCTGTAGGAAGGAGGCCGCTGTCTCCTGCCTATATTTGGTGGGATTGTCTGTGGCTCCTTAGGGACAGGAATGCAGGGAGTGGGGGAAGAAAGCTGGCCTGACTGCTCGCTAGTCAGCCTTCCCCCAGAGAGGAGGAGTGGAGGGGTCATTTCGTGGTAACTTGCCAAGTCTTTCTTAACCCATCTGCTCTTAGAAATGACCAGCATGACAAGTAAAAGACCCGTTAGAGACAGGTGTCCCGTTCGTTTATGGCTTTGTGGCCTCAGAGCTGGCAGGACTCCATAGCTTTCTGGGGAATGCTGGGTCAGCCAAGGGGCTGAAAATAGTGAGAGGAAGACAATCCACCCTGGCTGCTCTGGTCTGGGAGTGGTTACTGAGGAGAGCGGCATGGAGGGCCCAGCCGTGGGGTCCCCTCTCAAGCACGCCCTCACCGCAGTGGGAATGCGGGTCTCAACCTCCCTAGGCCTCCGTGATTTTCGTCTGTCACATACTCACCTCCAGCAGGTATGTCTATGGTGATGAGATGAGGGAGCATCATAGCACATGTGGCACTTAGTAGGCTTACAGTGAGTGGACACTGGCGTCAGTGGAACAGGAGACTGGGCGCTGCGTGTGGACGCACTCACGGGCTGGTGGCATGGGTGTTCAGAGGAGAGAGGGACGCTCTGCAGTTCTCCTGTTGGTCTGTCACCCCCGCTGTTGTGAGCAGAATCTGTGAGTGTATTTTGTTGCCCCAGTCAACTTGGTAGGCTGATTGCTCAATTTTCTGCTTCCACTTTTGATTTCTTAAGAATGGGAAAAGCGGGGGCCGGGCGCGGGGGCTCAAGCCTGTAACCCCAGCACTTTGGGAGGCCGAGACGGGTGGATCACGAGGTCAGGAGATCGAGACCGTCCTGGCTAACACGGTAAAACCCCGTCTCTACTAAAAAATACAAAAAACTAGCCTGGCGAGGTGGTGGGCGCCTGTAGTCCCAGGTACTCAGGAGGCTGAGGCTGGAGAATGGCGTGAACCCAGGAGGCGGAGCTTGCAGTGAGCTGAGATCCGGTCACTGCACTCCAGCCTGGGCGACAGAGCGAGACTCCGTCTCAAAAAAAGAAAAGGGAAAAGGAATACTTCAGTTACTTTTCTGGTTGATGGCATACATTCCTTGATATCACCTTAATGCTTTTTAATTTCTATGTATTTTGGATGCTGGAGCTTGCCTAACATCTGTGTTTTTATGCCTCACCCTCTCGCGTAACTGTTGGCCACACCAAGACCAGAGAGAAGTGACCAGACTGATTGGTAGCAGGGCTAGGACTGGAATTCCCCAGCCTTTTGATGTCCAGCAGGCTCTGTTTTTTGTATTGCACTGCTCTTCTCTATTTCGACCCCTGTTAGGACAGTGGATGTGAAGTGTAGCTGGGCGCTTTTGGGGGTGTGCTAGGAGTGTGGCAGATGCCTCAGACTGGCATTTTCCCCTGGTTCTGAATTCTCATCGCTCAGAGTCAGTCCCTAGGCTACTGACTGGGAAGATACAGGAAGTTGTTTTGTATGACAAACTATACCAGGGCATTTTTTTCACCTGGCAATTTATTTGGTTTGGACTGGAATAAATCTCTAATATTGGTTTCTTTGCCAATATTATTAGGGAGTGGAGCTTGACTTGTTAACTTAGCCCGATTCGTAGTGCTTAGAATCTCAGCAAGTGTGTGTTGAACTGAGCGGAAGTGTGAGAGCGTCTTGGACAGTGGTTTGCAAACCTAGCTGCATCTGGGGGGCTGTGAAAAAAGCATGCGTTTCTTACTCCCAACCAGTTGAAATAGAATCTGCAGGAATGAAGCCTGGGCAGCTATAGTGCTGTTAAAAACCCCCAGGTGGTTCTGATATACCCTAAAGGTTGAGTAAAGGTTGAGATCCACTGATCCACAGTGAATTGGAGTCCTGGATCGTAGACGTGCCTTATGCTTTCACCAGCTTAGAATGGCTCTTGTGCTTTAGAACTGTGAAAAAAAGTGTTATGCAAACAAATGTGGAAATAGCCTAAATGCCACATCCTGTTACTACCTGCCATGAAGTATATTTACCAGTTATTCACTCTGTTGTGACCTCTACCAATTCCACCTTTTCTTCATGGAACAATGATTTGACAGTTGGTTATGCAGAACCAGAGTAAGTCTAGTTTGATTGGCAGGAAATGATTTTGGGTATGAAGTGCTCTTAGGCATTTATTAAACTCTTGTTTGTACCACCGCTGTGCTGCACAGTTTATAAATATTACTTCTTTAAGCAAGGCCTATGGAGTCAGGCTGCCTGGGTTTTGCTAACTAGCTATGTCATTTGGGGCAAGTTTTTAAGCTTATGTAAACTTGACTTTCATCTGTGAAATGTGATGACAAGGGGTCATTATCATCTCACAGGATTGTGCAAATGTGTGTGTAAAGTGCTTAGTTTGGTGCCTAACACATAGAAACTACTCAGTGAAATTATTACACCATCATCATCATATTTAAATGTAAATATTAAGAGCTAATAAATTTGTAAAAGGTAGTATACCCTCACCTCTTGAACCAAAGACTAGTTTTAAGTGATTGGGTTAATTTATCACTTAAATATTGGCCTCTTGAATACCTTGAATTTCAATTGAACGTAGCCAGAAGATTTCATAATTGGACCGTTGCCTCTGGAAGTTGGAACTTTGTTTGGTTTCACTTCCTACACTAAGCATGTGGCTGTGCGCACCTTTGTGGTGACTTGTGGTACTGGGGAATCAAAGCTTCATTGGCTTCTTTGGAGGAGATGATCTTACGCTGTACGAAGCACTCAGACTTCGTTAACTGTGTACCATCCAGACAAGACCAGGTGCTTCCCA
>NW_012106119.1:109438-119947 GCF_000951045.1 Mandrillus leucophaeus | reverse complement strand
GGCATGTATGTATTCATCCTTTTAAATATCTGTGGGTAGCACTTAACTTTAAATGGGTACTAATTAAACTATTGAATGACTTTAGTATGGATTGAATGGCTTTGCTCGGGCCTCATTTTTAATTTCCTTCATTAGAGGGGAAAAAAAAATGCAGGCTGAATATCCCTCATCCAAACTGCTTGGAACCAGAAGTGTCTCAGATTTTTTTTACATTTTTGGATTTTTGAATATTTGTATTATACTTGCTAGTTGAGCATCCTGAATTCAAAAATCCAGAGTCTGAGCTGCTCCAATGAACATTTCGTTGAGCGTCACGTCGGCACTCAAAAAGTTGTGGATTTCGGAGTTTCTGGTTAGGGAGACTCATCCTGTATGGCTGCTGGATTGCTGCAGGAGTTCTGGACCAGAGGTTAGGTGACTAGGCTTTGGTTTTCGCTTTGTTACTAAACAGGCTGTTTTCTTCCATAATCTCGGCTTTAGATCCCCCGGTTGTGAAAGAAGGGGATGAGCCATCTGATATTTAAGGCCTCTGTTAGTTCTGACTTGGAGACACCTGGCTTTAGTTCATCTTCCTTAGGAGTGGACAAAGAACATGGGAATTTTGAAATTGTTAGTCAACATTTACGGGGTCTTTGCAGCCTGGTTTTGGGTAAAGGTCATCTTTAGTGAGCCCAGGGAGAAGCACTGCTTTAGCTGTCAGCTGAGAGGGGTAAGCGGTCCTATTAATTTTCCTCTGTGTTAGTGAAAGCCTTGTTAAGGGTCACAGCATTAGTGGAGCTGGCTGGAAAGAGGAGGGGAACTCACTGTTACAGATTATATTGAATGTCTTTTCAGTCACTAAATGCTTTTTATGATAAGTTTTTCAAGATTTCAGTGTTGTATGATTTCTCTGTGTTAAGCACAGGAAATTTAACATCAGCAAAAAAGAATGCTCTTTTTTTTTTGAGATGGAATTTCACTCTTGTCGCCCAGGCTGGAGTGCAGTGGCGTGATCTCAGCTCACTGCAACCTCGGCCTCCTGAGTTCAAGCGATTCTCCTGCCTCAGCCTCCCGAGTGGCTGGGATTACAGGTGCCCGCCAGCATGCCCGGCTAATTTTTGTATTTTTAGTAGAGACAGGGCTTCGCCATAGTGGCCATGCTGTTCTTGAACTTCTGACCTCAGGTGATCCTCCGGCCTCGGCTTCCCAAAGTGCTGAGATTACAGGCGTGAGCCGCCATGCCTGGCCTTGAATGTTCTTTCTATGGGAATCTACAAAAGCCAGCTTTTGAGTCTAGTGGCAGAAAACCTCTTCTTCATTGTTTAGCTGTGCTGTGAGCGTGCAGGGCTTCAAGCCCAGCTGAAAAAGCTGTAGTATTTTCTGTCAGTTGGCTGTCTTGGAGAACTTAATGAGCACTGGGCTGGAGTGATACTGTCAGAGTTCATGAGCTGTTTGAGGCTCTGGAAGCCTAGATACTGGGGTTGCCCGAATACATCAGCTGGACTCACTATTTCTCTCGGGAGTCGGGGGGTGGAAAGTGCTGCAGTCTTAACTCTGCTCTTAATATTACAGTGCTGTTATTAATGGTAAGAATGATTTCATACGTTTGTATTTTGCTTCGTAATTCACAGAGAATTTTAAAATCCATTATCTGATTTTATTCCCTCAGCAGTTCTGTGAAAAAGAGCAGTTTTCATATCTTCTGTTTTCCGGTGATTCTCTTGTGGCTCACAGAAGCTAAGAGCCTTCACCAAGGTCATAGGGTGAATGAGTCGCAGAGCTGGGAGTAGAGGCTCAGGCTTCTAGGGACCCTGTTTCTTCCTGGTATAGCTCGCTCTCGTGGCGCTATGCTCAGGTAACTGCGCATGCTTGCTTTGGTCTTTTGTAAATCCCTGCCCCATTTCGGGGGAGGTTCTTGGGAGGCTTCTATTCATTTAGGAGCATTTAAGTATCTTGTTCTCTCTCCCTCCTCCCAGATGCATGGGCATTTCTGCAGGCCCCCAGGCTGGCCCTTGTGCGTGGGGGCATCTCCTGCCTCCATGTTGCTTGCATGCCCCCTTCTGAAGGTGCTCTTCCCCGCATGGAGCCCCCTCGTGCCTGCCTCCACACTGCAGGCTGTTCGGTAAATGTTACTGACTCAGCATCGTTGTTTTCTAGAAATGGGACGGGGTATGGATGCCAAGTTCTTTTCTGTGTGAAGGCTGCGATGGTATCATCTTGCCTTCCCCATGTGTGTTCCCTGAGGGTGTCACTGTGCTGTGGTCATCTGTGTTCCCTAGGGTGCCTCCCTTGGAGTCCTGGCCGTAGCAGACATGCAGTCAGTGCTCATGGCCTAAATGAGAGGAAGGCCAACAGAGCCATTAAATCTGGAAAATGACAAGTGAGGGAAAGGAATTTTTATTTAAGGCATGTGAAAAAGAAATCTTTTTAGGAAAGTTGACCTGTTTCTCAACTGGAGTTGAATTTCAGCTCAGAAAAGCAGCTGTGTGCCCAGAGAGCTTTGGGATTTCGGTTTGTGACAGATGAATTTAATTTGTTGTTGTATGAATGTATTATCCTTTTGTGGTTTTATTAAACCTTTCTCCCAAATGGAAGCGATTTTTCTATAAAAGTCACACTTCCTTTTTGAGAAGTGTAACACTAATTGTATGGGATGGTCTCCCAAAAGATTACCTGCCAGGAACCAAACGCACTGCCTCAGACTCACGGCCCCTGGTTTCTGCCTGTGCAGCTGCAGGGCAGAGAGGCACGCTGGAGCTGAAATCAAGACACATGTCTGCATCTTCTCTTTCTTTACTGCTGTTTCGTCTCTGAGCTGGCCTGCCTTCAACGTCTAGGAGCTTGGTGGGTGTAGACACGTTACGGTATGGAGGAGGGATATGGTGTTGCAACAGCCAGGAGACTCGCTGAAGCCTCTGTTCTCTTCCTGCTCACTGATCTGACTTTGTATAAGTCACATTTGTAGAGCTGTGCACAGTGGCTTATACCTGTAATCCCAGCACTTTGGGAGGCCGACGTGGGAGGATCTCTTGAGCCCAGAGTTCAGAACCAGTCTCTGGGCAACATGGTGAAAGCCCATCCCTACAAAAAATGAAAATTAAAAAATTAGCCAGGTGTGGTGGCTCATGCCTGTAATCCCAGCTACTGGAGAGACTGAGATGCAAGAATCACTTGAGCCCGGGAGGTCGAGACTGCAGTGAACCATCATCACGCCACTGCACTCCAGCCTGGTCAGAGCAAGACCCTGCTTCAAAACAAACAAACAAAGAGAAACCCATTTGTAATAGTGGCAGTAGTTAACTTTTGAAAGTTTGGAGAAAGGTTCCTAAATAACCTGTGACCATGGACAACTTACTTAGCCTTTCTAGGCCTCAGTTTCCTCACTGATGAAAAATGAGCGAATATGGTACTGATCTTACAGGATTTCAACAAGAACTAAACGAGATAAAACTCAGAGCCTGGCACCTCGTGAGTGCACACTGAATGTTATTCTTTCAACATTTTAAAGGAAAAAGAATGCTAATGGGTCATTATGGCTAAACATAGTCTATCACTGGCGTTACTCATGGTATTGGAAGGAACTTGAATTCCATATAGATGGTGTGATGGAGAAAGTATTTTGGGCATTGGCAGTATTTATTCAAAGAACAAAGGACGTGTCTGTCCTGTGTGGAGAGCCGTTTCCGCTTGTTTCTTTAAACGCTATGGGAAAAGCAGTCGGCCCTGTGCTCTCTGCCGGACAGCTTCAGTCTCCACGCATTGATTTGGCCAATTGTCGTCGCTCGCTGTCATCATGGCAGCAGCAGTTGAAGGGACAGCTTGTCTTGATTTGCATTTTTGGGTGTTTGTGCTATTTATAGCCAATTAAGAAAAGACATGGAAGCCTGTTTATGGCAAGCTGGCAAATTCAGCAAAACGTGGAAAAATCTGTTAGCACAGTTTGCACGTGTGCGGGCACAGAGCAGCCAAATAAACACACACGTTTTCCTGTATTTTAAAAACTCTCGGGGGGGGGGCGGGGAGGAAGACATTAAACCATTGCCCAGATGCCTTATAGAGCTTTTTCCTTGAAGTACATGAGTATGGCTGTCAGACATCTGAAACCCGAAGCCAGCTTAAAACATCACCATCATTTTGATGCTACCCCCTACCCGCCCTTTTTTTTCCATTTTAAGGGACAAGAAAGGAAAGTATCAGCTTACAAAGCCTTTTGTTACAATTAATCTTTCATGTTCTTTCTTTTGGTATCTTATTCTCTGTTTACATTGTATTTTTATTTTTTGTTTTTTGAGACAGAGTCTTGCTCTGTCACCCAGGCTGGAGTGCAGTGGTGCGATCTCGGCCCAAGCTGGAGTGCAGTGGTGCGATCTTGGCTCACTACAACCTCTGCCTCCCAGGTGCAAGTGATTCTTGTGCCTCAGCTTCCTGAGTAACTGGGATTACAGGCGTGTGCCACCATGCCCAGCTAATTTTTGTGTTTCTAGTAGAGACAGGGTTTCGCCGTGTTGGTGAGGCTGATCTTGGAACTCAGGTGATCTGCCTGCCTCAGCCTCCCAAAGAGCTGAGATTACAGGTGTGAGCCACTGCGCCTGGCCGCTGTTTCCATTTTGTAACGCTAGCATCACCCCAGTGTAGGGTGGCTAGGGGTGTTCTTCTTTCCTGTTTCCTGGTGTATTTTCCTCTACAGCATTGGTCACTCTTGAACATGCTTTTTGGTTGTCTGTCTCTACCTACAAAAATATATGTTCCCTGTTATATCTGAGATCTGTCTGTCTATCTATCTATCTATCTATCTATCTATCTATCTATCTATCTATCTATCTATATCTATATCTATATATCTCCCTGTTATATCTGAGATCTATCTATCTATCTCTATCTCTATCTCTATCTCCATCTCTATCTCTATCTCTATCTATATCTATATCTATATCTCCCTGGTGATATACCAGTGCCTGGCACGTAGATAGTTAGTCAATATTTGTTGAATGAATGAACGAATGAATGGGCTGAAAGAACCTTATTCTTCTTTCTTCTGTCACTTCATGCCAAATGCTTTTGGAAAATGCTGTGTGAACAGGGATCGTAAGCAGGAGAGGTTAGACACATTGCTGTGGGATAGCCCATCACCCTCAGATACTTGTCTGGAAGGAGGTGGAGTACTTGAGTAGAAATGATACAAGATAACTTCTTCAGGAAATCAGCCAAGTGTCACAGCTTTTCACATAGGCGTGTGATGTTTGCGTATGTGTGTATGAAGAGCTGTCGTGGCCTAGAATCACGGGCCTTTAGATCTCTTGTACAGATAGAAAAGTAAAGGCCGAGGCCCAGGAGCACTGCAGGCCACCGAGGTGGACTCCCTGTCTGCCCTTCTCAGTGTCCGGTCACTTCTCACTGCAGTCCCCTCTTTACTGCTAAAGCCACCTTCCCTGACTCTGAATGTGTAACCACGAGGGAGAAAATGTACTCCAGGCTCACAGTTTGTGGAGAAAAAGCCCAGCAGCTGAAAATCATGTTCACAAAGTTTGTACCTAGAAAAAGTGGCCATTTCTATAGTGTCTTTAAATTTCCCTGTTTCTCATACATTTTATAAACAAGACAGTAGAAGGAGTTTCGGGAACAGCAACTTTAGAACAAGGGGTAAAAAATCAAACCTAGAGCATTCCAGTTTCTGTTTTCTTCTCAGTTTAGGGCTGAGGCATTTTAGCTTCCTGTCTAAGGGACTACTCAAATGTGATTAGAAGCCATTGTGGGCTGGTAATTATCCATAATTTTAGGAAGACAGATGCAGCGCCAACTCTGTTGTCTAATAGCAGGCTTATTAATTTTAAATTTACATGGCAGGGGAAGCAGTTGGCGAGGTGGGATAAGATGCTTGGTCACTGATAGCTTTTTACTTCCACGTATCACATGGGGATTTGGGACCCGGGAAGCCCGCTGACAACTGATGATTGTCTGTCCCCTAACCAGCTGGGTTCTTTTTCATTCTGAGCTCAGAAAGATTGCTCCTACTGCAGCCAGGGAAGACGGGTTGTTGACTGGTTAGAAATCATGGCAGGTTATTTTCTCCACCCGCAGTTCGCAGTTCGCAGTTCGAAAGCAGAGCTATCAAAAAGTTGTCTTCTCTATTGTATTTCAAATCCGGGTGTTTAAAAAATGATGTAAACAAATTAAGCATTTCTTTAATGGTGGTTGTGTGTGTTCTTGATGCGAATGACAGGTGCATTCCCTTGTAAAATCCCTGGGACTTTATAGGAAGATGTGAGCCTTAGAACAGAAGTTGGTTTTCTAGATGATCATGTAGACATGATGCTGAGCACCAAACAAAGATGTT
Organism: Mandrillus leucophaeus; assembly: GCF_000951045.1. Lineage (NCBI taxonomy): Eukaryota > Metazoa > Chordata > Mammalia > Primates > Cercopithecidae > Mandrillus > Mandrillus leucophaeus. Next base: position 113,634 of record NW_012106119.1, on the reverse strand, counting down.
GATTGAAGCGATTTTAAAAAATTTTGTCTGAGTTCAGATTTTACATCAATATTTAGAAAATCAGCAAAAGAACTTGGAGGAATGTTTTCAGGCATCCAGTTCAGCCCCCTGCCCACATTGTCATAAAATCCGAGTGTGCGTACAGGGAGGCGCATTCCTTTCTGTTCTCATCACAGGTCCTTCCCTGGCTCTGCACCTGCCTGTCACGCGCGTCCATGTGAAGAGACCACCAAACAGGCTTTGTGTCAGCAGTAAAGCTCTTTAATCACCTGGGTGCAGGCGGGCTGAGTCCGAAAAGAGAGTCAGTGAGTCACCCAGATGAGGGTGGGGCTGTTTTATAGGATTTGGGTAGGTAAAGGAAAATTACAGTCAAAGGGGGGTTGTTCTCTGGCGGGCAGGAGTGGGGGGAGTCACAAGGTGCTCAGTGGGGGAGGTTTTTGAACCACGATGAGCCAGGAAAAGGAATTTCACAAGATAATATCATCTCTTAAGGCAAGGACTGGCCATTTTCACTTCTTTTGTGGTGGAGTGTCATCAGTTAAGGCGGGGCAGGGCATTTGCACTTCTTTTGTGATTCTTCAGTTACTTCAGGCCATCTGGGCATATACGTGCAAGTCACAGGGGATGCGATGGCTTGGCTTGGACTCAGAGGCCGACATGGCCCTCTTCCCTACCTTCCCTACCTTTTCCCTCCTGTGCGGTTCTCTCACAAAGTGAATGGCCTCAGCCACAGCTTCTCTGCAGCTGCATCAGACTGTGGCGACAGGAGTGGTGGCTGCTGCAGGGCCTGCTGTCCCCACGGAGGCCAGTCTTGCTTGCCGCTGCAGCCTGGTGATCATTTTGCACCGAAAGTATGTAATTCTACAGAACAAGAGCCAACATGCTGGTGATGGAGGCGTCTTTATCACAGTGCTCTGCATATTTTAATCTTGGGTAGAAAGTATGGAAAAGCATGTGATACCTGTGGTTTGATGTCAGAAGGACGTTGTGAACTTGACGTGGACTGAGGATGTTAAGGTACAACCGGCCCCCCTGGCCTCACTAAATGAGACTTCCCCATCTGCCTGCCAGGCACGCAGAGGCGTGTGGCCACATCTTATGTGTTATCCTTCTCTAGAGTGCGCCTTGTCATCATGCTTAAAGTTACATGGTGATATTCTTCCTCATAGAGTAGGTCCCAAACCGCATTCAACACAGAAATGTACTCTTGCTATTATACACTGAAAGCGCTTTCATATACCAAGTGGGAGAGCAGTCCTAAAATCTGGGCTGGAATCACAGAAGGAAGGCATTGGAAAGCAACAGGTTCCCTAGTCCAAAGCTGGTGTTTGATGAGCCTAGAAACAGGACCAAGAGAAGTGAATTTGCCTAAGGCCCTGACAGTGTCTCACGGTAGCATCTGAGCCTAGCAGTTTCTTGACCTATTTCTTTAAATGGTTAGTCATGCTTCCCATGATTCCTATGTAAACATATTCCTCATTCATTCTTTCATTTCAGTGAATTATTGCAGTGCTACCATGTAACAGTATTTGAGTCAAAATGTGGCAGTGTTTATCCCTTTCCAAGGTTTTTAGTTGCACAGTTTTTCAAAGTTGTGCTTACAGTTTCTTGTTGGTTACAAGGTGTCCTTTCAGAAGCCAATTGTGTGGTGTATTTACGTTGATTGTTGGAGGTAGTTTGGTTAGAACCTACTTCGAGTGGCTGGCGTGGGCCTGGGGGACAGTGACAGCTGCCTGCTTCGTGGGCAGAGATGAAGTAATTGTTTCCTGGAAAGTACTATCCTCCTGGCCACACTCTCCAGCCCATTTCGTTTGTGCAGGTTTCCTCGCATCTGCATGTTTCTGGCTTCATGCGAGTCTCATTTATTTTAGCATATGACTTCAGGCTGTGGGGAAGAATGGCCATTTTAGCACAGAGATACACAAAGGAACAACTGGCTAAATGTGAGTGAAGACATTCTTAGGGGGGGTTTCATTTCTTTTATTCTGTAACAGGCAGTCTGGGAAGCATTCTGGACATGTGGCCTGCGCTGTCACAGTTCCTCCTCGCAGGATCGCAGATGTTTGGAGATTGTAGTGATAACTGTTATCATTGAGAATGTCATTCTCGCAGGCTCTAATAAGTCAGGATTTATTCAGTGTTAATTTGTTAAAGACAACTGTATTTCTAGCTAAATCCATGTGAGCTGTTTCTCCTTGGAGAGTTGCTGGGGGTATTCCCGTGGCTTAGTCTTAGGGAAACACACGCCTTTGAATACTGCTGAAGCTGTGGGGACCCAAAGTGCACCGGAATGCTTTTGCCATATGGGGTGTTAGTCACTGATACACGTCTCAGTCAGACCTGATGGATTCTTGACCCCTTCCTTTTTCACTTTTTTACTTTTTATTTTTAATTTTTGTTTTTTAAGAGCACAACCCCTCAGGTGGCCACCGTGAGTCTCTGGTGTTTTCAGTTGGTTGCAGCCTATTTGCTGTCTCTGGTTCAAACATATTCGGAGCCTGCTGATGCTTCCCTCGGTTGTTCTTCTGCTGTGTGACCTCCGCGCCTGCTGGGTTCAAGACTGTCAGAGCTGGGCGCCACCTTCACAACTACCGGGGTTTCCGGAATCTCCTTTATCTAGCCCTGGGGATGGAAGAGATGTCATCAGAGGCGGAGGCGTACTAGGTTTACATGCCATTGGTAACGAATGAGGAGGTTTTCTGTTATATAAGGGGAGCTTCTTATAATGTGCTTTAGTAGGGTAAAGAAGTTTTTGAGGTTTGCTTTCTCTGGAAAGACAATTTGTGATCCTGCCCTTGCTTTCAACAAAAATATAATTTGCATACCAGTGCATGTTGTATTACTGGGCACTGGCTGACAAATGGTTCTTAACTCGTCATTCACTCCGCCACTGTTTCTTGAATGGCATACGTGTGCCAGCTGTAGTAGGAACTTACTAGGCTCTAGGACTAACCCTTATGAAACGGGGGTCCTGGGGGAAGCAAATGCATATAACTATAAAAGTTTGTGAGGATATCAGTGGGGGTGCCTATAGGTGCAAAACTTAGTTCATTCATTGTCCTATCTAGGAGGTTTTGTGTCTTAGCAGCGTGTTCCATAGCAACGCATCCCTCTGTCAAAATATTCATCATATTATTTTGAAATTCTCTGCTTAGGTATGTATTTTTCCCACTAAGTTCAGAACTGGTTAAGGACAGGCTATGGGGTATGTATTACATATATATACACACACACATATATTTATATATATACGTTACCATTGTCAATATACATTTATATATATACACACACATATATATTTCTCCCTCTATATATACACACACCACACACACGTATATACACACACATATATATGAAACACACACACACTCACACACACACTCACACACACTTCTACTGCCAAGCACAGAAAGAGAAAACTAGGCAAGGGTTCTTTTAGTGTTCATGAAAAAGTAGATGTGTTAGTTGAGCGCGTCCTTCAGTTGCCAGGGGAAAGACAGGATGGGTTCACAAAGGGAGATAGTGGCTTTTTTGTTTTTTTTTTTCTTTGTTTAACTCTTGAATTCGAAATAATCCAGACTTTTGGAAAAGTTGCAAAAATAGTACAGAGAATTCCCATATGCTCTTCCCTCAGATTCCCCAAACATTTCACCCCATTTGTACTTTCTCTTTCTCTCTCTGTGGATATAATTTTTTTTTTTCTGAAATGTTTGAGAGTGGAAGGTAGAATGCAGGGTAGGGTGAAAGGCAGAAGGAGAGAGGTGGGTTGGGAGGCTTTTTTTTTTTTTAACCTTCTGAGATGGAGTTTCGCTCTTGTCTCCCAGGCTGGAGTGCAATGGCACGATCTCGGCTGACTGTAACCTCTGCCTTCTGAGTTCAAGTGATTCTCCTGCTTCAGCCTCCCAAATAGCTGGGATTACAGGCGCCCACTACCATGGTCGGCTAATTTTTTGTATTTTTAGTAGAAGGGTTTCACCATGTTGGCCAGGCTGGTCTTGAACTCCTGACCTCTGGTGATCCACCTGCCTTGGCCTACCAAAGTGCTGGGATTACAGGCGTGAGGCACTGTGCCTGGCGATTGGGAGGCTTTTGCAGTAACCCAGAGCGCTGTGATGAGGGCTGGACCTGGTTGGAAATGATGAGGAAGGTGAGAAGTGGTTAGGTCTGGCATATGTTTTGAAAGGAGAGTTTAAATG
>NW_012106119.1:103837-108512 GCF_000951045.1 Mandrillus leucophaeus | reverse complement strand
GGACAGCCACCCGGTGATATTGCTCCTAATATTCACAGAAGAAGTGTATGATATTACTCCCAATATCGCAGGGAGGGTACAGCTCTTCTGTGATATTGTTCCTAGTATCCGGAGGGGGAGAGGAGGATAATAATTACAGTATCGCAGGCTGTGTTCACTCGCCATGAGATATTGTTATTAATATCCTGGAAGGGAGAGGATGATATGACTCCCCATAGAGCAGGAGGCATACACCCAGTCTGGGATATTGTTCCTAATATCTCAAGGCCGAGAGGTTGATATTACTCCCAGTATTGTAGACACTGCGCACCCCCGTGTGATACTCTTCCTGATATCCGGAAGGGGAGAAGATGGTATTAATCCCCATATCGCAGGAGGTGAACACCCACTCTGTGATATCTTTCCGAATTTGCAGGGGGAGAGAGGATAATATTATTCCCAATATTGCAGAAGATGTACACGCGCCCCCTCCCCCGTGATATTGTCCTTAATATTCCAAGGCACACAAAACGATGTTACCCCCAATATCGCAGAAAGTGTACACCCCCCAGTGATGTTGTTCCCATGATCCAGGAGAGAAGAGGGTGATATTACTTTCAACCCCTGCACCCTGCAATGCTCTCACCCTGCAACACCGACACCCAGCTCAAGCTGACGTGGGACCAGAGGTGCTGGCTGGGGGTGTTGATGGCTTCTCTTTTCTCCCTTGCCAGACTCAGAAGAGGAAGCTGAGACCGAGCAGCCGCAGGAACGAGGTGGGTTTTGCCCGTGGCTCAGGCTTCCTCTGGTTATGAGCTGGGCCTTGGGGTAATGCCGGGGGAGGTGACAGAGCTGAGTACGGTGGGCATTGAATCCGGCTGTCACCCCTCTGTGGTGTGGGCTGGGGGGACGTCGCCTGAGGTGGGCCTGAACCTCCCATCTACTCCGGCACTGGAGGCTGTGGGGTCCCACACTTCTTCCAGTGAACATGCTGGCCCCCGCCTGGTCCCCGACAGAGGCGGGGCATCCTTTCCACTGCTGGGGCCCACGTGTAGCTGTGGGTTCCTTTCTCATGACCTGGAGAAACTGCAGCTCGCCCTGTGCTCTGCCTCAGAGGTGGGAGGCCACACTGCCCTCAGTGGGTGGCAGAATTCAGAGTCTTAGGTTGCAGGGGCCTCAACTGAGGTCCCTGAAGGGTCTGCTCCTTCCTGAGGGGCTGATTCAGGGAGGCCCTCCCGTCTCCCCTCTACGGCTTTGTCTCTTCCCCTCACACAGGGTCCGCATGTGGACAGCCTGGTGATGTGGACGCCCCAAGGGCCCTTGGAAGTTCCCTGGGAATGGGATCCATCCCAGTACATTTGGGATGCAGGCACAAGGTCCCAGAGGAGGCCCGGGAAGCCAGTGGGGAAGGGAAGGCTGTTGTAGGTTTGCCTCGGGGAGGGGGTGGTTCCACCCTCTGCCAAAGTCCCTGGAGCAAAGGCACGTGGCTCTCCAGCTGCCCTCGAGGCCAGGGTAGTGGCTGGGAGGGGCTGTGTGCCTCTGCCGGGTGGGGGAGATTTCTTAGCTAATCTAGTGTAGTCAAGTCAGACATTTGTCTCTGAATCATATTTATTTTTTTAATTCCAAGGCTTTACAAGACGAATAAGGAGACAGTTTGTATTGAAAATACTTTTTACATGTGAACCTGAAACAGAGTCTGTTTAGGTTTTTTCTTTCCCAGTAATGCCTCCTTTCATCCCAGGTTTTCCAACAGGAAATGCGCTTGTTTGCTCACCTCTGGGAGGGGGCTTTGGCTAAGAAGCCAGCAGGCGCCAGCCAGTGGGCTGCTTGAGCAGCCTGGCCTTTGTTAACCCTTTAGGAACTGTGGGGTTCAGGTTTTCAGACCATCCAAGGTGAAGGTGGCCACAGGGTCCTGGAAGCTTTCCCATCCTTCCTGCAGGGATGGTCCGTTTCCCTGCACGGAGCTGGGTACATGGGTACAACATCCCTGTCCTGTGCTGTCGGTGGCTTTACCAATTTTGCATAGCAACTTTTGAGCTGATCAATAGCTGATTGGCTGTTGGGGATTTCATGGATTCCTGTACCCCATCGGGGGGGCCGGATATGCTGACAAAAGTTACATTTGTAGTTGTAGTGTTGCATATACATGGGTCCAGTTAGGCTTTCTTTCTAAAGTGAAAGGCATCTCTGAGGGATCACTGAGCTGACATAGTGCCCTAAAACCGTGCCGTCAGGTGGACGACAAAGCAGGACAGGAGGGTGATTTTGTAGGAGAGTCGGGCCACGGGCCTGCGTGTTCTGTCCCCGTAGTGCCGGAGTTCCTACGTGCTCCAGGCCCCGGGTTTGCATTGCACATAATTCTCAAGGGCTCATGGCAAGCTGCACCAGGGACACAGAGGGCGGGGATGCGGGGACCCTGTCCCCAGTGGACCAAGGGCTCACTGCTGGACTCTAATGTGTCTAGGTGTTTTTATGACTTGCAGTAATACCTCCACCTTGCCTGGGCCCAGAGTCACAGGAGACCCTGCAGAAGATGAAGAATGTTCTGGAACAATGTAAGACCTGCCCAGGCTGCATCCAGCAACGTGAGCTTGCAGGACCCCGAGGAGCCCTCCTTCTGCTTGGAAGCTGAGGACGACTGGGAGGACCCAGAGGCCCTGAGCTCACTGCTGCTGTTCCTGAATGCCCCCAGGGACAAGGCCAGCTTCCGTGGCCTGTACGACGTGGCGCTGCCATGGCTGAGCAGCGTGTTCTGCAGCTTTAGCGACAAGGAGCTGACTGGGCGCCTGGCACAGGCCCGAGGGGTGGCCAAGAAAGCTGGCCTCGTCATAGCCCTGGCCAGGCTCTGCTTCCTCCTGGGGCGGCTGTGCAGCAGGAGGCTCAAGCTGTCCCAGGCCTGGGTGTACTTTGAGGAAGCACCGGGGGCCCTGGAGGGCAGCTTTGGGGACCTGTTCCTGGTGGTGGCTGTGTACGCCAACCTGGCCAGCATTTACTGGAAGCAGAAGAACCGGGAGAAGTGTACACAGGTGGTTCCCAAAGCCATGGCCCTGCTCCTGGGGACGCCTGGCCACATCTGCAGCACCGAGGTGGAGGGGGAGCTCCTACAGCTGGTGCTGCGGCAGGCGGTGGGTGGCCAGAGCCTGCAGGCCGAGGCCCGGGCCTGCTTCCTGCTGGCCAGGCACCACGTGCACCTCAAGCAGCCCGAGGAGGCTCTGCCTGTCCTAGAGCGGCTACTGCTTTTGCACAGAGACTCGGGAGCCCCAGAGGCTGCGTGGCTCTCAGACTGTCACCTACTCCTAGCTGACATCTGCAGCTGCGAGTGCCTGCCCCACCTGGTGCTGAGCTGTGTCAAGGTGGCCTCATTGAGGACACAGGACTCGCTGGCCGGCTCGCTGAGGAGCATGAAACTGGTGCTCCAGAACGTCCTCCAGCCCCACAGCCTCCCCACCCAAACTTCCCACTACCTCAGGCGAGCGCTGGCCTCCCTAACCCCGGGCGCAGGCCAGGCGCTGCGCAGCCTTCTCCACGCCAGCCTGGCCCAGCTGTACAGCCACCATGGCTACCACGGCCTGGCCATCACCTTCCTGACGCAGGCGGTGGAAGCCAGTGCTGTTGCCGGAGTCCGTGCCATCGTGGACTGCCTGCACGTGCTTCATGGGCAGAGCTCCGTGGCCTGGACATCCTGCAGTCTGTCCAGTGGTGGCCAGCGAGGACCAGGAGGGCGTGATTGCCAACATGGAGACCGTGGCTCTGAAGAGGACGGGCCGGATGAGGCAGGCAGCCGAGGGCTACTACCGTGCCCTACGGGTGGCTCGGGACCTGGGCCAGCGGAGGAACCAGGCAGTGGTGCTGGCCAACTTCGGGGCCCGGTGCCTGCATGTGGGTGCCAGCAGGCTGGCCCAGCACGACCTCCTGGAGGCCATGAGGCTGTTCTCGAGGCAGCCTTGCAGAGAATGTGGCCGGGACTTCACCCACGTGCTCCTGCAGCTGGGCCACCTCTGCACCCACCAGGGCCCGGCTCAGCAGGGCAAGGGCTACTATGAGTGGGCCCGTCTGGTCGCCGTGGAGATGGGCCACATGGAGAGTGAGTGCCCCAGTTCCTCCTGTGCACCTTCCGGGGCCACTTGGGTCGGGGCACACCTGGGGTTTGCGATTCAGAAACAAGTGATGGTTTTTCCACCATCGAAAGTGCTGCATCATGGCCAACAGCAGATGTTGGCAAGCGCCCTGGAGACAGGCCGTTCCCATGGAGGGGCAGGCCCTCTGTGCCCTACTGGGGCAGCCAGCTCTTCTCGGTTTGCCCAGGGACCATCCTGCCTTGAGCACTGAAAGTCCTGCATACTGGGAATCCCTAGACATAACCCTGGGGTCGAGGCAGGCTCTGCTGAGCTGGGACTTGGGGCCCCTCCATGAGCCAGGCCTGGAACGCCAGTTCTTGTGCCCATGTTATCTGCTTGGTGTGTCGGCAGTCTGTGCACCTGTCATCCCACTTCACAGAGGACACGGGGCAGGTGATTGCCCAAAGCCGCAGAGCGGTTCATGCAAAAGCAGCTCGTTGTGCAGAGTGGGCCAGGCCCCACCCACGAATGGGGCTTGTGGGGTCCTCGGGTGGCAGGGGCTGAACGTGGGAATGTGAGCTTCAGGCCAGAGAAGCCACAAAAGGGTGAGTGGCGTGATGGTGGGGCAGCACTTGGCC
>NW_012106119.1:99045-103082 GCF_000951045.1 Mandrillus leucophaeus | reverse complement strand
TGTGAAGGGGCCCCGGTCCCATATATCTGCCCAAGGAGGGGTGGGGGGTTCAGACCCAGGCTTCTTCCCCAGGGGCATTCTCTGACTGGAAGGAGACCCTCCAGGAACCCAGCGCCCAAGCCCCCACTGCGGGGAGGGGCACAAAGGGGGCGGGGGAGCAGGACAGGGAGGGGAGCACAGGGAAGCTGGCCCAGGGCCCCAGCAGCCCCTGTCCTTGGGATCATTTGGTTTCTTGGCATCAGATTCTTTGAGCTGCTGGGCCTGGGGTCGTCCCAGGGCTGCGGATGGCCCGAGTCCCAGCTTGAGCCTCTCTTGTTGGGTGACACGTCTTCCCATCCCTGCCTGCACACCTCCCCAAAGGTCATCTCAACCCCAGCAGAGGCAGTACGTGCAGTCTGGGCTGTTCTTCCTACTAGGGTGGCTTTCGTCATCTGACCTCTGCCTGCCCTGAGTCTTCACTCCTGGCCTTCATCTGTCCCCTTAAATGTGACCACAGCAGCCACCTGTGGCTTCTCTCCCACAGAAGACAGAGCCAGTTGTGTCACCTGCTTCCCTGGGGCAGGGTTTCAAGGTCTCACGTCCCATATGTGGCCCACTTGGCTTCCCCCGAGCATCCTGACCTGGTGGGGTAACCATGGCCCTGGCCACCCCACTCACAGGGCCCGGTGACATTGCTGCAGTCACACCCTCTCGACTGTCAGACTTACTGAGAGAGCAGGGAAGGAGCCAGATTCCATGGCGACCCGGGAGACTGGCTCCAGTCTTGGCCTCAGGTTCACAGAAGGAAAACAGGCCAGTGTGCTAGAGCCATGCTTCTCAAAGTGTGGTGCCTGGACCAGCAGAGCAGCATCCATGTCACCTAGGAGTTTGTGGCAAGTGGGAGTTCTAGGGCCTGCCCCAGGCCTGTGGAGCCAGAAGCTCTGGGGGCAGGGCCAGCAAGCTATACAGACAGGCCTCGGGGTGACTGCGATGCCTGCACATCTCAAGAACCATCGGCCTAGATAGCCTCTGAACACTAACGGCTCCTGGTGTGTCTGGAGAAGACACAGGCCATGTCTGGGAGGCAGGGGAGATGGACTAGCACACTCCTCCTGCCACAGGGCAGCATGATGCTCGATTCCCTCAGAAGGATGTCCTTCATCTTTTCCATGCCGCGTGTGTTCACCCTGGCTCTCCCAGCAGCCTGGGAAGGGCAGAACACTGCACACACAAGAGGGCCGTTCCCAGTCCCCACATTCCAGATTCATCTGTCACCAGACCCACAGGAGGAGGCAGACTGGTTCCAAGAGGATGAGAGCCCTTATTCTGACATCTGTGTCTGATTCCAGAGCCTACAAATCTGCTCTGGACTACACCAAATGAAGTCTGGGGATTTTCATTGACCTCCAGAAGAAAGAGGTGGCGGCACATGCCTGACTGCAAGCAGGGAAGATCTATTACATCCTGCGGCAGAGCAAGCTGGTGTGAGTTGAGTGTCAAGGGCTGCAGGAGGGCCCCTGTGCTGTTCACTCTCTGTCCATCCATCCCTCCACCCGTCTATCCATCCATTCACCTGTCCATCCACCCATCCATTCATCCTTCCATCCACCTGTGGGTCCATCCATCCATCCTCCATCCAACTGTTCACTGTTCATCCTTCTATCCATCCTTCCGTTCACCTGTTCGTCCATCCATTCACCTGTTCATCCATTTTCCCATTATCCATCCATTCACCTCTTCATCCTTCCATCCATCATTCATCTACCCACCAATCTACCTATTAATACATCCCTTCATTCATCTGTCCATTTGTTTATTCATACATTTGTCTATCCATCCATATGTACATACATCAGCTACCCTCCACCCATCCATACATTGTCTACCTACCCATACATACACACATCATTCTAACCACCCACCCATTCATCTGTCCGTCCATCCATCCAAGCATCTATCCATGTCTATACATCTACTGATGCATTCATCCATCCATCCCCTCATTCCTAAGCCACTGCTGAGCATCTGTTGTATGCCTTTTCCCTCTGTCCAACTGGTTCCCTCATATCCTCCCCCAGTGGCCAGCATCTTCTCCCTGAGGGCAGAGGCGGGGCCCCTCACAGTGCCCAGCACCTGCTGGTGTACAGCACATGCTCAAATAATGTGGCCACTCAGTTAACACACAGAAGAACCTGCTCCAGGTGACACGTGGCACATCTCCTTACAAAATGCATCTGTCGTAGCGGCTGTTTTCAGAGGCTTTCCCAAACAGTGTGATCTGGAACAACTTGTGAAGCCCATGAACCTGGTGAAGCTTTCATCATTGAGCACCTGCTGTATACCTCCTTGAGCTGAGGAGAGGGATCAAGAGCTCATGGCCAAGAGGGGACCAGGCCCACCCGCAAACACTGTTGGTGTGCAGTCCGGAGCTGTGGCAGGGATGTGGCAATGCAGAAAGGAGCCAGGGGATGGTCTCCCAGCAATCTGGGGGCCATGGAGACTGGTTTGAGTACAGGGAGAGTGGTCTAGGGCTAGCCCGGGTGGTAGGATTCACAGGTGTCAGGCTCCTGGGCTGCAGCTGCTCAGTCACCTCCTGGCACTCAGGTTCATCAGTTCATTGTCCTCATGCCAGTGGTGGGGGCAGCCCTAATGCCCAGGGTCTGAAAAATGCTCAGGTGTACCTGCAGTGTGTGAGAGGAAGGAGGCTGGCGAAGGTGGGCGTGGCCACCTCGCCAGGTATGGGTCTTGAGGGAACTTCTGCCTCCTTTCACGGGGCACAGAATGTGGCCGTGTACACAGGCGACCCGAACCTGGGGCTGGAGCTGTTTGAGGAAACTGAAGACATCTTTTTCAATGGGGCCTGGGAGCGGGAGAAAGCCGTGTCCTTCTACCGGGTGAGCTGGCCTGTGGGCTGATGTGGGTGAGCTTCAGGGGGGCACCTGGAGGGCTGAGGCACAGGTGTGGCAGGGCCACCCATGCACATGCTTAGTTTCCTAGTGGTCTCACCGGGAATGATACTGTGCCCGGGACAAACGCTTGGGGCCTGGACATGGCAACGGCCTTACCCTTGCACCTGATGCTCTCAAGCAACCATGAGCGGGAAGTCCTGTCCTCATCTTACGGATGAGGAAACTGAGGCTCAGAGGGGCACAGGGACATGTCAAAGGACACAGCATGTCAGCGGGAGGTCCAGGACTGCATGCATCCCAAAGCGGGGACGGCTTCTCCCTTCCTCTGATCTCACGGTGTGGCTCAGCCCTGGGCACAGATGAATATGTTTTTAGAGAGGAGTGCTGGCTCCCCCAGTCAGACCCCTGGTGCCCAGGTGGGAGAGGCTGGATCTGAGGCTGCCGGGTGTAGCTGGATGGGCCTCAGGTGACTCTTCAGCCCCCAACTTGGGTGTTTGAATTGTGCGTTATCTGAGAGCACAGAGCTGCGTCGAGATCCAGGGGTAGCTGGGGCGTGGGAAGCTCCAAGCACATGTCCGGGCTCTGAGGAGGGCGCTGGGCAAGGTGGGTGCTGCGGGAAGCCTGACCCCACCTGCCTGTGTGGTAGGACCGGGCCCTGCCCCGGCAGTGACTACGGGCAACTGCAAGGCGGAGCTGTGGCTGTGCAACAAGCTGATGGCACTGCTGGCCACGCTGGAGGAACCCCAGGAGGGCTTGGAGTTTGCCCACATGGCCCTAGCACTCAGCATCACTCTGGGTAAGTCCCCTGAGCCCCCACCCTGCCAGAACCCACACTTTGCCAGAGCCCAGCCTCCAGGTCTTCAGGGCAGGAGCTGAAACACCTGCCAGATTTTCCTGGTCTTCTGCCCAGCTGGCTTCCCCGTCTGGCCGTGGGGCACATCCCGAGGTCTCTCATGCGGTGCAGAGCTCCCTGCCTGGCTGAGCTCTGCTTCCTCTGCCTCTTCCCGCTGCTGACCACAAGGGCTGCCCAGTGTGGTCTCTGCCTTCCAGACATGCCAGGCATCTCGTTGGTCCCTGTGCCAGGCTGAATGGCATATTCCCTTTCTCTTGTGCCCTTCCCACCCTCATCAAGCACACAGCTTTCTGGGT
>NW_012106119.1:87073-97255 GCF_000951045.1 Mandrillus leucophaeus | reverse complement strand
TTTCAGAGGCTTTCCCAAACAGTGTGATCTGGAACAACTTGTGAAGCCCATGAACCTGGTGAAGCTTTCATCATTGAGCACCTGCTGTATACCTCCTTGAGCTGAGGAGAGGGATCAAGAGCTCATGGCCAAGAGGGGACCAGGCCCACCCGCAAACACTGTTGGTGTGCAGTCCGGAGCTGTGGCAGGGATGTGGCAATGCAGAAAGGAGCCAGGGGATGGTCTCCCAGCAATCTGGGGGCCATGGAGACTGGTTTGAGTACAGGGAGAGTGGTCTAGGGCTAGCCCGGGTGGTAGGATTCACAGGTGTCGGGCTCCTGGGCTGCAGCTGCTCAGTCACCTCCTGGCACTCAGGTTCATCAGTTCATTGTCCTCATGCCAGTGGTGGGGGCAGCCCTAATGCCCAGGGTCTGAAAAATGCTCAGGTGTACCTGCAGTGTGTGAGAGGAAGGAGGCTGGCGAAGGTGGGCGTGGCCACCTCGCCAGGTATGGGTCTTGAGGGAACTTCTGCCTCCTTTCACGGGGCACAGAATGTGGCCGTGTACAGAGGCGACCCGAACCTGGGGCTGGAGCTGTTTGAGGAAACTGAAGACATCTTTTTCAATGGGGCCTGGGAGCGGGAGAAAGCCGTGTCCTTCTACCGGGTGAGCTGGCCTGTGGGCTGATGTGGGTGAGCTTCAGGGGGGCACCTGGAGGGCTGAGGCACAGGTGTGGCAGGGCCACCCATGCACATGCTTAGTTTCCTAGTGGTCTCACCGGGAATGATACTGTGCCCGGGACAAACGCTTGGGGCCTGGACATGGCAACGGCCTTACCCTTGCACCTGATGCTCTCAAGCAACCATGAGCGGGAAGTCCTGTCCTCATCTTACGGATGAGGAAACTGAGGCTCAGAGAGGCACAGGGACATGTCAAAGGACACAGCATGTCAGCGGGAGGTCCAGGACTGCATGCATCCCAAAGCGGGGACGGCTTCTCCCTTCCTCTGATCTCACGGTGTGGCTCAGCCCTGGGCACAGATGAATATGTTTTTAGAGAGGAGTGCTGGCTCCCCCAGTCAGACCCCTGGTGCCCAGGTGGGAGAGGCTGGATCTGAGGCTGCCGGGTGTAGCTGGATGGGCCTCAGGTGACTCTTCAGCCCCCAACTTGGGTGTTTGAATTGTGCGTTATCTGAGAGCACAGAGCTGCGTCGAGATCCAGGGGTAGCTGGGGCGTGGGAAGCTCCAAGCACATGTCCGGGCTCTGAGGAGGGCGCTGGGCAAGGTGGGTGCTGCGGGAAGCCTGACCCCACCTGCCTGTGTGGTAGGACCGGGCCCTGCCCCGGCAGTGACTACGGGCAACTGCAAGGCGGAGCTGTGGCTGTGCAACAAGCTGATGGCACTGCTGGCCACGCTGGAGGAACCCCAGGAGGGCTTGGAGTTTGCCCACATGGCCCTAGCACTCAGCATCACTCTGGGTAAGTCCCCTGAGCCCCCACCCTGCCAGAACCCACACTTTGCCAGAGCCCAGCCTCCAGGTCTTCAGGGCAGGAGCTGAAACACCTGCCAGATTTTCCTGGTCTTCTGCCCAGCTGGCTTCCCCGTCTGGCCGTGGGGCACATCCCGAGGTCTCTCATGCGGTGCAGAGCTCCCTGCCTGGCTGAGCTCTGCTTCCTCTGCCTCTTCCCGCTGCTGACCACAAGGGCTGCCCAGTGTGGTCTCTGCCTTCCAGACATGCCAGGCATCTCGTTGGTCCCTGTGCCAGGCTGAATGGCATATTCCCTTTCTCTTGTGCCCTTCCCACCCTCATCAAGCACACAGCTTTCTGGGTGTTGAAGTCCCAGTTCCCCTTCCAGCAGCCTGCCCTTTAAGGCTGGGCATCCCCTGGTGCTGTGCCAGGGTTGTCTGTCTTCCTCCAGAGACAGGGAGCCCTGGGCAGGCCGCATGCCCCAGCGCCTTGTGCCCCGGGGCCCAGTACACAGTAGGTGTGCAGCTGTGTGGGAATGCATTGAATGCTGGCTCCACGGCACTCACCCTGAAAAGGGAAAGATATCGGAGACAGCCGAGGTGGGTTTGTACATCTGTGGGGGGACCTGGAGCTCAGGCACGCAGTGACTCCCCAGGGTAGGGGGCTCTGATCGTGACACACCCAGGAGTCGGATGTCACGTCTGTGGGTTGCCTGGAGCCCTGGTGCCCGGGAGCACCTGAACTGCATAGCTTTTGGGCTCCCGTGGTTAAAACCAGTGAGCAAAGGCAGGTGGCTACGTGTAGGCAGAGCTGGGCCATCCAAGTCCGACTTTGCCAAAGCCTCACAGTAGACGGGGGCAGGCCTTATTAGTTCTGCTTTGCAGATGGGAAAGCGAGTCTGGGAACCCGGAAGGGATTGGCCAGAGCTGCCCAGGTGACCGCAGGTGCCTGGAGGCAAGCCAGGGGCAGCCCGGAGTCTGCATACCTGCTCCTGAGGGGCCTGTGCCCTGCCTGCCCCAGGAAGCCACGTCCTCACACCTGCCCCTTTGGCCTGCACCCCAGGGGACCGGCTGAACGAGTGTATGGCCTACCACCGGCTGGCTGCCCTGCACCACCAGCTGGGCAATGGCAAGCTGGTGGAGCACTTCTACCTCAAGGCCCTGTCGCTCTGCAACTCGCCGCTGGAGTTCGACGAGACCTTCTACTACCTGAAGGTGCACCTGGTGCTCGGTGACATCATCTATGACCTGAAGGTGGGTGGGGAGGGGCAGGGCTCGGGGCGCTCCCGGCCCCCTTGGAGTGGGATCTCCACCCAGACCCCAGAGTCCTGGGTTCCAGCCTTCCTTAGGAATGGCCCAGTGGCCTCCCTGTAGCTCTGCACCTTCCTGGAGGA
This sequence comes from Mandrillus leucophaeus, assembly GCF_000951045.1. Taxonomy (NCBI): domain Eukaryota; kingdom Metazoa; phylum Chordata; class Mammalia; order Primates; family Cercopithecidae; genus Mandrillus; species Mandrillus leucophaeus. The sequence goes on along the minus strand of NW_012106119.1, from coordinate 94,417 downwards.
GCCGGTAAGGTTAACAGATACAACCCAACTCCCAAGCTGACCAGGCCCCACCCTCAAGAACTCAGTCTCAGCCAGGGAGGCTGCCACATGAGCAGGCAATGGTGGCCTCTGGGTAAAGGGGGACTGTAGTCGGGGGGGCCCTCCTGGAGGAGGTGACACCAAAGCTGAGTCTTGACAGTCAAGTGTCAAGTTGTGTTTAACAAAAACAGGGTCGGGAGGAGGACATTTAGGAGGACGGCATCATCCTCACGTTGAATCCACATTGCAAGATCCAGCCCAAATCCCAGCGCCTCCTCTAAGAAGCCTGCCCAGGGTGCCAGCCCGCACGGAGCAACTCCTTCCTGGAGTCCCGAGACACCTTGTATCTTCACATCACCCAGGAAGAGGGGGGTGGGGCCAGTGTCTTACCATGTGCTTCACAGATAGGGAAACCCCAGCGCAGGGCAGGTGCAATGGGGCGGGGCCCAAGCCAGCCAGACTGAGGCCTTGCTGGGTTGGGTCTGTCTCGAGGGAAGGTGCTGGGACCTGTACTCCCTCTGCCCCTAGTCCTGCAGGGGTGGAGAGCTGGGACTGACAGACTCAGACCCGGGGTGTCTCCACCCCTCTGGCCAGCAGGTGCCCGCCCCTCCTCAGCATCGCACCGACACCGCATCAGTGCTCCTTATGGGCTGAGGAGCCAGGGCGCTCCAGTCCAGGGACTGAGATCTTGGGGGCCTTAGAACAACATGAGGAGCTGGGGCAGCCCTAAGACTCTGCCCCGTATTCCCCACCACAGGCCTGGGGCTGCCCTGCCCGCGCCCAGTGCTGGCGACACCTGGTGCTCAGAAGCGGTCCCAGTGGCCTCCCAAGTCCCAGCTAGACAGGGAGGTGCCAGGTGTCAGGCCCAGAGGGACGCTGCTCACTGCTCACTGCTCAGGGGCTCACCTGGGATCCAGGGGACGTGCCTCCTAGAAGGGGCCTTTCTCTCTCTTGGTCAAGCCTGCCGCCCACCCTGCCTGCCCAGGAGGAAGGAAGGGGCCAAGTAGTACCTGAGAGGCCAACGTCCATGGTTGGGGTCGAGGGGCAGAGGCCTCCTTCACCTTCCCCTGCACAGCCCTCTGGGCCTCATCGTGACTATGCTGTCAGCACAGGCCAGCTTCCCACAGGGAGGCCCCCTTAGAATTCCCAAGGGAGGCTGTCTTTCCAAGGCCACGCCCTCCTCCTTGTATAGGAGGCTCTGGACCCAGGGCCCAGAGGAGTGGGAGAGAAAGCCGGGCTGGATGGGCCCCGGAAGGCTGGCGGAGAGGCAGGGGTAAATGGGCATCCTTGCCGATTGCCTCTAAGATGGGGTCCCCTTTAGTCTACACATGAGAGTGAGCCCTGGAATAGGGTGGATTAGGTGTGTCCTGGCTCAGCCTGCCACTCACTAGCTGCTGCACACACTACAGGCACATGGAAATGCACAGGCACATACGCACAGGCACAGGCCTGCCTGCACTAAGCAACTCCTTCCTGGAGGACACACGCAGGCACACACACACGCATACGCAGAGACAAATGCTCTGGCTGGCTCCTTCCTGTTTAGTTGGGATGCCCCCACTCCTTCAGGAAGCCCTTGCCTCCCACCCCTGGCTGAGTCTGGGGCCTCCTGGGTCCCCCCACAGGCTCCTGGGCTTCCCTGTGCCACAGCCCAGGCCACCCTGTATGGTCAGTGTTCACTCCCAGGTCCCTCAGCCTGGGAGCAAGGACGTTAGGCTCAGCCATGCACCCAGCACGGAGGCCAGTGTTCGGCTGGGTGGGGGCATTGGATGAGCAGTGGCGGTGACTCGGGGCCTTCTCATGCCCCTGCTCCGTGTGTGGGGCGGGGCAGTGAGGGAATGGACTGCTGCATCTTGGACTTTGTCCTTGGCCCTGGGAGCCATCTTGAGATGGTAAAGGGGGACAGGCCAGGCACGAGTCTTAGGTCCCTTGGGTGACCCCCATGTGGAGGAGGCACCTGGGGAGAAGCCGGGTGGGGGATGGGACGGTCAAGGAGGAGGTCTGGGAGGCCAACCCAGGGATGGTGAGTTTGAGCCAAGGATGCATTGAAAATGGGAGTGGATGTCTGGGGAGTCGCACTCTGTCAATATTTCAGGGAACATTGCCAGAGAGGACACCTGTGAGATGGTTTTGTACCTGGCCTGACCCGTGGAGGGCCTGGAAACGGTCAGCAAGGACAGGGGCCAGAGGGGAGCCTGGGTCACTCAACACTGTGCCCCTGCTGGGGCTTGGAGCCATGGGTCCTGCATGGAACTCTCAGAGCAGGCAGGATCGGCCCTGACCTCAGCCCATGGGGAAAGCAGCCACTGCCTGCAGAGAGGGTGGGACTGGGGCAGGCGGCTTGATGTGAGTGGGGGCGTAGGGACAGTCAGGAAGTATTCCAGGGGTGTCAGGGTCATCCCCACCTCCTGCAGCTGAGACCACAGCAGTGTCACAGGCTTCAGGGCTCATGGGGTGAGCCAGGATTGGCTGGACATGTGAAATGACCCGGAGACAGGAACGGCTTCTGGGAAAACAGACGGAGTCCCCCTTTTGCTGAGCATGGCCTGTCCCCTTCAGGACCCATTTGATGCAGCCAGATACTACACCAAGCTGGCACTGGCAGCCACGGTGGACCTGGGCAACAAGAAGGCACAGCTGAAGATCTACACGCGGCTGGCCACCATCTACCAGAACTTCCTCCTGGACCGCGAGAAGTCCTCCTCTTGTACCAGAAGGCCAGGACCTTCGCCACAGAGCTCAACATCCGCAGGGTCAACCTGCCGCCTCTGCCACTCTGCGGGTGGGCCCCCTGGTTGGCCCCCAGCCACCCTCGCTGAGGACAGCATCCGAGGGAGTGGGTTTTGTGCAAGGAGAATGGTCTCCTGCCTCTCCTGGTGTCTCCCGTGGCTCATTTTCTGGGAAATGGAGGCATGCAAACAGGGGTCAAATAGCAATAAAGTTTTTTTTTTTTTTTTTTTTGCAATAACCTACCAAAGTCCCCAGGGCATCCTTCCCTGTGTGCTTCCTGGGGTGTGTCTACCAGGGGCCAGCTCCTTCCCTGGTGGCAGCGCTCTGATCTTGGGGATGAGAAGGCCCCTGAGTCCAACAGACCTGGGCCAGGTCAACATGAGCCTTGGTTTCCTTGGCGGCCAGAGGGGAGATGGTGGTGGAACTCCCTCGGCAGCTCCCTGCTCAGAGCTTTTGCTGTAGGTCTCATGCCACCCTTGCCTTTAACCTTCAGGCCACTGTGCCCGGATGTGGGGGCTGCTAGTGCCCCTGTTCGCCATTGAAGAAATAGAGGCACAGAGAGGTTAGGTGTCTGGCCCACTGTCACACAGCAGGTAGGAGCGGAGACGCGGAGCCCAGTACACTGACCACCACACCACCCTGCCAGCCTGCTGCCAGGAAGGTGTCCCCCACTAGGACCCAAGGGCAGCTCCTGATCCTCTCTTGTGGTGTCAGGAGAGCGACAGGCCAGTGAGGGTGGCCCCAGGGATCCCTCACTCAGTGTCCTCTGCTCCCGGACTTGGCTGGGCGGAGCCTGGCCAGTCCCACCTTTGGCCACTGGTCAGCCCTGCGGGAAGTGAGATGCAGTGATCTACACAGACTGCCTGTGTAGACGCTGCTGTCCAGTGTTGAAAGTCTTATCTGGGTTGCCCCCCAAGCCGTCCCCACATACCCCTCCCCTTCCGGCCCCCGGCCCTCATCCCAGTCCCAAGAATCCCAGGTTTTCCTTCTTGGAATCTCTTGGCCCCAGGAACACAGTTCACACGGTCTCTCTGCCAGTTTACAGCAAGGAAACCGAGGTTCAGAAACTGTGGGTGTCCCATGTGATTCTCACATACACTGCACTCTCCCAGGCCCCTCTTTTAAACACTTTAAATGAGGTGACATTCACATCGCAAGTGATTAACTATTTCAACGCAAATCATGTGGTGGCATTTGTGCATTCACAGTCCTGTGCAACCACTCACGCCATCCAGTTTCTAAATGTCTTCATCTCCCCAGAAGAAACCTCCCATCTTCACTAAGCAGTTACCCCTCCTTGGTATCCCCCAAGCCCCTCGTTTAATGGAAGGGGAAACTGAGGCCCGGAGAGACTTGCCAGTGGGCGGAGCTCTGAGAAGGAATCAGGCACCCATCTGCTGCTTCAGTCCTGGGTTGGTTTTCCACCCAGCAGAGGTGACAGAGCCAGGAGGTTCTGGGAGCGCCACAGGTGTCACTGGTTCAGTCCTGGGTTGGTTTTCCACCCAGCAGAGGTGACAGAGCCTGGAGGTTCTGGGAGCGCCATAGGGAAGCCCCATGCTTGCAGCCAGAGCCCTGCCCCGAGCCTCCCCACCAGGGGGCAGCAGAGAGCTTTCCAGAACCGGCCGCGGGGCTGGCGGGAAGCAGCGGGTCAGAGCTGCTGACAAACCTCATGTTGACCCCAGATCGCTGTCTCTGTGGGTTGAGCTTGGGAATTGGAGGCCGCGTGATTGGAAACATGAAGACTGATCGGCCTGGCTGGAGCAGCGGGAAGCGCCGTCACCTTTACTGAGGACACAGACCTCCTGCCCGCTGGGCCGGGCCTACAGCCATTCTTCTCAGGGTGGGGTCCGCAGGTCCGGGTTGCTCTAGGCCCCCGACCTGCCTCAGAGTCCGGGGGGCTTTGGAACTGTGCCTCCCCATCTCCACCCACCCTGGCTGGTGCCATGAGGGGCCTGGATCCTGGGATCCTGTTTCTCTTGGGCAGCAGAGACTGGGGGACCAGAGGAGATGATGGGTCTTCAAGCCCCACATTCAAACCCCAGCCCACCACTCAGTCTGGGGGTGCGGGGTGAGGGAGTTGATTTCTCTGAGCCCCAGTTTGGTCACCACTAAAATGAGGCCGACCTACTGGGGCAGAGTGCCAGCCCCAGGGCTAATAGAGGCCTATTTCCTACTGACAATACTTCTTACTCCTAGGAACAGCTCCAACAACCACACACTAGGGAACACTCAACCCAGGCCAACTTGTCAGAGGCACGTGAACCAGAGCGACTCCATCTTGAATGGGGGCTGGGTAAAGGGAGGCTGAGACCTGCTGGGCCGCATTTCCAGGAGGCTAGGCGTTCTTAGTCACAGGATGAGATAGGAGGTCGGCACAAGATACAGGTCATAAAGACCTTGCTGATAAAGCAGGTTGCAGTACAGAAGCCGGCCAAAGCCCACCAAACCCAAGATGACCACGAGAGTGACCTCTGATTGTCCTCATGGCTCATTATGTGTTAATTATAATACATGAGCTGCTAAAAGACATTCCCACCAGCGCCATGACAGTTTACAGATGCCATGGCAACATCTGGAGGTTACCCTACATGGTCTCAAAAGGGAGGACAAACTCTCAGTTCTGGGAATTGCCCACCCCTTTCCTGGAACACTCATGAATGGTCCAACCCTTGTTTAGCGTATGATCAAGAAATAACCATGAAAATGGGCAACCAGCAGCCTTTGGGGCCACTCTGCCTATGGAGCAGCCATTCTTTTTTTTTTTGAGATGGAGTCTCGCTCTGTTGCCCAGACTGGAATGCAGTGGCGTGATCTTGGCTCGCTACAACCTCCGCCTCCTGGGTTCAAGCGATTCTCCTGCCTCAGTCTTCCTAGTAGCTGGGACTAGAGGCACCTGCCACCACACCCAGCTAATCTTTTGTATTTTAGTGGCGACAGGGTTTTGCCATGTTGGACCAGGCTGATCTTGAAGTTCTCACCTCAGATTATCCACGTGCCTCGGCATCCCAAAGTTACGGGATTACAGGAGTCGGCCACTGCGCCCAGCCAGAGTAGCCATTCTTTTAACTCTTTTCTTTCCTAATAAACTTGCTTTCACTTTATGAACTTGCCCCGAATTCTTTCTTCTGTGAGATCCAAAAACCCTCTCTTGGGGTCTGGATCGGGACCCCTTTCCAGAAACTTACTTAACCTCTCAGACCCTTCATCTCTTCATCTGTAACCAAAGACAACGCCTCCCCAGAGGTTCCAATAGTGAGGAGAGAACGCATGGGAAACGAGGGGCACAGAGTTGGTGTGTAGAACCAATGTCACAGACTGGCTGTCAAGCCACTGTCATACTGGAAGTAATATCATGCTCTCGCCCACAAGTTATGAGGAACAATATCACAGGGGGGTGTGTACCTTCTCTGGTAGTGGGAGTAGCATCATCATCTCTTCCTTTAGATGACAGGAACAATATCATAGGGTGGGTGTACACCCCGTGTGTTTTTGGAAGCAATGTCATTCTCTCTTCTAGGTTTTACGATGCATATCACAGGCGGGGTGTACACCCCTTGTTATATAGGATGGAATCTCAACCTCTTTCAACTTGCATCTTTAGAACAATATCCCATGGGGGTTGTACATCTCTTCAATACTGGTAGTAACGCCATCTTCTCCTTTCCTGGATATAAGAAACAATATCACAGGAGGGGTGTACACCCCTTGCAATATTGGTAGTAATATCACCTCTCCCCTATGGTTATTAAGGACAAAATCCCAGGGTGGCTGTACGATTCCTACTTTATTAGGAGTAATATCGTCCACTCACCCCCTGGATATCAGGAACCATATCACAGAAGAATTGTCCACCCCCTTTGATATTGTCAGCCATGTCATCTTCTTCCCACCTGGATATGAGGAACGATACCCCAGGGTTGGGGGTGGTGTATACCCACTGCGATACCGAAAGTAAAATCAGCCTCTTTCCCGCTGGATATTAGGAACTGTATCACCGGTGTGTGTGCACCTTGTGAGATATTGCGAGTACCATCAGCCTCCACCCCGGTGCATATTAGGAACAATATTCGGGGGGCAGGGTGGTTACACCCCCTGCGATACTGAGAGCAATATTCTTCTCTTTCCCCTGCACAGTAGGAACTACATCACAGGGGTCTGTACACCTGCGGATAGTGGGATTAATGTTATCCTCTCCCCCACTGAATGTCAAAAACAACATCACAGAAGGGTGTACACCCCCTGCGATATGGTCAGTAATATTGTCTCTACCTTTGGATACTAGGAACATCATCACAGAGGGTGTGTACACTGGCCTGCAATATTGGGCATAATGTTATCCTCTCTTCCCCTGGATATAAGGAACGATATCCCTGGTGGTGGGGGGTGGAGTACATTAAAAACAGTATCACTGGGTGGGGGTACACCCCCTGCGATATTGGGTGTAGTATCATCCTCTCTTCCCTAGGATATTAATATCACAGGAGGGGTGTAGAGCCACGGCCCCTGCGATATTGGGAGTAATAGCCTCTTCGACCTGTGGCCTTTCTATGGAATCTCCTATGACGGCCTGATAAACAGTGTCTGACCAAAAAATTG
>NW_012106119.1:80232-82063 GCF_000951045.1 Mandrillus leucophaeus | reverse complement strand
CAACCCAAAGCATCCCAAGGCCAGGAGCCCGTGTGTGGGCAGAGGGCTTTGGACAGTGAGTGGAGATCCGTGGCAGGTGAGTTCACAGCGTGGTGGGTAGGAGGGTAAGGTGGGTGTGTCAGTGTTGGGTGACCATGAGGTGAGCTGTGAGCAGGGGCCCCCGTGCCCCCATGGCACAGCCTCCACATCCACCCAGGCCCAGCACATGCCCAGCTCTTGGGCTGCTCTGTACAGGCTCTGGCCGTGGCAGTTTTTGCAGGACTTCAATCCAAATGCCAGCCTGCTTCCCAGCCAGAAACAGTCATCTGGGGATACTCACTGGCCTGGTGCCCAGGATGTGGCCCCCTCAGGACCACCACATGCGGGGCTCCTTATGCTTTTCAGACAGGTGATGTCACTCCTTTACTGTGGAATACCCTAGGTCAGGACTGACCAAGACTGGCTGGACCAAGACTGGCTGCGGGGAGCTGGATGCTTCTCCAAGAAGCCCTCGCTGGAAACCAGAGGGTGTGGGTGACCCGGGGCCAGGAGGGGCCTGAGGGCAGGTGGGGGGGTCTCAGCTCCTTAACTCCACATTGAAATCTGTGGGAATGGCCACATTGCTGCAAATCCTCTCTCCCCTCTTCCCTTCCTTCAGTCTCCAAAAAAGGAGAGGGAAGCTTCAAGACAGGGGAGACCCTGCCCAGAAAAGCATAAAACTCTCAAGACCGAACACAGCCGGGCCCCTGGGTCTGTGGTGGGGCCACTATGACAAGGAATTACAAGGCTGTGGTCACCGCCACCTTCATGACACCTGACAGCAGCATGGCACCCACCTACTGTGTTTCTGATGTGACCTGATCAAGCTTACAGGACAGAATGTACCAGCCAGCGCTAAGGAATGAAAGGAGTCCAATGGAAACTCCCTGCAGCCATGTCCTGAGAATATGTAACACCTGCTCTGAGGTATTTCATTCATTCCATTCTGCCGGGAAGACCGACTCGCCAGCATCGCATAGATTCTAAGGGGCTGTGGCATCAGCTAAGCATCAATGCTGGCAAGAAGCAAATTATCAGTGAGGATGAGGATGAGGACGCACGTGTCCAAAGCAGATGACGACTTCACCACATCAGATCCGCCCAGGACTTCTTAAGCGCAACATGGCCACGTCCTGAGCCAGACGCCTACTATGGAGCTCGCCCTGTGCTTGGAGGAACTTTCCGCAGCGTCCCTTGTCTCCAGTCCCAGGTGCTGGAAGCATCCCTTCTCCCAGTTCTAACCAGAAACCTCCCTGGACGGTGCAAACATCCCCTGGGGCACAATCACCCCATGAGAATCACCAAATTGAACAACTGGAGCCATCCACAGACCCCAAACATAAATTCTGCCCAGGGCCAGACCAGGAGTCACGGGTCACAGAGGGTATGTGGCCAGACAGGGAAGAGACGCTCACTCCCACACGTCCTCAGCCTCTGATGGCTTCAGGACAGTGGCTGGAGTGACCCGGAGTCACCCACGTCAAGTCACCTCATGCCCTCATTTTTTGAGTTCGCCACCAGCTCCTGTTCTACGGCCAGACGAGCCCAGTTCAGACCCAAATTCAAACCTTCTCAGGATTCACCCTGTTTGGCCGTCAGTAAACAGGGCTCTGGGGAAAACAGCTGCCATGTCCACATCTCGGTCCCTCTCCCTTCAGGGGTCCACAGAGGGATCCTCGGCGGCTTTCTCGTCCCTGCCCCGGCTCCCGAGCAGCTGCAGCATTCGCCAGGGTGACCTCGATCAGTTCAGCCGGCGTCACTCACCCATCATGAGACTAGAACCACAGCACTCCCAAGACAGCCTCATTCCTCG
>NW_012106119.1:76037-78115 GCF_000951045.1 Mandrillus leucophaeus | reverse complement strand
TCAAACCCCTTCCTGCAGGCTCCCACAGCTGGCCCTGCAGCCTCGCCAGTCAACGCAGGCAGGAGAGGCAGGCTCCGGAGAAATGGTGCTAACGCTCCCCTAGTCTAGGTGGCATAGAAACAGGACCCCAAGGACTGGATATATCATCTCACTTTCAATCAATAAAGACAGGCTCTCCCTAAGGCAGAGAAGCTAAAAATTTACCCTGTTCTGGCCAGTGTGACTGACATAAAGCCAAGCTAGCAAAGGGTTGGGGGGAAAGAGTAATAATAAATCTGGCTCATTCTTAGCACAGAAGAAACAAGTTGTTAAAATAAAGGAAAGAAAGCAATGGGAGGAAACGGGGTTCTCTTACCTGGACAACAGCATTCAGGCCAGTGTCCGTGCCCAGGCTTATTTCTGTCCCCGGGACATTGTTGCTAATCGTGGCCGGCACTACACACGGGGGATGCAAAGCTCCTGGTGGTGGCCTCATGTCTTGGCCATGTCGCACACGCTCTTGTAAGCATGAAGCAGCAGGGCCAAGCGGTTAGCGGGGGTGCTGGGTGCTCACCTGCCAGCCCCAGGGCCTGCGCTGAGGTCCAGGAAGCGACAGGAGGGGCCCGAGTCACCAGGGGAAGCCCGTTCATGCGGGTCAAGGGGCCCAGGGGAGCTCTGGAGGTCATGCGGGAGCAGGACAGGCCTCAGTGACACAGGGGGCTGCCTGGGCACAGCCCAGATCCTCATGAAAGGGGAGGCCTGCAGGCAGCACAGCAGGGTGGGTGTGAGGCAAGCAGCAGAGCAGGTTGCAGGCAGTGGCGAGTTAGTCATGAGCGGGACATCTCAGCTCTCGGCATCTCATTGTGGGTAAGGGAGGCCAGGGCGGTCAGAACGTTTAAAGGCAAAGCCAGTCCTGTAGCTTTTCTGCAGACAGGCAACGATGAGTGGGATGGGGCCCACAGCTGTAAGGACCACACCAAGTGACCGCCGTCATCGTGCAGAGGCAGCCTCCGCACGCAGGCAGGGAAGGAGGCAGGCAGCTGGATTACCGGGGGGCCACACTCAGCCTCGGGCCGCATCTCTGCTCTCCGGCGGGAGGCTGCCATTTCTGCCCTCGGGAAGCCGCACACAAAGCCACACACGAGAGCAAGAACCGGAGTTGCTGCTCTGGGGTTCCACTGGGAAATGGGCTCTGGTGTCAGAAATGGGAGCGGTTCTCGAGCCCGTGTGCACCGGGGTTTTTCAGACTCCACCTCAGAGTGTTAACCAATGTAACAGCTGGACAGGTCCACACGCCCACTGTTCCCACCTCCCAGCGGCCCCACACAGCAAGGTGTTTTTGTCATCCACTTGGTGGCAAAATCAACTATTTATGGACTTGGATGTGTCCCTCTTCCTGTGAATATCTCCACATCTGCTGCAGAAATGCTACTGTTGGGACACAGGGCGGGGCCCACATCTCCCCGGGAGAGTTGGACAGTGAGCGACCCAGGCTCTGCAGCCCTGGTGCAACCCAAAGCATCCCAAGGCCAGGAGCCCGTGTGTGGGCAGAGGGCTTTGGACAGTGAGTGGAGATCCGTGGCAGGTGAGTTCACAGCGTGGTGGGTAGGAGGGTAAGGTGGGTGTGTCAGTGCTGGGTGACCACGAGGTGAGCGGTGAGAGGGGCCCCAATGCCCCATGGCACAGCCCCCACATCCACCCAGGCCCAGCATATGCCCAGCTCTTGGGCTGCTCTGTACAGGCTCTGGCCGTGGCAGTTTTTGCAGGACTTCAATCCAAATGCCAGCCTGCTTCCCAGCCAGAAACAGTCATCTGGGGATACTCACTGGCCTGGTGCCCAGGATGTGGCCCCCTCAGGACCACCACATGCGGGGCTCCTTATGCTTTTCAGACAGGTGATGTCACTCCTTTACTGTGGAATACCCTAGGTCAGGACTGACCAAGACTGGCTGGACCAAGACTGGCTGCGGGGAGCTGGATGCTTCTCCAAGAAGCCCTCGCTGGAAACCAGAGGGTGTGGGTGACCCGGGGCCAGGAGGGGCCTGAGGGCAGGTGGGGGGGTCTCAGCTCCTTAACTCCACATTGAAATCTGTGGGAAT
>NW_012106119.1:65823-67687 GCF_000951045.1 Mandrillus leucophaeus | reverse complement strand
TATTGTCTCTTGGCAAAAAAACTAAACTAGCCCCAATATTGCCTTAGATGTAATTTAACATCCCCAGTTTACAAAGGGGAAAATGAGGTCAACAGCCAAGACCAAAGAGATAACAAATGCAATGGTGCGTTCAGGACAATGACTACAATTATAAAACATTCAGTTCAATTTCTACCCTCAGCATCAAGGTAGGGGTTCTTCATAATGGGAATTGGAGGCTCAAAGAAAATTTAGGCTCAACATCAAAAAAAAAAAAAAAAAAAAAGCGGATTTTAATGCTGGTGCAATCACAGGAGACTGTGGCCCAGCCATCCTCAGTGCTGCAGGTACTCACGGGCACACCCGGGGTCTTGGCCACGCTAAGTCCGGGCCGGTGGCCACACAGAAGAGGCGATAAAACTTTTTTGGGAGATCAAAAATGCTCAGTCTAAAAGCCTACTTTTCCAGGGGGGAGAAAAGAACGAGAAGCTCTCATTCAGGGTATTTGTAAAAGGCTGTTTCTAGCGCACTGGTAGATAATAATGGCTTAGCGGGAACCATGATCATAGGTACAACTCCTCGTACTTCTCCTGGACGGCCGACAGTTCCAGGAGTCCCATCTAAATTGACCCAGTATCTGCAACGCTGGCTGCTCAGAGGCCGTGGTGTGGAAGGGCCAGGTCATCGCTTAGTCATACGGGGCACAAGCACCTCACTTGCCACTCCTGTGCTTCTATTTCATCAAACCCTATTTTCTCCTGAATATTGACCATAGCAAAGTCATTAGCCTTGGAGATGTGTTTGAAACATCAACTTGCTTTGTTCAAGAGGTTTAAGACACACGTAAGTCTTTCTTGCCATGCTCAACACACACAGACTGTGGTTTCTGAAGTCAGTGTTTCTGGAACAAAAGCCTTGGCCTGCCCCATGAACATTCACGCTGAGCACACTGTGGCGAGGCTGCTTGGCAGCCAGCAGGGGGCAGGAGAGAGCCACAAGTGCCACGTGGGATCCCTGCAAACTGCACCTCTCTCCCTCAATCAAGGGGGGTGCCTCCTGTCCATCCAGCGGCTTCCTCCAAGGCCTTCCTCTAAGGCCTCTTTAGCTGCCAGGGCACTGACTTCAGACTGCTCAGCCAGTGGGGCAACAGATTCAACAGAGTTCCATGTTATTAAAGGAAAACTTCTGTTACCAGGCAACCTTAATATCAGATTCAAGGTAAAATAACCAACAAGATTGTTTCCAAACCAACATGCTACTAGTGCCTTATCCTTCAGTGCTGCTTAAACATGGGGAAGTATGAGGAAAAAAGAGCATGGCACTTACTTCTTAAAAAATAACACCTCCTCCAGGTTCATGTTACCCATATCATAAAGACTTAGAACTCTGGATTCCCTACAGGAACGTGGAGTGGGGGTGGATCCCCACCGCTGACCCAGCCTCCCCCCAGGTCAGTCACCCCCCTCACCACGGGGTTCACACCTCTCCAGACCCTGTTACCTCAGCAAGGAAAGGTGGCGTCTCTGAGCTCTCTTCACAGGTAGCACCCGGGAGCTAGACAGACACACAGACACACCCATAACCGCTTTAAAATCCTGAAATGCAATACATATTCAAGGACTTCATTATTAGTTTTTTAAAACTGTAAGAACAGAGTGAGCCTGGTTTTAGCATCTCTGCCACAATAACACCATGTACATCTGTCTTTTACTGTTTGTTCCTTCTCCAGCAGCTGCTGCCTGGCTGGCCGACTGCAGAAGAAGAGCCCCTGGTACTCCCGGTGGGCCCTCGGGAAAAGCGTGAGCACCACGATCACGTCTCAGGACGCCGCACACGTTAGGGTCGCCCACAGACCGCCATTCCCAATGCCTGGAAGGCACTGAAG
>NW_012106119.1:61635-63893 GCF_000951045.1 Mandrillus leucophaeus | reverse complement strand
ATCAGTTCAGCCGGCGTCACTCACCCATCATGAGACTAGAACCACAGCACTCCCAAGACAGCCTCATTCCTCGGAGCTCAGGATCAGAAGGGCAATGAGGACACACACACACACACACACACTAAGGTGGCTGTGCCTGGCCAACGGGAGGCTCAACTAACTACACGCTCCAGTTCTTTCTCTATTGTAATCAGTTAACTTAAGGTCCGACACAGTGGCTCATCCCTGTAACCCCCGTGCTTTGAGAGGCCAAGACAGGGGGATTGCTTGAGCCCAGAAGTTTCAGACCAGCCCAGGCAACACAGGGAGACCTCATCTCTGTAGAAATACAAAAAATTAGCCACGCACGATGGCATGCACGTATAGTCCCAGCTACTCAGGAGGCTGAGGTGGGAGGATCACCTAAGCCTGGGAGGTCGAGGCTGCAGTGAATCGTGATTTCACCACTGCACTCCAGCCTGGGAAACAGAGTGAGGCCCTGTCTCCAAAAAAAAAAAAAAAAAACCAAAATTTTTTAACCTAGCTTTCACAAACTCGAATGAATGAAAAACTGAATTTAAAACAATCGCATAATAAATCACACAGTCCCTCAAAGCGGGTGGAACTGACCATTTGTGAGGTGTTTGCCTCACGTGTTTTGGTTTTCAAAGTTTGACCCTACGCATTTATTACATATTTACAATCTAAAAAAAAAAAGTTATTTATAGCAGAGGATGCTGGAATTAAAGAGAGATTTTTTTCATGCCTGGAAGTGTACATCACATACCACAAGGATCTATGCTTTGTGTGGAAACTTGAAAATAAAGTGTCACAGGGAGATCAACACCAGCTTTGTCCCACATCTTCAGATGCTCAGCTAACTGCAGTGACTGCTCTCAAATTCTCCACCCATTCTCTCTGGGCAAGATCCAATTAGGTAACAATTAGGGAAAAAAGAAGCTTCAATCCCTCCCATTGCATACCCAACTTTCACAGACCCAAAAATCCAGCTAAAGCTGGTGAAAGAGCAGTGAAAGCCATGCTGGAATCCTCCCTCTGTGAAACAGACACTCATGTTCACGTTCCCAGCGTGAAGGTCAGCCCAGAGCTGGGCTGGACCCACAGCAGCAAAGCCGTGACGCCCGTCACCAGGATTACAGAAGCAATGTCTAGGTCAGAGATTAGTGACTGCCAAAAATAAGGTGAAAGTTGCTCCCAAAGCCAGTGAACACTGGAAAACCTGGGCAGGTTTCCTTCACAAAGAAAGTGAAGTTTAAGACACTCAGAAAAGCAAGAAAGGAGTGCTAAGCATTTCTAACCATTTGAGCTGTATGTTAAAAGCTTGTTATTTTAATTACCAGTGCTCAAAATAAGTTGCATGCCAAGGGTTTACAAAAAAAAAAAAAAACTTTGAAAAATATTCGTGAGAACTAAGTCGCACAAGAAAAATGAAAACTTGAGAATTTCTGGAAAATTTTAGATATCAAGTTTTAAAAAATGAAATGCTTCCTGCGTTAGGTACGGATCTTCAGATTCCCACCTGAATCACCAAGAGTGACACACAAACATGAGGATAGGCATATATTTCTTTTAGCCCAGAATAGTGGTATGTGCCTGTGGTCCCAGGTACTCGGGAGGCTGAGGTGGGAGGATCACCTGAGCCCAGGAGGTCGAGGCTGCAGTGAGCCGAGATCACACCACTGCACTCAAGCCTGGGTGACAGAGTAAGACCTTGTCTCACAAAGAAAAAAACAAACAGAAGAGTATGTTTCAGTATTGTCTCTTGGCAAAAAAACTAAACTAGCCCCAATATTGCCTTAGATGTAATTTAACATCCCCAGTTTACAAAGGGGAAAATGAGGTCAACAGCCAAGACCAAAGAGATAACAAATGCAATGGTGCGTTCAGGACAATGACTACAATTATAAAACATTCAGTTCAATTTCTACCCTCAGCATCAAGGTAGGGGTTCTTCATAATGGGAATTGGAGGCTCAAAGAAAATTTAGGCTCAACATCAAAAAAAAAAAAAAAAAAAAAGCGGATTTTAATGCTGGTGCAATCACAGGAGACTGTGGCCCAGCCATCCTCAGTGCTGCAGGTACTCACGGGCACACCCGGGGTCTTGGCCACGCTAAGTCCGGGCCGGTGGCCACACAGAAGAGGCGATAAAACTTTTTTGGGAGATCAAAAATGCTCAGTCTAAAAGCCTACTTTTCCAGGGGGGAGAAAAGAACGAGAAGCTCTCATTCAGGGTATTTGTAAAAGGCTGTTTCTAGC
>NW_012106119.1:54542-56410 GCF_000951045.1 Mandrillus leucophaeus | reverse complement strand
AACCCGGGAAGCAGAAATTGCAGTGGGCCGAGATTGTGCTATTGCACTCCAGCCTGGGCAACGAGAGCAAGAGTCCACTTCAAAAAATAAAAAATAAAAAATAAAAATAAAAATAAAAGGGAGCTAATGTTTTTCATTTAAGGGAAGGGAGAATAACATTCAGTATTTACACATCTCACGCACACATCTGCAGTGGTAGCCTCAAGTATTCAAGATACACATTCCCACAAATATAGTTCAAAACTACTCACCAAGTTACACGCTAAGAGCACATGCATTGTAAGAATGCTAGATTATATTTTGTAAGCATCTGTATCCAATATTTTAGCATACTAGCAGTTTTCCCTTCAGGTGCTGTATGTCTAAATTATTACATGTTTAGTCATTCATTTTAGAATTTATGACTTGCTTTAGACAAAAGAAATATATTTAAATGTAAGCTACTAAATTAATGACTTAGGGGAAAAATTACTAAATTAACTTGGAAGTTCAACTTTGCAAACTGAATTTGTTGGACCTCATGTAAGCTAGATGATCAGTTTTTTAAATTGTGTGTTTCCCTCAAGGATGGAAGTCTCCTCTTGTCTCTCATCCACTGTGCACACCACTGCAGCCCGCGCCTGTCCTCCACGGCGCCACAGTGCGGCCTGCAATTCACCCTGTACCACGCCTTCCACAGCTTACCTGAAAGTCACTAAGTATAAACAAGGCGGCAATGAAAAGCAGATAAATGACCTCCACCCCCCACATCCAGCATGCAAATGTTAAACATTCATCAAAGTAAAACCAAAAACCAAAAACCAAAAACCCATGTTAGCTCAAGATTGTAACTGGTAGAGTTATGTGCATGGCAATTTTAAAAGTCCAGTTAAGTAAAAACCTAATTGAGAGTCTCAAGAAATACGAAGTTTATACAAGAAGACATCTGCAAACATTGACAGTGAGGAGAGGACTTCACTCTGCATCCAGCCTGTCCTGAAAGCCACGGCCAAATGCCAGGTTGTATAGATCTGAAAAGCAGAAAAAAACAAGCGTTGAAATGTGTACAAGTCTCAGCAATGTACAAATTTGACGTAGGATGCTCAAAAACCTTGAATTTCCAATCAGAAAACAGGAACATGAGCAAATCCCCCAGCAGTGCCCGCCTTCTGCCTATGGCACGTGTAACAGGAACGCTGGCCACCTCGGGGGGACAGAGGCTTCCCGGTCACATTCGCTCTGGCAGCCACACAGCTGGCCCCACCACAAACATCTGGTTAATACTGAAGAACCACCCGCTCCCTGGGCTTTGCTCACTCTAGCCGGGAGAACGTGTTTACAGAGTACATTATCGACTGAGCCCTCGTTCAATGCGTCAAGCTTGTTGAAGGCAGTGAACTGAGCAGAGCAAATGTCCCCAGTTGGACGGCACTCAGTCACGACAGCAGCGGCCACTGTTCACAGGGTGCTGGCTCCTTGTCGGGAACAGTTCCAGGCGTCTTCTTTCTGTCCGAGGAATGTGCACTGCAACCCTGTGGGGCCGTTTGCAAAGTCCACCAGAGTTCTGAGGCAGCCAAGTCCAGGCTGTCTGTGGGCCTTGCCGCTTGGCCGTCCATGTCCCCTGCAGATCAGACCTCACTGCAGGGACTGCGGGTTCCAGGGCTGCCTTGAGGCACATGTTCCCCCTTCGCCACCTCTTCCTGGCCCCTGACACCAACCCTCACCACTGCTGCCAACACTTTATTTTCTCATGGCTCCTGAGGGGTCTGTTCTTTCTGCCCTTCCCTGCTCCCTGCGTCTGGCTTGGAGGATGCCCACATCAACGCCAACGCTCATGTAATCACCACCCCTTCCATGGGGCTTGATGCCTAGGAGTCTCAATATCAGAA
>NW_012106119.1:52467-54168 GCF_000951045.1 Mandrillus leucophaeus | reverse complement strand
GCGCCCACCACTGCGCCCGGCTAATTTTTTTGTATTTTTAGTAGAGACGGGGTTTCACCGTGGTCTCGAACTCCTGACCTTGTGATCTGCCCGCCTCGGCCTCCCAAAGTGCTGGGATTACAGGCGTGAGCCACCGCGCCCGGCCGTTAGTTCTTTAAAGTGTTACAAATGCAGCTGAGTTTTAATAGTAGTTTGTCCACAATTATCAAAAGAATCTTTAAAAATCTTAATACTGAAAGAATAACCATAAATGGATATAAAACGCCAAGCAGAAGAGTTAATATTTGGGGTAGATTTTGGCCCATATTTTTAACATATGCATAGTTATTTACCTAGCTGAAGTATATCCCTCTCCTCCTAGGCTCTTCAACAAGCCTGATTTTCAAACATAGACTGGCTTTTGGTACATGAAGGCAGCTTTAAAAGATGTCAGGATTGGGCCGGGCACAGTGGCTCAAGCCTGTAATCCCAGCATTTTAGGAGGGCAAGGTGGGCCGATCATTTGAGGCAAGGAGTTCGAGACCAGCCTGGCCAATACAGCAAAACCCTTCCTGTATTAGAAATTTTTGTAATTAGCCAAGCGTGGTGGCACACACCTATAATCCCAGCTACTTGGGAGGCTGAGGCAGGGAGAACTGCTTGAACCCAGGAGGCAGAGGTTGCAGCGAGCCAAGATCGCACCACTGCACTCCAGCCTGGGTGACAAAGTGAGACTCTCTCAAACAAGCACTTAGACCTCAGAAAAAGCTTGAGCATCCCCCGCCCCAATCAACCCAAGGAATCACATGGCAATGGTTATCATGTGATTTCGACACAAAAAAGTTCTGTTCTCTCTAAACACAATGGTAAACATTTGCCATCAGCCCACAGAAACTCCCAGGACCCAGTAACACCGGACTAGCAAGAATAATGGGCCACGTACGCAGGGTTCAGCTGCAGAAAGTGATGGCACCAAGAATATGTGTGTGCTCAAACCAGATTCCTCGCTTTCAGGGTGGAGGGTCTCCCTGGGAAGATCATCCAGCGTGATAGTTTCCACTTCCACCGTGAGGAGGAAATGGGGGGTTTCCTGAGGGCACTGACAGGACTTGGGTCTCTGCCCTTGTCCTTTGTCCTGTTATGGGATGAGGGTGGGCTGAAGGCAGGTTCTCCCTACATCTTCCGGGCAGGAGAGATGGAGCTGACAGGTGGACGACGGCTTTTCCAAAATGTTCCCATGTTTATAACCTGTTATCGACCTGCTTTCCCTGGAGATCAGTGAAGCCGCATCACTGATTCTCTTGCATTAGGGACAACCTGGTGGTACGGCCTCTGGGTCAGCCTCTGCACGGGTCTGAGTCACTCACTTGTGCCTTGGCCTCAGCATGCTCGTCTGTCAAATGGGCGGCCCCACAGACCAGTGAATTTCAACCGGAGTTCCAAGGAGGTTGCCCAAGGACAGGCAGGGGGAAGAGGAGGAAGAAAGCTGTCCGAGGAAGGGGGGGAAGGGGAGGGCTGTCCAAGGGAAAGGAAGGGGGAGGGGGAGGAAGAGGAGCGTGGAGGGAGGAGCAGAAGGGGCGTTCTCTGAGGAGGACCAAGTTGCTGAGGTGTCTTGGAATCAGAGGTGGCAGTGGCTTGGGCTCTAGGCCCTCTGTTACATAGTTTTAGGCTTTAACTATTTGTTATTTGTGGACACTTTAAAAGATTTAATTTGAAGAAAAC
>NW_012106119.1:49928-51899 GCF_000951045.1 Mandrillus leucophaeus | reverse complement strand
TTATTTCCTGCCAGTGGAAAGACACCCACAGGCCCCCAGATGCCAACAGCCCCCTGGAAATGAGCCCATGCAGTGCCTCGGGTCTTCGCATGAGCAGGCACGTGGTGTCCTCTGCGTAGGAGTCCAGCACACTTTAATATGAATGACTCCAACCACAGCAGAACTGGCCGTGGAACTAGTAGTAACCAATTCAGGGTTTGTTCACTGTTTCTCAGTTCATTATCACAACTCACTCTAACAGAGCAGCCGCGCACAGATCCTCAGACATCTACACAAAGTGGGACGATGGCGCCGAGTCACGTGAACATCCCGTTGCAGACTGGGAGACACCGGTCAGACGAGGACCCAGGGAGAGCACAGACCTCGCGTTACATCGGCTCCGTGTAAACAGTACTCCCTGCCAGGCCGTTTCCTATCTGTACAGTTTCTACAAATTCAACTCTCACACCTGGCACCTAAGAATACTGCATACCCCCATGTGAACGCCCCTCTTACCTCCCAAAATGACCCGGCATGGCCCAGTACAAACCATTTCAACATAAGGGAACTGGAGGGCATGTGGGGCTTTCTCGAGTCCCTGCTGCCTCCTGATGGGAAGGCCCAATGCTTCACACCCCTAGTGAAGGTCGGGTCTCTTCGGTCCCCTCAGAATCAAGAAAACCCATGTTGACTTTCTCAAGACCACACACAACCGAGTCACAAAGCAGGGCGGAACCTCGACTCTCCGGGTTCAGGTCATGTCGAGTTTACGACCTGCTGCTGTGAACACTGCAGGAAATGATGAGCCTGATTCCGGCTTTGACCTCGAGCTCATCAGCATTAACTAATTTCACTTTCCAGGACCAACTTCAAAGGCCTGCAAAGTCAGAGGAGAGAGAGGAGGTGGAACACGCCCTCACCCCAGACCTGCTGCAAGCACACACTTCTCAGATGCGTCCCAAGGTGCACAGCATGTCCGATGCCTGTTCACGTTCACCGACCTGCAGGTCTTCTACGTGGCATCAGCCTCCTGGGCAGGGGACACGAAGTGTAATGGCAAGTTCCCTCTGCAGCAAAGCTGAGGCGCAGGGACCCAACGGAATAGAACTGACCTTTTTCTGACAGTCTCAAACCAGAAGGAAAATACTGTACAGCCAACGTCCCCTCACGCAGGTTTATTTACCTGTGACTCACAGGCCATGACAGACAACTTCAGGTTTTTACCGATTCCTATTCTCCCCATCCAGGAAGCCTTTGTTTTTCATATTGTATGAACTTGCCATTTTGTAGGCCAAAAACAGCAAATATTGGCAGTTTGCTACGGTTCAACCGAATAAAATATGATCATGACCTTTTGTGAAACCATGAAGAAAAGGTGGATATCTCAGTATGTGTTTCCAGACTGGCTTTGTTCCTGAAGCACCAACTCTTTTCACTCAGGATTTTAGACACTGAAGAATAAACATTAATATCCCACCAAGGAAATCAAAAGAATGAAATAACTTTGTATCCACCTTGGAGCCTTTTTAGGACAAGGCAGGACACAAACTTTTAAGAAGCTGCAGTTGTCCCTCTGTATACACAGGGACATGGATTCCAGAACACCCCCCGAGTTTACCCAAATCTACGTATCCACAGGACCCCGCAGCCACCCTATGGAACCGCATGTAGGAAATGTCGGCCCTCCACAAAGCCAGGTTTTCTCAATAAGGGTTAGGTTGGAAAAAAATTAACAGAAGTGATCCTTCGAAACTCAAAACCCATGTGGTTCAGGGTCAGCTGCATTTACTACTTGTGTCATATCTGAGGCCTGAAAGCCATGATTCTCGATACCTTAACGTGATGGTTAACAAGCTAACTGTTCATTCTGATTAGAAAGAGGAAGCAGCTTATTTTTAAAAGCTGACAATGAGAGTGGACACTGCTACGGTGAATGGAGAACAGACCTAAGCAAGCACCAAGGCTGGGGTGACTGCCTGTGCTCAGACCCAC
>NW_012106119.1:49119-49523 GCF_000951045.1 Mandrillus leucophaeus | reverse complement strand
GAAGGCTGCACCCCAACAGAAGGCAGGCACACACTGCGAATGGAATCGGCGTAGGGAACACAGATGGTGCTGCAGGTGGAACTGACTGCACAGAGCACCCGCTCAAATGTCTGAGAAATAAGGACCCGTTGGTGGCATCACCTTCCGCACCTGAGCTGGGGCGGTGGGGAGCCTGTCACCACCACCACCTGGGGCAAAGACCCCCAGAACCACACGAGCTTACAAACTCACCGAGGCAATGACCGAGCAATGCGCGTGGAGTGATGCGAACACGCAGATGTCAGGGACACGCGCAGCATTGGTTTTGTGCCTCGACCTGAGCGTGCCTTGGGTGCCCAGATGGCTGGTTCTGCATTATTTCTGTGTGAGATGCATGTTTGCCTCTGGACTGAGTGGAGACCCAT
>NW_012106119.1:45816-46823 GCF_000951045.1 Mandrillus leucophaeus | reverse complement strand
GTTTTTATACAAAATAAGCCTGAGGTTAAAGAGAATAACGTCACTGGCCACAGCTGGGGCCACGCGAGGACAGAGCTTATACCCATGAGGTCCCTGGGTGCCCCGAGTCCTTCCCTTGCTATTTATGGAATTATGGGAGAAATCAGGAGGGTCTGAGCATGGACCTGGCCATGCCCCCAGGGGCCGAGGAAAGCATTCATCTGTCCAGTCTTCCCTCCACCCCGCGGTTCCCTCCTACCCGGACTCTTGGGCTGACGTGGCTCATACACTCAGCAGCGCATTCATTGTTTAGCTTTGCATCATGAGGGTCTCCTCTGGCCTCCTCTGACCACCCCTGGACCTGCAGTCCGCACTAGTCTGCAGGACACGGGTGGACAAGGTTGATGGATCACGGCCTCCAACGAGGAAGGTGCCAGGCAAGGAGTCGGAGACGCTGGGGATGGGGCAGCACTCACCCGGGGAGGCGAAGGCCGGCAGCGGCCACCACTGAGGACCTCCCTTCCCACCCTGAGGGCAGCTCACCCAGGGAGGCTAAGGCCTGCTGGCACCGGCCACCACGGAGGACCTCCCTTCCCACCCCGAAGGCAGCTCACCCAGGGAGGTGAAGGCCAGCACCGGCCACCACTGAGGACCTTTCCCAACCCGAAGGTGGCTGTGATCACATTTCCCATCGCACCAAGAGACCCCTGTATTGAGCACAAACCTTTTCAATCTTCGAATCAATAATCACAACACGGACATTCCCTCAATCCAAATGGCCAACCCACAAAACAGACACGCAATCATACACATTTCCTGTGGGAAAGTCAGTCCATCCCTGGGGCCTCGCGCCAGGGGTGGGGGAGCCTCATGGGGAGATGCCCCAGCCCCAGCCTGGCTCCTCCCCCTACAACTCCTTTTCCCTCTGCCCCCGCCCCTCCCCAACCCCTCCTAGCTTCAGAGGCTCCTTCCTCAAATTCTTTCCCCTTGATGAAGTCATTCATTCCCAAAATACAAAGCAAAGGCAC
>NW_012106119.1:41236-41502 GCF_000951045.1 Mandrillus leucophaeus | reverse complement strand
GGCCCTTTTATAAGATTCCAGATGTAAATGTGGTTGTCACCCTGCTTTTGAGAGGATGGGCTGTTTTAAGCATGAAAAGACTTTTCCTCCATGCTCCCAGGATGCACCATGGGGGACAGTACTGCCGCCACCTCCCCAGTTTCTACTCAGGGCGGGGCAAGGGGAGCTCACCTGTCTCCCATGTACACCGTCTACAGGCCAGGTGCTCAGGAGGGAGCTTCCAGGACTCGCTGTAGGCATTCGTCAGCAGGGCAGGCAGTGCCTCG
>NW_012106119.1:34775-35301 GCF_000951045.1 Mandrillus leucophaeus | reverse complement strand
CGGCCCCCTCAGTGGACAGAGGACCCCGTGGGGCCACAGAGCCCAGAGCTCCAGTGTGTACGGGGCAAGCACTCAACTGCAACCCTGATGATGTCTGAACGCCTTCTGCGTCTCTGCCCCATTAACAGGGAATTCGTGAATGCTAAGGAAATCTAATCCATTTCAGAATGCATTTAGGTTTTTAGCAAACTAAAGATAAACAGTGAGAAACTTTGGGAATTAACCAAAATATAGTTCACTGAATGCCCAAACTCAAAGTTAGTCTCCAAGAGGTGATAAGCTGTGTGTGGTGGTTAACGCCTGTAAATCCCAGCAGTTGGGGAGGCTGAGGCAGGAGAATCACTTGAGCCTGGGGTTGAAGGTTGGGGTTGCAGTGAGCTGTCATTGCACTACTGCACCCAGCTTGGGAAACAGAGTGAGACTGTCCCCCCCAAAAAAAAAATTTAAAGGAGTTCAAACGAATTTGCCCATACCCTTTAAATTTTCACTTGGGTACCTGGGGTGATCTAGTTCCTTTTTCCCTTGC
>NW_012106119.1:30688-33595 GCF_000951045.1 Mandrillus leucophaeus | reverse complement strand
CTGTCTCCCATGTACACCGTCTACAGGCCAGGTGCTCAGGAGGGAGCTTCCAGGACTCGCTGTAGGCATTCGTCAGCAGGGCAGGCAGTGCCTCGTGCTGGTGGGCATCCAGCAGTAAGGGGGTCTTGCACTTCACTACCTAGGCCCAGCCCCAGAGGGGAAAGAGACACCTGTATCGTAATTAATGTGTATTTATAGACACACAGACTCTGCAGGGCAAGGCGCAGAACTAGAAGGAATCATGGAAATAAGAGGGAAGACATTTGGTTACGACTGGCAGAGCCACCTCAACCCTCGGCACTTCCTGCCGGAGCCCTCACTAACCAGACTCCTCGGGGGTCACTGCCGCTGCCTTGCCCAGCTCATGACAGGGCAGACGGTGACAGAGCCTCAGAACAACCTCCCACTACATCCTCACCAGCCCAGGGGGATGAGCTGCTCATGAGTGTCCCAAAGCCTGAATGCGGGAACCCAGAGGTGACTGAGCAGAAAGGGGGACAGCCACAATGGCCACAGGTGTGCAGATATTGCTGGGCACCCCAGCAGCCCTTTCCACCTTGAAGAGGACAGCCACGGGTGTGCGGATGCTCCCGCGTGACCCAGCCATCCTTTCCACCTTAAAGGGGAATGCTCACGGGTGTGCAGATATTCCCGGATGCCCCAGAGCCCTTTTCACCTTAAGGAGATGTTCACAGTCTCATTTCAGTCTCCAAACTATTCAGTGAGGTGGGAGGAGTATCACTGTGGACCAACACTGATGGGCACCAAGTAAGGGCAATTTTACAACCACGTCTCGACCATGAGACAATCAGGTCTTTGGTCATCTTGGTCAAAGCTTTTTCTGTAACAAAGTCGGATAATTAAGTTGAACTTTGGATTTCCAAAGCTTCTTACAGAAACCACATCTTCCTAGGTGTGGCTACATTCAAGTTTACAATACTCAAAATTTAAAACTATATCCATGCTTCAAAAAACCACCATTCCTATTTTAGAAGGCCAAATGCATAGGAGAAAGAAAGAAACGTGCCGAGTGCATTTTTTTGGTAATCTTACGGAGAAACTGCCACTTTAAAAACGGCTCTAGTTCCCGGTTCCAGATGTGTGCTGGGCTGCCTCACTCAATTTCAACTCCACCTGAAGCTGGGAAACGAAATCCATTCCCAGACTGCAGGGCATGAGAATTCCCACTTCTGGAAACAGCCTGGAATGCAGACTTGTAGCAGAGAATTCTTTCCTGCCACCCTAACCGTCCTCTGTGGACGGCAACAGTCAAAGACAAGTTCACCCCCCTAGGCGCAACCGCATCACGAAGAACCATTTCAAGGTGGGAGGTGCCCACTGCTCCAACGGCAGGCCTGCGGGCATCTCAAAGCAGCCAGAACTGCTCCCTCCTTCACAGGGAAGGGAAAACAAGGCCAGGAGGAAGCGATTGGGGAAGCGAAGGGGCGGCTGATTGGGGATCAGAGGTTTCCTCACAGGGGCCTCAGGCTCGGGTAAGGAGAGAAGAGGAGGAACCAAGATTTGGCTAACAAGCATTTTGTTCTGATTCATCAGTGGGAACAGGCAGTTTAGCTAATCACTTATAAGGCAGAGAAGGGGGATTTGAAGGCCTGTGTCTCGCCCTGTCCTCGGTAAATGGTCATCCGAAAGTCAGCCTAAGCCACATGGGAAGGGGCTTCTTGCAGTAAACAAAGTGGGGGCGCAGTTGTGGGGAGGGGGAATGTCTTAACCATCACTGTTTTACCAAATCACAAGGCTCAGGCAATGTTCAGTATTGTCACACACCAAGGTTTTAACAGTCTGAAGTAAACTACAGTCCTAAGGTGTCAGTTCTCAAAGCCCTTAAGTTCCTGCTGGTAAGACTCCCAGAGAGTCTCCACTTCTTGCACCGAACCCCAACTTGCACAGGCACCTGCATCTTCCTCCCTCCTGCAGCAAATGCAGATGAGAAGCTGTGGCTCTGCTGCAGTAGTGATGCCATGGCAGCCCTGACACCACAGCAGAGCAATGGCTCTGGCCTGAATGTCCCTAAAACCTCATGCTGAAACCATCTCCAATGGGAAACTAAGAGGTGGGGAGGGTCTTTGGGAGGCCCCGTTCTCAGAACTGGGGTTGGTGTCCTTGTTGGGAGGCCTGAAGGAGCCCTCCTGCTCCTCCACCACATGAGGCCCGATGAGACGCCTGCTGGCACGCGAGACCCGGCGAGATGCTGCCATCTGTGAGCCACAGGCCCTGGGGCACCAGATCTGCAGGTGCCTTGACCTTGGACCTCCCAGCCTCCAGAACTGTGAGCAATAAATGTCTGTTTACAAATCACCCAATCGACAGCAGCCGGACAGAGAGACAGTCATGTTACAACATGAATCACATTCTCAGTGGGCCAGAGGCCTCCCCGTGAGCCACCACCGTAAAACAAGAACTCCCTGGAGGATGGAAAGGGGTTCCCAAGGAGTTCTACCCAGCACCAGGGCATCTATCCTTTCTTGCAGGAAGATAACTGAGCCATGGCAGGAAACTACAGGGTGGGTGGGTTTGGACAGTAGCATGTCACTTGCTCATCTAAGCCTCAGTCTCCCACCTGTCAACACGACAGCGGGGATAGCACCCCTCACCTGAGCTCTTGGGGGAGGTAAGAGTGTTGGGTGATTAACAATTGTTAGCTCCGCAGAAATTAGGCAAAGAATCCACTGCTACGTCTTATAAAACCAAACCAGCCCAGAATTCCACATCACTACTAATTTGCTTGGGAAAATGCTGGATTCTCATAAGTTCTGGCATGTCATTTGTATTAATAAAGTTTGCAGAGTTTGCATATACTAAGTATATAAAACAGGAAAATAAATCATGCAATTTGGAGGCTGAGGCAGGAGAATCACTTGAGCACAGGCGGCGGAGGTTGCAGTGAGC
>NW_012106119.1:26351-29516 GCF_000951045.1 Mandrillus leucophaeus | reverse complement strand
CCAAGCAGTAAGACTTTCAAAAAAGCAACCAGAAAGTATGTACCATGCCTGTAGTTCACAGCTGAGCCTGGCCTCATGAGCACAAGCGTGCTGACAAACACACCGGGCCCAAGTTCAAGATCTAATACAAGGAGCTTTCAACTGTAGTGTTTAACTAGATCTTATTACAAAATAGCCTCTTGATTGCAGTTTTTAATCCAAAAAGTTCTCTGTGATTAAAGAAATTAATTTTCCCCTAAAAAGACATTTCTCTATCTATCATTCACATATAAACTAAATGGGTATATTAAAGAAAAAAGACAAATGTTTGACTTAGGGGGTTTGCCTACGACTTGGATAAGCATGATTTTCTTCTGGCCAAGCAGGGAGCAGCTGGACCAGACTGGAGGGAAGGAAAAACAAATTTCCACTCTGACCTCAGTTGGGCACCAGAGTCTTCCCTGACAGAATGTGGATGTGGTGCTTCCCACACATCAGCCTCTGACAAAACTCAGCACAAGGGTGTGGGAAAAGGCCGTCTACTTCGGAAAAATCTGTAAGGTGCAGACACATCAAAAGCTTCAGAAGACTGTAAAGCGCCAAGGAGACCACTGCACCCTTGGAGTTTACAGAAAATGGTCAGCAGCACACATGCCTGAGGTCCAGGGTCAGCTCCCAGCTGCTGCGACGTCGTGAGCGCAGCCCTGGCTTCCCCTCTGATGCAGAGGGCTGGTCACTCCGCCGGCAGTACTCAGAGCTCAGAACATTCTAGATGAAAGCAACGTGTTCCTTTTAAAATGGGGAACTGGGGCAGCACAATTGAAGCTCTACGACTGTCTCAACTACTGGGTTTCGAGTTAGCATTAGGAAATCATGAGAATCCAAATCTCAATTTCATCCAGATTCACTGCAGGTTCCAGAATTTCCTGAAACATTCTTCCAATTTATCACTCAGGATTCTCTTGCCAAAGCTAATAAAGTCTAAATTCCTTAGGGAAAAGCCACCAATAAGCACCACCACAAATAAGATCAAAGGACGCCCGCCCTTCGCACCAAACATAGAAACTGTTACTCACACAAGACTGCAGGAGGCAGCTCTCAGCTGAAGCCGAATCCGTGAGACTTCATTATCCCCATTTTGGATGGAGTGTGAAGACTGTCAGGGAACCAGGGCCCCAGTGTAAAGCAGAGAACAGATCCTCTGACGCCTGCCTGAACATTTCCTTCCCACCTCTGTCTTGGATATTGAACACCCTCAGAGCTACTGAGTCACCCGCATTTGCAGGTCATTTACCCAGCCACCAGGATAACATAATTATGCCATAAAAATGCCTTCTCAGGGCTTTGTCATGCTTAACAAGGAAGCTCAGAAGGCTAGGTAAGTCCAAGAAAAGGGGAAGCGTCCTCCAAACAGACAAAAACCAAGGAAAACTGTGCAGAGACTCTCAAGAGAGCAGAAACACAGCCCGCTGTAGCCTTTCAGGCCCTGCTGGCCGCAGCCCTGCATTCGGTGGCACCATTTCCACAGATGCGTCCTGCTGGGCCCATTTGAAACGTCCTGTGAGAGACACTCACCCCCACTTTCCAGCTCCTGCAAGACCCGCTGCAGCCCCACTCCACCCCGGGGCCGACTGTGCAAGTCTCCCTGGTGAGACCCCTCAGAGCCTGCGCAGCGTCTGAGACTGGGAGGCACCAAGGATCCAGAAACGCACAAACCCGTTCTCCTCAGTGCTGCTTTCTGGGTTCCAAATTGTCTTCAGAAGGAGTCCTGCACAAACCCTGGGCTGGGGAGCCAGCCACGGCCCAGCAGCACCCGGCTCATGCGCTCCAACCACCCCACAGAGGACTAGGGAGGCCCCAGCACGCTCTGTCCGCGGGGGCAAGACACCAGAAACAGCCACAGTTCAGGGTTCTGCCACCAGCCCCGCTGCCCTAATTACCTGCTGTGATCTGAATTCTCATTGGTTGGGAAGGTGATCTTGCAGCTCCGCTGCCGTAATTACCTACTCTGATCTGAAATCGCATTGGTTGGGAAGGGGATCTCACTGCTCAAGCTCTCCCTGCTGCCTCCTCGCAAACATAAAAAATCCAAAAACCGCTCTTAAAGAACGTTTAGTATAACTTCAAAACAAGACCCATCCCGAGACCAGGAAAGATACACACGCACATCTGACATCTGGTGGGCGTCCAGTGACTGACCCCACGGCTTCCTTGTGGCCTGTGAAATGGGAGGCCTGTCATGGTGACTCAGGCTGGGGTCTGAATAGGGGTCTTCCAAGCAACTAGGCAACCAGGATACACACCCCAAAACCCAAGTCCCTGCACTCATATACCTGCGAGAAATGCTGCGTGGCCATCACACCAGTTGTGAACCAAGACCTATCTGTGTCCTGTGGCCCTCACAACATCCGTACATTCCTGGGCCCTGCACAGGCCTGCAGGGCACCTTGCTTGCCTCCAGTGGGGCTCTCTCCTGCCAAGGGGATGGCCCTGAAGTCCGCTGAGATTTCCAAAGCTCTCCAAAGTCGTGCTTCCTCCCGCTTGTTCCGAAGGCCTAAAGCCCTGAAGACACCAGTGAGAACTGACCTAGCCTCTTAAGAGGCAGCTCAAACAACTAAACACAGGAACGCTGGACCTCTCTGCCCTCCGGAGCAGCCGATAACCCACTGGACTAAGCAGAAGGCACAGACCTCACATCCACAAGCCAGTGGCGCCCACGTTTGCATTCCAGGAGCCACCCCTGTGAGTCCCTCCAAGGCTTCCAAGTCCCACTTGATTGTTTTCATCGTATCTCGATAACATCAGAGACATTATATCTCATGGTATCTATGAGATCGTCTCTACTTTTATGAGCACATACGCTCCCTGACTTATGGGATGAAACTGTTCCAATAAACCCAGCGTAAGCTGAAAATATCCTAAATAGAAAGTGCATTTGACATAATAGTTTCAACTTACAACGGGTTCATCCAGAGGCAGCCCATCTCGGGTCGAATAATTCACTGAGTGTGACTAGTTCACACCATCACAAGGTGTCTTCAGAGACAATAGAAACATCTTCTTAGACAAGAATCACAATTTATAATCCTCAAAATGTTAAACTAAAATTAGTTTAACAATCTACAGGTTCAAGCAAACCCAAAGTAGGCCCACAAGGCCATTTGTGCCATTCACTGAGACACACGA
>NW_012106119.1:22908-24951 GCF_000951045.1 Mandrillus leucophaeus | reverse complement strand
GGAGGATTTTGGGGATAGGCTGCTTGAGAACATCAAAGTGGCTCACGTCCCCCGAGTATAAAGCCAGTGACTGCTCCCGGCTTCAATGCAGCACCATCCACAGCAGCCAAGGTCCGAAATCACCTGAGTGCCCATCAACAGGGGATGAAGGAAATGTGGCCTGAACATACACAGGAGCAATATTCCACCACACAGCGGAGAGCCCTGTCATCCGCGACAGCATGGATGGAGCTGGAGGACATTACGTGAAGCAAATGAGCCAAGCAAAGAAACAGCGCATGTTCTCACTCATAAGCAGGAGCTGAGAGCAGATCTCATGGAGACCAAGAGTAGGTGGCCAACAGGGCCCAGCAGAGCCCACTCATAAGCAGGATGGGCAGAGGCTGGTAACGGGCACAAACACACAGCCTAACGGGAGCACAAGACCTACTATTGATAAATCAGCAGGGAGATGGCAGTGGGTCATCTACTGTGTATTTCAAAACAGCTAGGAGACAATAACTTGAACATTACCAGCACAAGGAAAAGAAAGTATTTCAAGTGAAAGACATCCCAAGTACCCAGATTTGATCAATATAGGGATGAATCAAGATATCACATGCACTCTGAAAATATGTACATATATTATGTATCAACAAAAACCAAAACAAGTGACAGAAGCATTTGCCAAGCACGTGAAGAAGAATGGGAAGCCTGACATGGTGTGGCTGTGTGTCCCCACCTAAATCTCATGCTGAACTGTAACCCTGTGTTGGAAGTGGGCCCTGATGGGAGGTGATTGACTCATGGGGGTGATTTCTACTGGTTTAGCACAATCCTCCACGTGCTGTTCTCGTGATAGTTCTCGAGATCTGGTTGTTTGGAGGTGCATGGCACCTTCCCCTTCACTCTCTCCCCTTCCAGCCATGTGAAGACATACCTGCCTCCCCTTCACCTTCCACCCTGATTGTAAGTTTCCCCAGATGTAGAAGCCTGTACAGCCCACAGAACTGTATGCCGATTAAACCTTATTTTCCTTATTACCCAGCCTCAAGTAGCTCTTTATAGCAGTGGAAGAACAGTACAGTCCTCAGGACCGGCAATGTTTTCCTTCTACCCAGCGGCCAACAATGTCCCACACCCTAGCTGGTTTTCCGAAGCCTTTTCCAGAATGCTGAGGCTGTTTTGGGGATACTAACTTACCCCATCTCTGGCAAACCAGATGGGGCATCCTATTTGCCTCTTACCACCTTTCTCAGAGAGACTCCACCTCTGAAGCAGCCTCCGCCAGGGGCCTCTTTTTGCAGCAACAAAGCTGAGTATTCCTTGCACTTCCCTTCTTCTAAATAAGTAAACATCTTAAGCTTGTTTTTCCATCTTCCCAGTTCATTGAAAAAAATCTCTTATGCTTTCTGTTTTCCTAAGACACACACACACAGAAGAGAAGAGCCATGAGGGTAGGGGCTCTTGTTTTCCCAGATCTGAGCCTGGCCTTCAAACACTAGTCGAATTCATACTAGCACGATATCCAGAGGCAGAAATGCAAATATCCCCACGACTTCAAATACCCTAAGGATCTAACAGGCCGAATGGCCCATGTAACTATGGTTTGTTTTGGGCCACTCCACTGGTGTCCAAATCCGTGTCCAAGTGAGCTCTTTAATTTTGGGACTTTTCAGACAGCTGGGTTTTTTTTGTTGTTGTTCTGTTTTGTTTGTATTAAAGGGATCCGTTACAGTTACAATTAAGAATATCCCAGGCCGAGTGTGGTGGCTCTTGCCTGTAATCCCGGCACTTTGGGAGGCCAGGGTGAGCGAATCACCTGAGGTCAGGAGTTCAAGGCCAGCCTGACCAACATGTTGAAACCCCATCTTTACTAATACAAAAATGAACCAGCCATGGTGGCAGGCACTTACAATCCCAGCTACTCAGGAGGCTGAGGCACGAGAATGGTGTGAACCAGGAGGTGAGGCTGCAGTGAGACAAGATCACGCCACTGCATTCCAGCCTGGGCACCACAGCAAGACTCTCACAAAAAAGTAAAAATAAACCAACACACCCACT
>NW_012106119.1:20270-21003 GCF_000951045.1 Mandrillus leucophaeus | reverse complement strand
GTCTATTAGAATGATTAATTTGTTCCCCTAAAAATCCTAGTATCTACAAAGAAAAAATAACCTATACACATCTTATCATTCTTTACCATATAGTCATACAAACAAACGAGTATCACAAAAGCAAAAGGACACATTTGGTTTGACTCGCAGTTCTAAATTTAATATAAAATTGCTAAAACCACCCAGACAAACATGACTATGAAATATTTAGCGGTCTTCACCTAAATTCAATTACCATTCAACCACCAATACCTCGCTCTCCTTACAGGAACTTTCCAAAAGTAAATTCTGGAATTAACAGGACACATTTTTCTGGTGATAGAAATTAGGAAGGAATTGGTTGAAGGCTGTTCCTTGGCCGTCAAACTTTTTCTCAGTATTTTCTAAAATAAAAGCATCAAACAGATCTTTACATTAACTTACAATCTATCAAGTAATACTGGAGCAAGCTTTAAATAATAGCCACATTCTCTCAGGGCTGACTAACATTAAATCAGCATCAGTCTCATGTCTTGCAGCATCCACAGTTCGTCTTCTCAAAACCACTGAAGATTTCATAATTAACTCAAACTATGTAAGTCATCTCCTTCATCTTTGACATGAAGGGATGATTTTCCCCCAAAATAGTACCTCTTTCTTTGACATGATTTAATCTGTGGTTAGAGTATTTAACAGGATTTTTTTCCTTCTTAGAAAATAAAATATACATCTTTCCAATATGAAAAACACTGAT
>NW_012106119.1:13292-14115 GCF_000951045.1 Mandrillus leucophaeus | reverse complement strand
AAGTGTCAGGTTCCCATGAGCCAGGCAGCTTGGTTACAGAAAGCACTGGCTGACTTGCTGGTTTAATGTGAAATGCATTTAAAATGTTAAGTGGTCCGGCCCCCCTCCCACTGGGTGTGCATTGAGCTGGCTGCAGTAGTGATGCACACTGACCACGTTCTTTCCTTTGCTTTTGCTTCAAGCAGAGCACCCCACACCCAGGAAGAGGCCATAGGATGGCATCGAGGTCTAGGACAGTTCTAAGGAGAGCTGCAGGCTAAGTGCCTTGTCCGCAAATAGTCTCTCATTTCAGAGGAAATCACTGAAGAGAGTTCGTAACACGTGAATTTTAAAAATTCATATTTCTAATTTCATCCCATTAGAACTGTTGAATAACAGATGTGCACCTGCTCCAATGAGAGGACACTCGGACAGTCCCTCACAGGTCCTCGGCCTCCACCTCCCACCTAGAAAACATCAGCTCAAGCTGATCACAGCGCAGTGCGATTTTCTATAATATGCACACGCCTGCATCTGAGCTGAGATGTGAATGTCTGGAATGGGCCTGCCACGCCCAGGAGGAACTGCAGCAGCTGTGGGGACACAAGCCGCTAAGAAATCTGATTTGGAGGGAACTCAAGGCAACTAAAACCAGTTCCACTGTTTTTCTTGGCAAGGCTTGACCAGGCAAGCTGTTATCACTGTTGCTAATTCATGGTAATTGGGATGGGGACTTAACAGTAAGTAATTAGAGCAATTACAGAATTTGCTACTCAATTACAATGGCACAGAGTCCTGAGAATGGAAGAACTGTTGCCCAGGAATAGAGTTCAACAGGTCCTCC
>NW_012106119.1:7123-8858 GCF_000951045.1 Mandrillus leucophaeus | reverse complement strand
GGGGAGGTGGAAGGCAAATTACAGGGACCACCAACCACCCTGCCACCCCCACTGAGACTCCGTGATTTAAGGAGAGGCAAAGCCAGGGAGAAAAGATGCCCACAACACACGAGGGACTGAGATTTCACCTAAAGTGTGTGGCATGTGGCTGAGGGCCAAGGTTGGGCAAGCCAGGAGCACAGAATGGGGTTCACAGGCCCAGAGGTGCCCCCCCACACCCAGACTCCACGCAGACCTCCCAAGCACTGCCTGTGTCTCCTGCCTGGTTTATTTCCTGCCCCCCTTCTACTGTTTTGGTTTCTCAGCCGCCCACCACCACCACACCCCCCTCTGAAGATTGGTGGACTGAAAAGAGCAGGTGGGGTAAGAGCTGGGCTCTGGGACCAACGTCCTGCCTGAGACATGAGTTCTAACCCACCCAGCTGTGATGTGAGCCCCTGAGATTTCTCAAATGAGAGATGGAAAGGTAACTGAACCCACGTCCCAGGGTGACTGTGGAGACTGAGATCACATATAACCACACCTCGGCGTCCAGTACACGTGGGACACCAGCCGGGTTGCCCCTGATGGGAATCCCTCTAGGCCCCCTTTGCTACCAGAGTCAACTCCCAGAAGTAGCTGTGGAGGGTGCGTCCTCCATTCCCACTCCACTCACCTCCCATGGCTCCACGCAGTGACCTGCCACGCAGCAGCCACCAGCAAACCCGGTCCCACTGGACCACTGGATAACTGACCATCCCCCCACCCCCACTTTGGGGCGTCTTCCACTTGCAGTTCTGAAGCAGGCCGAGAAACTGCCTTCAAGGGCACTCACCTGTTCCTTATTGCACGTAATGACCTGCCACGCAGGACCACCAGCAAACCCGGCGCCACCATCCAGGCTCCAGGGAATAACTGACCCCCCACCCCCCACCTTGGGTCTTCTTCCACTTGCGGTTCCGAAGAGGGCTGAGAAACCGCCCTCAAGGGCGCTCACTTGTTTCTCATTGCACGTAATGACCTGCCACGTAGGGCCACCTGCAAACCCGGCTCCACCGTCCAGGTTCTGGTGGGTAACTGCACCCCTCCCCTACTTCCACCTGGGGTGTCTGGGAGGCTCAGAAACTGCCCTCCAAGGACACTCATCTGTTCCTTATTGCACTAATACCTCCTTTACAGAAATCCACTTTGACTTCCAGCACTGCAGGTGTGACAATTTAGGAATCCTTGCTTGCAAGCTCCAAGAGCTTGAGGTCACGTCCACCTCACCAGCATCCCAGAGACCCAGCACTGTCTCACTCTGTTTAAAATTCCAAAATACTCTTTCAAAATGCTATTGGCATTTGGTTTGTGCATAAAATGCTAAAAACCTTCAAGTGAAACAAATATCTTCAACAGTTTGATTCAATCATGTGAGTTACATATCTGCCAAGTTGTAAAGCCTCTTGCATTTATAACATTTTATGTATGGTCAAATGGTTCATTAATGTAAATTATGAGAATCTCTAAGAAACAGGTTTTTTCTGGCATTAGATGACCAAAGGAAAACTGGGTTCTGGCTGGCTTGTGGGCCCGTAGAGTCAGACATATCTGCTGACACAATCAAGTTCCTTGCCACTGACGTGGCCTCATCCCAGCCCCCTCACCCGGATGACTGCACGCACCTGGAGGAGCAAGCTGACCTGCCCACATCTCTCAACTGCACAGCTGTTGCTCACACCGCAGATGGAGCTCAAGGCACGAGCAAGCCGCCACA
>NW_012106119.1:2332-2908 GCF_000951045.1 Mandrillus leucophaeus | reverse complement strand
CCTCACGTACTTCCGTACGAGCTAATATAGATTCCACTTCAACTAGTGTCACCTGTGTAAGGGGTAAGTGCCCAACTGTGAACTGGTTACCCTAGCCCACACAGACCCCGGGAATAAACTCACAGGCCATGGACCACTTCATAAGCAACGAGTGACCATCTGCTCGGGGACCTCCATGGCCCAGCGGAGGCCTGTGGTGCCTCCCCGTGGGCTCAAGGGACCGGTGGCTGGGGTCTGCAGCGCCAGAGGGCCCTGGATAAAAAAGAAAGCTCCCATGTTGGGAGGCACACACCTGCGGTTGGGTTCCCGGTACTTTAAGGAGCCCAGGTGGACAAGCTGTGAAGCGTGTAATTCCATCACCAGAATAGTGGCTGCACGTGGCGAGTGCACGGGTGGCCACCCCTCAGCCCAATTGGCCGCGCTAAGCACATCACGGCCGTGACGCCCAATCAGACTCAGCTGCTGGCACAGTCCAGGCATCCGGCCCCAAGAACATTCTGGATCACGATTCACAGTAGTGATTGTGATCAGGGCCACACGTAGCTGAATGTATTTACAGGAGGACGCCACAGCCGA
>NW_012106119.1:0-324 GCF_000951045.1 Mandrillus leucophaeus | reverse complement strand
GCGTAAACAGGGACCAGCAGAGGACAGGGCTGTAATTGGAGTTGACAATGTTTTATTTTCATAGTTGATATTGAGGACCTGGACCTAAAGCTCCGTGTCTTGCCCTTTCGCCAGATGGGCCAATGCCTCTCTATACTTGAGTCTATTTGACTAAATACCCGATATTGACTAGGAATTATGACATGTAGGATACCCCTTACAACAGTTACATCAAACTCACTTTCTAAATGCAATTTATTCAGGGACTGGCTTCTAACTCTGGGTGGGAATGTTAAGCTCAGTCCCGTTCAAATCAATAAGCATTTATCAAGAAACTCCTAGACC
>NW_012106118.1:2832-3255 GCF_000951045.1 Mandrillus leucophaeus | reverse complement strand
TCAAGTGATTCTCCTGCCTCAGCCTCCTGAGTAGCTGGGATTACAGGCACACACCACCACGCCCAGCTAATTTTTGTATTTTTAGTAGAGATGGGATCTCACTATGTTGGCCAGGCTGTTCTCAAACTCCTGACCTCAAGTGATCCACCTGCCTCAGCCTCTCAAACTGCTAACTGTCTCTCTGTTCTCAATCCTTTCCCCTCCAACCCACCCTACAGAGAGAGGACCTCACTGTGTTAATGTTCTGCTTAAAACCTTTCTTTGGCAGGCGGGCATGGTGGCTCACACCTGTAGTACCCTGGGAGACTGAGACAGGAGGATAGCTTGAGCCCAGGAGTTTGAGTTCAGCCTGGGCAATATAGTGAGACCCTGTCTCAGAAAAAACAAATTTATGAGTTTCAAGTCAAGGCTAAATAGGAAAAA
>NW_012106118.1:0-902 GCF_000951045.1 Mandrillus leucophaeus | reverse complement strand
AGCTACTCAGGAGGCTGAGGCTGGAGAATTGCT
The DNA here is from genome assembly GCF_000951045.1 of Mandrillus leucophaeus. Taxonomy (NCBI): domain Eukaryota; kingdom Metazoa; phylum Chordata; class Mammalia; order Primates; family Cercopithecidae; genus Mandrillus; species Mandrillus leucophaeus. Next base: position 869 of record NW_012106118.1, on the reverse strand, counting down.
TGGACCTGGGAGGCAGAGGTTGCTGTGAGCTGAGATCGTGCCACTGCACTCCGGCTTGGGTGACACAGCAAGACTCCATCTCAAAAAAAAAAAAAAGTAAATAATAAATAACAAAACAAATTAAATTTATTATTTAAATGTTTTAAATAACAAATGATAATCCCAGTAAGGATACATCATCTAAATAGTAGGCACTTAGTAAATAAGAAGGGAAGGAAAGCAGGAAGAAGGGAAGGGGGAAAGCAGAAAAGAAGAAAGAAAGGTCTCAGATGCTCAGTTCTCTTTCTGGGCACATGGTGGGGCTGCACCTCTCCACCCACTTGAGCGCGTGCTCGGCCATGTGATCTGCTTTGGCCCATGAAATATGAGTGAAAATGACATGTGTCACTTTTAGGCAGAAGCAGATAGGTCAGTCCGTGGTCCCCATCCTCTTTTTACTGTCTGCTGGGTCACTGAAGCATGTGCTGAGATGGAGTCTCTGTCACCCGAGGCCTCTGAGTGACTAAGACAAGCAGAGGCCCTGGTGGACCTGCAGTGGACACACAGCATGGGGTGAGGAAGACACTCTGTTCTTTTGAAGTGCTGAGAGTTTAGGGTTTATTGTTAACCTAGCACAATCACGTCTCTTCTCTTTTTTTTTTTTTTTTTTTTTTTTGAGAAGGAGTTTCCTCTTGTTCCTCAGGCTGGAGTGCAGTGGCATGATCTCAGATCACTATAACCTCCACGTCCCAGGTTCCAGCGATTCTCCTGCCTCAGCCTCCTGAGTAGCTGGGATTACAGGCACCCACCACCATGCCTGGCTAATTTTCTGCATCTTTAGTAGAGATGGGGTTTCACCATGTTGGCCAGGCTGGTCTCAAACTCCTGAC
>NW_012106117.1:3765-4857 GCF_000951045.1 Mandrillus leucophaeus | reverse complement strand
CCTATAATCCCAGCTACTTGGGAGGCTGAAGCAGGAGAATAGCTTGAACCCAGGAGGCAGAAGTTGTAGTGAGCTGAGATCACATTACTGCACTCCAGCCTTGGCAACAGAGTGAGACTCCATCTCAAAAAAAAAAAAAAGAGAGAGAGAGGCTGGACGGGGAGCCTGGACAGAGGTTGGATGGGCCATCTGCCCCTAGAGAGGCCGCGCACTTTCCCGCAGCCCTCAGAAGAGGCTGTACAGACCCCACCCTACTCTGGGCACTCAGAAGTCAAAGGAGCAGTGTTCTCCCTTGGTGCTCAGTGAGGAGTGGCTGGGAAGGCCACAGTCCCCGGAGCAGAGCTCACCAGGGGCTCAGGCGGGAAGAGGGCCTTGGAGAGGCGGTAGAGGTTGCGAAGGTTGAACTGGATGCTGGTGTTGGTGACTCGCAGCTCGTGGATGTTGGTGGAGCTGTCCTGCGGACAGATGTCACTCTCGCCCGAGAAAGGGGACACTGTGATGGTGTTCTTAAGCTCATAGAGTGGCAGGTTGTCCGAAATGCCACCATCCACATAGCGCTTCCATGGGACACACAGACAGGACTGTACGTGAGGGCCTGCGGCTGCACTGACCAGCTCCCCCCACCCACCGCCACCCCACGCGGCCACCAAGGGCCCCATTCAGTGGCTATTTCATTTGGGCATTTTACCCACTGGGCATTGACTGTGGGCCTGCTTGGGCACTGAGCAGATGGCAGACGGGGGAGGGCAGGGACAGAGGAAGGGATGGCGGGGGGCAGGGCAGGAAGCGTGCATCGCCATGGCTGCTTCTTGAGTAACACAGGGGAAGTGGGGTAACAGGCGGTGGCAGGGCAAGGGCCTGAAGGATGGCTCTTGGCGGCCTCCCCCTCTGTCCCTCATCCCACGGCCCACCTCATGGAAGGTGCCCAGGGCTAGGGATACTCACCACCCCCTGGAGGGAGGGAGGGATGAGCCCACAGTACACGGGGATGAAACCGCTGCAGACATTGGCCTTCAGGACAGGGACAGAGTGGGAGAGAGTGATCAGGGTCCTTGAGGTTCACACTGCGCCCACCCCCAAGCATGGCTCCAC
>NW_012106117.1:0-605 GCF_000951045.1 Mandrillus leucophaeus | reverse complement strand
GCGCCCAGCCCTGACCTCAGCGGGGCTCCTCCTCCGGGCCCTTGGAAAGGACCAGGTCACGGTTCCCAGACGCCTCTCAGAGGCCACCCCCATGCCAGGCCCCCGATAGCAGCCTGGAATTGCAGAGGCCCAGGACACTGTGACCGACCGCTGGCACCGGGTGTAATATCCAGGGCCACGGGGTGACTTAGGTCCCTCCTTGGATTCTCACGGTCCCGCCCACGAGTTACTTTCTCTGTCCAATTAAGCAGCTTCTGCTGCACCTGCCCGTCCCCCAACCTTTGCGCCCGAGAGGCGGGCCCCGGGCACCCTCGGAGCAAAACAAACCAGGCCCCGCCCCCGGGCCAGCGACCCGGATTGGATCCTCGCCGGGTTCCCCAGGCGCGGACAGGAGCCCTCCCCACGGTACCCTGTAAATGCTGCTCCTTCATGGCAGCCGATAGTGCGAGCCGAGGCCAGCCCAGCACACAGAGACCCATCCACTCCTGACCACAGGCACCAGAGCCCAGAAGCACCCTCACCATGAAGTGTGCAAACGCGGTGGGCCTCAGCGGGGAGCCAGGCCACAGGGCACCATGTGCAAGGAGAGGGCAGAAGAGCCCCTT
>NW_012106116.1:4906-6253 GCF_000951045.1 Mandrillus leucophaeus | reverse complement strand
TTCCAGTGGCAAAGAAGGAGTGTTAGAGTGGGGTGGAAGACAACACCCAAAAGTTGTATTCTCTGAAGAGTTTGCAAGTCCCCAATCCTTCTTTTTTTTTTTGAGACTGAGTCTCACTCTGTTGCCACGCTGGAGTGCAGTGGTGCGATCTTGGCTCACTGCAACCTTTGCCTCCTGGGTTCAAGTGATTCTCCTGCCTCAGTCTCTTGAGTAGCTGGGACTACAGGTGCCTGCCATCATGCCCAGCTAATTTTTTTGTATCTTTAGTAGAGATGGGGTTTCACCATGTTGGCCAGGATGGTCTCAATCTCTTGACCTTGTGGATCCGCCTGCCTCGGCCTCCCAAAGTGCTGGGACTACAGGCATGAGCCACTATGCCCGGCTCCACAATCCTTCTTAATTAGAACTAGATTGTTATAAATTAAGATATAAATTCTAATCCCTAAGGCAACAATTGAGAAAATACTTTAAACATATACATAGCAAAAGAAACAAAAAATTGAAATGGCATGCTAGAAAGTATGTAGTTAACACAAAAGAAGGTATTAATGAAGACAAAGGAACAAAAAAGACATAAGACATATAGAAAACAAATAGCAAAATAGCAGATGTAACTCCTGCCTTATAAGTAATCACACTAAATATAAATGGATTAAATAATAAAGAAGGTGGAATGGGGAAAAACATGAACTAATTATATGCCGCCTGCAAGAGACACATTTTAGCTTCAAAGACACAAATAGGTTGAAAGTAAACCTATTTTCAACCTATATACAAAGATACACCATGCAAACAGTAACTAAAAAGAGCTGTAATGGCTATATTAATATCAGACAAAATAGACTTTAACACAAAAATTGTTACTAGTGGCAAGGAAGGACATTTTTATCATCATGCAAGGATTCATAAGAAAGTAAGAATCATAAAAATTTATGTACCTACCAATACAGCCCCTAAACATATGAAGCCAAAACAGAATTGATGGGAGAAATAAATCATTTTAAAATAATACTGGAGACTTTAATCTCCTGCTTTCAATAATAAATAGAACAACTAGGCAGAAATTGACAGAGAAATAGAAGACTGAAAAACACTAAAAACCAAGTAGACTTAACTGACATTTATAGAGCACTCCACCCAACAATAATAGAATGTACATTTTTCTCATGTGTCCATTGAATATTCTCCAGGCTAGACCATATGTTATACCATATAACAAGTCTCCATAAATCTAAAGTTAAATCCTACAAAGTAAGTTATCTAATTATAATAAAATAAAACTAAAAATCAATACAGATATGTGAAAATTTAACAGACTCCTAGAAACCAATGAATCAAAGAAAAAAA
>NW_012106116.1:0-1086 GCF_000951045.1 Mandrillus leucophaeus | reverse complement strand
TGAGCCACCGCGCCCAGCCAAAAAGATGTTTCTTAACCTGATAAAGGGCATCTATGAAAAGCACACAGCTAACATTATACTTAGTAGTGAAGGACTAACTGTTGATTCTTTTTTTGTTGTTGTTGTTTTTTAATAGACACAGAGTCTTGCTATGTTGCCCATGCTAGTCTTGAGCTCATGGCCTCAAGCAATCCTTCTACCTCAGTCTCCCAAATAGCTGGGATTATAGGTACATGCTGCTCGGCCCAGCTTAACTGCTGATTCTTAAGATCAGGAATAAGACAAGGATGTCTGCTGTCATCATTTTTATTCAACAATTTATTGGAGGTTACAGTCAGGCATAACTAGGCAATAAAAGGCATTAGGTTGAAAAGGAAGAAAGCCATCTCTATTTGCAGATGACATGATCCTGGATATAGAAAATTCTAAAAAATCCACACACAAAAAAATATTAGAACTAATAAACAAGTTCAGTAGGGTTGCAGGACACAAGATCAATATATTTTAAAAATATATTTCTAGAAACTAGCAATCAGTAACAAAAAGATAGATTAAAAATTACATTGATGGCCAGGTGCAGTGGCTCACATCTGTAATCCCAGCATTTTGGGAGGCCGATGCAGGCAGATCACCAGAGGTCAGGAGTTTGAGACCAGCCTGGCCAAGATGGTGAAACCCCATCTCTACTAAAAATACAAAATTAGCTGGGTATGGTGGCTACAGGTGACTACACCTGTAGTCCCAGCTACTGGGGAGGCTTAGGCAGGAGAATCACTTGAACCCAGGAGGCAGAGGTTGTAGTGAGCCAAGATCGCACCACTGCACTCCAGCCTAGGCAACGGGGCAAGACTCTGTCTCAAAAAAAAAAAAAAAAAATTACATTGACAATAGCATCACAAATCAAAAAAAAAAAATTTAACAAAAAAGTTCAAAAAACCGGTACAGTGAAAACTATAAAATGCCATTGAAAAAAAGTTAAAAGACCTAAATAAATAGAAAGACATCCAGGCCGGGCACGGTGGCTCAAGCCTGTAATCCCAGCACTTTGGGAGGCCGAGACGGGTGGATCACAAGGTCAGCAGATCG
>NW_012106115.1:4184-4529 GCF_000951045.1 Mandrillus leucophaeus | reverse complement strand
CTGAGGCAAAAGAATCGCTTGAACCTGGGAGGAGGGGGTTGCAGTGAGCCGAGATGGCATCACTGCACTCCAGCCTGACTCTGTCTCAAAAAAAAAAAAAAGAAAAGAAGTAGCAAAGCAACTTTAAAAACATGTGAAGTAAACCCTTTACCAGTAAATGTCAAATAACAGTGATGTCATCCAAAGCTGTCAGTTCCAGCTGCAGTGTACAGGACAAAGGGAGCAGAGTAATCTGAGGTAGAGCACAGACGTATTTAGGACAGGCTCTCAAAGTCACTCTGGAGTACAGCCCTGACATCTCTGCAGAACAACATCAATTCTGATATATTCAATATGGGAAAAGTA
>NW_012106115.1:0-739 GCF_000951045.1 Mandrillus leucophaeus | reverse complement strand
AAAATTTATTTGGTCATCTCGTTTCTTGTTCATGTTTTCGGTTCTTTTACTTGTTTGAAAATGTTAAATATACTTATTTATATTCCTATTTCTCAAGAAATGAAGTTTTTCAGGTCAACATTCTATTCTCACTCATAATGTTTTGCTCCCTTCTGTGCTCTGATTTATTTTTATTATAATTTCTTGTTCATTAGAACTTTATCTCTGGTAATTTTCAGACACTTGGGTTAAGGGTCCATTTCTCTAGAGAAATTTTTGCCAGATGCCAGGGGCACTACCAACCCAGAACAATTTAAAATAAATTCTCGGCTGGGCCTGGTGTCTCACACCTGTAATCCCAGCACTTTGGGAGGCCGAGGTGGGCAGATCACGAGGTCAGGAGATCGAGACATGGTGAAATCCCATCTCTACTAAAGGTACAAAAAATTAGCCAGGCGTGGGGGTGTGCACTTGTAGCCCCAGTTACTCAGGAGGCTGAGACAGGAGAATGGCTTGAACCCGGGAGGCAGAGGTTGCAGTGAGCCGAGATCATGCCACTGCACTCCAGTCTGGGCGACAGTCTCAAAAATAAAATAAAAAATACATAATAAAATAAATTCTCAGTTTAGGGCTTGAAAGACCATGTAGGTGATTTGAATTCAGGTCCAAACCCATATGAAGACCAATTTATGGTTACAATTCTCAAAGGCAGTACTAGCTTTACTTTTTTTCCCTCCACTCCACTCAGAGTCAAGGGTAA
>NW_012106114.1:756-1136 GCF_000951045.1 Mandrillus leucophaeus | reverse complement strand
ATTAAACCTCTTTTTCTCTATAAATTACCCAATCTCAGGTATTTTTTCATAGCAGTATGAAAATGGACTAATACAGTTATCATATCTCTTCAGTCCCTACAGTCTGGATCCATTCTTCAGTCTTTTCCTTGCCATATCCTTGACAGTTTGGAAAAGTGCAGGCTAGTAACTAAAAATGTCCCTCAATTCCTGGTATTTATTCATTATTAGATAAATATTATACATTTTCTTTAGAAGTATAGTGTTTTTCCAGTGAAACCCTGTCTCTACTAAAAATACAAAAAATAAGACGGGTGTGGTGGCGGGCACCTTTAGTCCTAGCTACACAGGAGGCTGAGGCAGGAGAATGGCATGAACCAGGGAGGTAGAGCTTGCAGTGA
>NW_012106114.1:0-706 GCF_000951045.1 Mandrillus leucophaeus | reverse complement strand
ATTAAACCTCTTTTTCTCTATAAATTACCCAATCTCAGGTATTTTTTCATAGCAGTATGAAAATGGACTAATACAGTTATCATATCTCTTCAGTCTCTACAGTCTGGATCCATTCTTCAGTCTTTTCCTTGCCATATCCTTGACAGTTTTGAAAAGTGCAGGCTAGTAACTAAAAATGTCCCTCAATTCCTGGTATTTATTCATTATTAGATAAATATTATGCATTTTCTTTAGAAGTATAGTGTTTTTCCAGTGAAACCCTGTCTCTACTAAAAATACAAAAAATAAGACGGGTGTAGTGGCGGGCACCTTTAGTCCTAGCTACGCAGGAGGCTGAGGCAGGAGAATGGCATGAACCAGGGAGGTGGAGCTTGCAGTGAGCCGAGATTGTGCCACTGCACTCCAACCTGGGTGACAGAGCGAGACTCCGCCTCAAAAAAAAAAAAAAGAAGAAGAAATGTAGTGTGTTTCTGAGTGCATCATATCAGAAAGCACATGATTTCAATTTTTTCCATCACTGGTGGTAGTAACTTTTATCACTTGTTTAAGGTGGTTTCTGCCAGATTTCTCCCCAAAGGGAAAATAATTATTTTGCAAGTTTTAGGAAGTATTTAATAGTAATTACATTCTACTCTATAGGAATGTTTTCCATTCTTTTTTACATATCTCTATATATATTTAAAATATATATACATATATATACACA
>NW_012106113.1:2706-3099 GCF_000951045.1 Mandrillus leucophaeus | reverse complement strand
TGTATGCCCCTGGGCTGGCCACTTAGCACCTGTGATACCAGTCTCCTCAGCCATAAAATGGCAATAATAAAATATGCTTACATGGTTATTGTGACAGTTCAAGAAATAAATTTTGTAACGTGGCCAGCATATAGCAACTGAGCAATAAAAATAGTGTCCTTTCCTTTTCTGTAAATCTACAAAATGAGATTCAGAAAAAGATGTTTTTCAGGGTAATCGTAATAATCATACGAAATCATGAGTACATTTATAAGCCACAAAGCATTAAATATGATGTATTGTTAATTTCCTTAGCTGGAAAAAAGTTTCATGTACATTTTTTATTTTTTTCAATGACCATTATTGTCTTAAGTTTTTCTATTCTTTCTAGAACTTTGGCATCATTTTTAAACC
>NW_012106113.1:0-2656 GCF_000951045.1 Mandrillus leucophaeus | reverse complement strand
TGTATGCCCCTGGGCTGGCCACTTAGCACCTGTGATACCAGTCTCCTCAGCCATAAAATGGCAATAATAAAATATGCTTACATGGTTATTGTGACGGTTCAAGAAATAAATTTTGTAACGTGGCTAGCATATAGCAACTGAGCAATAAAATAGTGTCCTTTCCTTTTTTGTAAATCTACAAAATGAGATTCAGAAAAAGATGTTTTTCAGGGTAATCATAATAATCATACGAAATCATGAGTACATTTATAAGCCACAAAGCATTAAATATGATGTATTGTTAATTTCCTTAGCTGGAAAAAAAGTTTCATGTACATTTTTTATTTTTTTCAATGACCATTATCTGTCTCTTATACACATCTAGATGTGTATAAGAGACAGAGCCTGGGCAACAAGAGCCAAACTCCATCTCAAAAAAAAAAATTGTACATTTTATGTTATCTATATTTTACCACGATTTTTAAAGATCAGCACTCAGGAAGGAAAAAAAAAAGAACTAACAGAGAGGCCTCTCTCCCTCTTTGGGAAGCCTGGAATGGAGAAAAGAAAAAAATACAAATGAAGGAATTGATAAAGAGAGAGACAGTGAGCAGCAGCAAGCCAGTAACACAGCTGGGCTTATGGTGAAAAACAGCTGGTGACAAATCCTCAGACAACCTGGGAACATTTACAAAGAGTGAATGTTAGTCTAGAATTCCAACTATTCCTCACTGTGCAATATAATCACTCTCCCTGACCCTCAAACCTTGACTGACTCTGCCGCACACAGCAGCCACGTTTTTCTGGTGATGTAGAATGAAAGGAGAGAAACAATGTCCAGCAAATAAGCAAAGTGGAGGCAGGAAAAGGGTGGAAACTAAACTGAGGTGCCCCGGAAATTCTGAGAATTAACACTGAGTGTAAGACCTCAAAAACCCTCAGAAAACTTGAATGGACATGTATTAGTCTGTTTTCACGCTGCTGATAAAGACATACCTGAGACTGGGCAATTTACAAAATAAAGAGGTTGAATGGACTTACAGTTCCATGTGGTTGGGGAAGCCTCACAATCATAGTGGAAGGCAAGGAGAAGCAAGTCATGTCTTACATGGATGGCAGCAGGCAAAGAAAAAGTTTGTGCAGGGAAACTCCCATTTTTAAAACCATCCGATCCCATAAGGCTCATTCACTATCATGAGGACAGCACAGGAAAGACCTGCCCCCATAATTTAATTACCTCCCACTGGGCCCCTCCTACAATACATGGAAATTCAAGATGAGATTCGGGTGGGGACACAGCCAAACCATATCAGGGCATAAGATTTGAAACAGACACAAATTAAGATTTAAGTACAATTCCAGGCAACAAGACAATGAGAGAAGAGTAGGACAGAGTGACGCAGGTGTCTGGGAAGTCCAGGCAATGAGTAAACATCAAAACATCCATACAAGATGAGTGGAATAAAGCAGAGACAGTAGCAGATTCAAGGTACTCAAAATTGAGGGAATTTGCCCGTTCTCATATAAAATGGATTAGAAATGATTAATCTCAACCTCAAGGCAACAGTTATGCCCAAGGTAGAAAACAGGCAAACAGGAGACTCTAGCTGAGGTGAAATACTTTTTAAGATAAAGTAACCCATTTGGCAGGATGATCTCAGCCACTAGATCCCTGTGCTAAGCTATGGGCCTTAGAAACAGACACCTTAGTGGAGAATCATTGAAAGGAAGCGGATAGTTCTACAATATAAGCAACTTGCCAGAGCAGCGAAAAGTTTAATAGAAAGAACCAGAGAAGAGGTCTCTTAGGATCACATCAGCTCTGGAGAATGGGAGACCTATGTGCATGCCCTAGGCTACATCAGCTCAGGGGCAATCAGAGCCAGGCACGAGGCAGACTTGAAAGTACTCTCCAAACTGCACACAGACCCATCATCTAGGGAGGGAGTCTCACCAGCACATATGCTTAAACACAACCTTTGACCAAACACCGAATGAACAGTCATCTACTGTAAACCGGGGCAATCCTAAGCAGCCTGGCTAAAGGACTTTTTTTAAGGGGTGAGGAAAGGTGAGTCTTAGCAAGGCCATCAGAGAATACACACTACAAGAGACACAGACTTTGCAGAATTATTTCAGCAAAGTCACTAAACAAATTTTAAAAATGGCCAAGTAAACAACAGCAAGAACCCCCAAGATGAAGGTGTCAATATCCAAATTTGCTCCATTATCTGATCTTCTCCCAAAAATTATGAGACATGCAAAGAAACAAGGAAGTGTGATCCATATACAGGGGGAGAAAATCAGGAAATAAAAATTGCTTTCAAGTGCCCCAGATGGTAGACTACGCAGAGAAAGACTTCAAAACGCTATTATATGTTTGAAAATTACAGGGAACCAGTCTTAAAGAACTATAAGAAGGTAAGATGACAATGACTCATAAAATGGAGACTATTAATAAAGAGATAAAAACCATTTAAAGAATCAAGTGGAAATTCTGGAGTTGAAAAACACAACAATCAAAATGAAATATTTACTGGGGGGCTTAAGAGGGGCTGGAAGAAGAAAAAATGTGCAAACTTGAAGAGATATTAATAGAAATTATGCAATGTGATAAGCAGAGGGAAAAAATGAATAAAAATAAAAAGAACTTCAGAGAAATGTAGGATACCACTAA
>NW_012106112.1:2694-3793 GCF_000951045.1 Mandrillus leucophaeus | reverse complement strand
TTTTTTTTTTTTTTTTTTTTTTTTTTTGGCAGGCAGTCTCACTCTATGCCCCAGGCTGGAGTGCAGTGGCGTGATATTGGCTCACTGCAACCTTCACCTCCTAGGTTCAAGCGATTCTCCTGTGTCAGTCTACCGAGTAGCTGGGATTACAGACAACTACCATCACGCTAATTTTTGTAATTTTAGTACAGATGGGGTTTCACCATGTTAGCCAGGCTGGTCTCGAACTCCTGACCTCGGGTGATCCACCTCTCTTGGCCTCCCAAAGTGCTGGGACTACAGGCGTGAGCCACCGCAACCAGCCTTTTTTTTTTTTCTTTTGAGACGGAGTCTCTGCCTCACAGTTCAAGCAATTCTCGTGTCTCAGTCTCCTGAGTAACTGGGACTACAGGCATGGGCCACCACACCTGGCTAATTTTTGTATATTTAGTAGAGATGGAGTTTGGCCAGGCTGGTCTCAAACTCCTGACCTCAGGTGATCCACTTGCCTCAGCCTCCCAAAGAGCTGGGATTACAGGTGTGATCCACCACACCTGGCCCACCAATTCATTATTATTATTATTATTATTATTTTTGAGACAGAGTTTTGCTCTTGTCGCCCAGGCCAGAGTTCAATGGCACAATCTTAGCTCACTGCAACCTCCCCCTGCTGGGCTCAAGAGATTCTCCTGCCTCAGCCTCCCAAGTAGCCAGGATCACAGGCATTGGCCACCATATCTGGCTAATTTTGTATTTTTTGTAGAGTTGGGGCTTCACCATATTGGCCAGGCTGGTCTCAAACTCCTCACCTCAGGTGATCCGCCCACCTCAGCCTCCAAAGTGCTGGGATTACAGGCATGAGCCACCAATCCTGGCCAATTCATTCATTCTTTCTTTCTTTCTTTATTTTGAGACAGAGTCTCGCTCTGTCACCCAGGCTGGAGTGCAGTGGCGCCATCTCAGCTGACGGCAAGCTCCACCTCCCGGGTTCGCGCCATTCTCCTGCCTCAGCTTCCTGAGTAGCTGGGACTACAGGTGCCCACCAACACTCCAGGCTAATTTTTTTGTATTTTTAGTAGAGACAGGGTTTCACCAAGTTAGCCAGGATGGTCTCGATCTC
>NW_012106112.1:0-1119 GCF_000951045.1 Mandrillus leucophaeus | reverse complement strand
CAACATGGTGAAACCCTATCTCTACTAAAAATACAAAACTTAGCCAGGCATGGTGGTGCGTGCCTGTAATCCCAGCTACTCAGGAGGCTGAGGCAGGAGAATCACTTGAACCCAGGAGGCGGAGGTTGCAGTGAGCCTTGATGTTGCCACTGCACTCCAGCCTGGGAGACAGAGCAAGACTCCATCTCAAAAAAAATAGAAAAAAGAAAAAAATGCGTTGGATCAATTGACAAATAATTTGGAAAAATAACTTTGGGAGCCTAAGGTGGGCAGATCACTTGAGGTCAGCAGTTCGAGACCTGCCTGGCCAACATGGAGAAAACCCATCTCTACTAAAAATACAAAAGTTAGCTGGGCGTGGGCGTGGTGGCGGGCACCTGCAATTCCATCTATTTGGGAGGCTGAGGCATAAGAATCACTTGAACCTGGGAGGTGGAGGTTGTAGTGAACCAAGATTGTGCCACTGCACTCCAGCCTTGGTGATAGAGTGAGATCCTGTCTCAGAAAAAAAAAAAAAAAAAGCCAAAATACATCCACACGTCATACTACAAAATTAATTCAGGTTGTTTATAAACTGGAATGCTAAAAATGAAGGCAATGCCGGGCGTGGTGGCCCACGCCTGTAATCCCAGCACTTTGGGAGGCTAAGGTGGGCGGATCACTTGAGGTCAAGAGTTCAAGACTAGCCTGACCAACATGATGAAACCCCATCTCTACAAAAAAACACAAAAATTAGCTGGGTGTGGTGAGTGACTATAATCCCAGCTACTCCAGAGGCTGAGGCAGGAGAATCACTTGAACCCAGGAGGCGGAGGTTACAGTGACGTGAGATTGCACTACTGCATTCCAGCCTGGGCGACAGAGCAAGACTCCATCTCAGGGAAAAAAAAAAAAAACAAGATAAGGGCTGGCATGATGACTCATGCCTGTTATAATCCCAGCACTTTCGGGAGCTAAGGTGGATAGATCACTTGAGCCCAGAAGTTCAAGACCAGCCTGCGCAAAATGGCAAAACCCTGTTGCTACAAAAACCAAAAATTAGACTGGGCGCGGTGGCTCAAGCCTGTAATCTCAGTACTTTGGGAGGCCGAGATGGGCAGATCACGGGATCAGGAGATC
>NW_012106111.1:2545-3311 GCF_000951045.1 Mandrillus leucophaeus | reverse complement strand
TATCACATTGTGGTTTTAATTTGCATTTCCATGATCATTAGTAATGTTGAAGATTTTTTCATATTTTTTTTGGCCATTTGTATATCTTCTTTGGAGAACTGTCTATTCATGATCTTAATCCTGTTCTATTCTTTCAAGGCTGCCATTAAGCAGCCTCTGTCGGCCGGGCCTGGTGGCTCACACCTGTAATCCCAGCACTTTGGGAGGCCGAGGCGGGTGGATCAGGAGGTCAGGAGATCGAGACCAAGGTGAAACCCGTCTCTACTAAAAATAGAAAAAATTAGCCGGGCGTGGTGGCGGGCGCCTGTAGTCTCAGCTACTCTGGAGGCTGAGGCAGGAGAATGGCGTGAACCCGGGAGCGGAGCTTGCAGTGAGCTGAGATCCCGCCGCTACACTCCAATCTGGGCGACAGAGCGAGACTCCGTCTCAAAAAAAAAAAAAAAAAAAGAAAAAGAAAAAGAAGCCTCTATCACACTATCACACAGCCACATCTAGAGCTAAGGAATAAGAAATATAATATTTATCCTGGGGAGTGATGTGTCCAGATGATAACCAGGGTTGTTTTGTTTTTTCCTTTTTCTTTTTTGTTGTGGTGACTGGGTAGAATGGTTAGCAGAGAATAAGTAGTCTCTGTCACAGTGCCCTGTTCTTTGTGAGGATATCTAGGAAGTATTTTAGAATACCAAAAAGACAGTTGTGATACATGTATTTTATATAATAGGAATAATGAAAAAGAAAAAATAATCATACTTTTATTAAGTGAAAT
>NW_012106111.1:0-690 GCF_000951045.1 Mandrillus leucophaeus | reverse complement strand
ATTTGTAAATGTCCTTAAAATTTAACATATAATGTTAAAAGTGTTTCAAATATTTTAAAACAAATATTTTAAAATTATACTTATTAGAGATTATAGAGACAGCATTTTGCAATATTTGTTTGAAATATTTTTCTCTATTAACAAATGAAATGTTACAGATAAAACTAAGACCCACATAAACATCCTTTTTACCTCCTTCCTTGCTAGACTTAAGCACTATCTTGAAGTTTTTGATATCATTCCATGCATATATTTGCATTCTAGTGGAATTAAATATAGCCAATCCTTATTATTTTCACAGATTACATATTTATGAATTTGTCCTCTTGCTGAAATGTATTTGTAATGTCACAGTCGATACTCACTAGACTTTCATGGTCACTCAGAATTACACAGAAGCACAAGAAATTTTAGTTACCCATTATGGCTGTTTCTAGTTGAGGCTGAACAAAATGACACTCATTCTAATTTCTTCATTTGGTTCTCATACCATAAATATGTGTCATTTTTACAGTTTATTTACTAACAATTTTTTGCTTTTTTTTTTTTTTTTTGATGGAGTCTTGCTCAGTCACTCAGGCTGGAGTGTAGTTGCACGATCATGGCTCACTGCAACCTCTGCCCCCCTAGGTTCAAGCGATTCTCCTGTCTCACCCCCCGAGTAGCTGGGATTACAGGCGTGCACCACCA
>NW_012106110.1:521-1148 GCF_000951045.1 Mandrillus leucophaeus | reverse complement strand
CAATTCCACAAGAACTGTCTTAGCCAAAGGATTCTTGAGGGGAAAGCTGTAACTCTGTGAGATGATTTCACAGAACACTAAGAAGTTTCTGAGAAAGCTTCCTTCTCTTTGTTATCGGAGGATATTTCCTTTAGCCCTATAGTCTTCAGAGGGATCTGAAGTATCTGTTTTCAGATTTCACAGAAATAAGGCTAGCAAAGAGATCCACGAAACACAGATGTAACTCAGTGAGATGAATTAACAGAACACTAAGAAGTTTCTCAGAAAGCTTCTTTCCAAGTCTCATCTGAGGATATTTCCTTTTTCACCGTAGACCACTATGGGCTTCCAAATATCACTTTCCCAATCCCACAAGAACTGTCTTCGCGAAAGGCTTCTTGATGGAAAAGCTGTAACTCTGTGAGATGATTTCGTGAAACACAAAGAAGTTTCTCAGAAAGCTTCTTTCTCTTTCTTGTCGGAGGTTATTTCCTTTGGCTCTATAGGCTTCAAAGGATCTGAAATATCTGTTCTCAGATTCCACAAAAATAAGACAAGGAAAGAGATCCACGAAATACAGATGTAACTCTGTGAGATGAATTAACCAAACACTAAGTAGTTTCTCAGAAAGCTTCTTTCCAGATTTCA
>NW_012106110.1:0-232 GCF_000951045.1 Mandrillus leucophaeus | reverse complement strand
CCAATTCCACAAGAACTGTCCTAGCGAAAGGCTTCCTCAGGTGAAAGCTGTAATTCTGTGAGATGATTTCACAGAACACAAAGAAGTTTCTCAGAAAGCTTATTTCTCTTTGTTGTCGGAGGATATTTCCTTTGGCTCTATAGGCTTCAAAGGATCTAAAATATCTGTTCTCAGATTCCACAAAAGTAAGGCAAGCAAAGAGATCCACGAAATACAGATGTAACTCTGTGAG
>NW_012106109.1:2774-3285 GCF_000951045.1 Mandrillus leucophaeus | reverse complement strand
CAAGCCTTTTGAGATAGAAGAAGTGTGCAGTACATTCCCTTTGTATCATTTACCTGAAGGATAACCCAAGTAAAATCCTGTTATTTTGCACATGTGTAAAATGATATTTAAGAATCATGAAAAAATCAAAAGCATGAATGTGTCTCATATTGTCACGGATAAAGACAGAGCTACAGGTAATCTCAGATCTCAGTGTCCAGTAATATTTTTTAATTTTTTTTTTTGAGTCGGAGTCTCGCTCTGTCCTCTGACTGCATATATATGTGTGTGTGTATGTGTGTCTTTCTTCTGACTCTGTGTGTGTGTGTGAACACAAAGTTTTTAATTTTTATGTAAGAAAACACATGATTATTTTCCATTATTGTTTTGGTAATAATTTGAAAGGCTTTTCCCTGTACCAAGGTTATATTGTTTTGTTTTGTTTTTTTGAAACAGAGTCTCGCTCTGTCACCCAGGCTGGAGTGCAGTGGCCGGATCTCAGCTCACTGCAAGCTCCGCCTCCCGGGTTTAC
>NW_012106109.1:0-887 GCF_000951045.1 Mandrillus leucophaeus | reverse complement strand
CTCTGTCACCCAGGCTGGGGGTGCAATGGAATGATCATAGCTCACTGTAACTTGAAACTCCTGGGCTCCAGTAATCCTCCTTCCTCAGCTTCCTGAGTAGCTAGGACTACAGGTGCATGCCAGTGTGCCCAGCTAATATATATATATTTGTTTTTTTTGTTTGTTTGTTTGTTTTTTTTTCCTTTTTGAGACAATCTCACCCTGTCACCCAGGCTGGAGTGCAGTGGCGTGATCTCGTCTCACTGCAACCTCCACCTCCTAAATTCAAGCTATTCTCCTGCCTCAGCCTCTTGATTAACTGAGATTATAGGCATGCGCCACCAGGCCTGGCTAATTTTATTTTGTATTTTTAGTAGAGATGGGGTTTCACCATGTTGGTCAGGCTGGTCTAAACTCCTGACCTTAAGTGATCTGCCTGCCTCCGCCTCCCAAAGTTCTGGGATTACAGACGTGAGCCACTGCGCCCAGCCCAGCTAATTTTTATTTAATTTGTTATAGAGTCAAAGTCTTTCTGTATTGCCCAGGCTGATCTCCAACTCCTAGGCTCAAGCAATCATCCCACCTCGACCTCCCAAAGGGCTGGAATTACAGATGTGAGCCACTGTGCCCAGCCTATCTTCTAAAAATTCAATGCCACTTCGAATTAATTAAAAGTAGTACATAGTTGTGAAATTACATTCATCGCCTAAGAAGCAAAGAAGAAGAAAATTAATTTGATGAGCTTGTTCTTGCACTAGGAGAGCTTGTCTGAACTTCATAATTAAAGACCTTTACCCTTCAGTTCCTTCAGAGAGTTACAGTTTTATTTTCCAGCTGCAGAAACTATTATGTAAAACCTCGTTCGTATCGGTTGGCCTCATTCTTTTGTTTCCTGCTATGAAGTCTTT
>NW_012106108.1:2004605-2026343 GCF_000951045.1 Mandrillus leucophaeus | reverse complement strand
TTTTTACCAGGTCTCATTAGTTTTCCACCAAAGCAATAGTGCATTCACTCAGTTTCAAAGAAGGACTAGGTTCCATTACTGTACAATTCACAATGTGTATTTTCAAATATGCCAGTGACCTGCAAGTGTTCTATATTCCAATAAAATTACCATATTAGTAAATTGTTTACCTCAAAGTAGAATTATTTGTAATTTCATTTTGAATTTATTCTCCTAATAAACTCAAAACAAAGAATAACATGAAAAGTGTAAATGCAGGATTCATATTTAGTATCATAATTTGTTTACTATTTTAGGTACTTTAAGAGCTTTCCTGTTCATTTTACATTCCTTGCCAATTTTGACATTTATAATGGGAATTCAAAGTCTATACAAAAACAATGCAAAGTTTTGAAACATTTTTAAATGAAATCAGGAGAAAATTTTATGTCTTTGTGCTATCAAAGGGTTAATTTTAAAATGATCAAAAAATAGATGAGGAAAAAGTTAATAATTTCTGTGTAGCAATAAATGTAAAAAATGCAAAGAGATACAATGCATACTGGTTCAACAAACATGTAATTACCAAAGGATTACTCTCCAGAGCATATGAAAACCTCCCACAAATTAGTAAGAAAAAGATAAATAACTCAACATACTAATTGGCAATATGCACAAATGGACATTTTGATGAATAGCTCTTAATTCTATAAAAGGAGTTTAACCTCTTTTGTAATCAGGGAAATTCCAATTAAAGCCACAATGAGATACCATTTTACACCCACCAGATTGGCAAAAATTAACAAGTCCCAAAACATGAAGTTTTGGCAAGGACGTAGAATAACGGGAACACATACAAACTAGATAGACTCTGCACTAGTGGGAGTACTTTTAAAAGCAATTTGGCATTATCTAATGAAGCTGAGAATGTGAAGACCCAACAAGACAGAAATCTGAGAGAATATTCTATGGAAACATTGACCTATGTTTGCCAGTAGTTACATAACGAACATTGAATGCTTACAACAGTGGCACTGTGTATACTGGCAAAACAAATGAGACAAATGAATGAAGAAAAGTATCAAAAAAAGAATCATAATAATTATAGGGAGAAAAATAACATATTGTGTTACATTCTCACAATACAAAACTTTTCTGTGGTAAAAAAGGGTGAACTGTAGCTACTAAAGAAGTTATATAAATTAAATCTGAAAATCCTTGTGTTAGTTAATATAAAAGCAAGTGGCAAAAGGAGTAAAGAAATGAAAACCAAAAATTTCAGTTGTATTACCAACGTACAATTTGGAAAAGAGACAAACAGCAGAAAAGAGAATATGAATTTGAGGAGAAACTCAGAAATATTGCTGATGTTTTAGTTACCAGGGTTGTTGAGCATTAGTGTATTTGTTGTAATTTTTAACAGCTTACACATATAAATATTGACATTCATTTATGTTTTTAGAACTTAATAAAAATTGAGACTATCTTTAGATAGATGTTCTAATAGTTTTTCTACACACTGTAATGATTTATCTTGACTGATTCACATATTGGTACACTTTGGTGGGAGATCACCTATCATAAGTTTACCTCCATAAATGGAGGCTTCATTACCAGCAATAATAAAACAGAAGTCATATTTTTTTTAATTTCAATGTCTTTCTCTATAACCTGAGCATATCAGTTTGGATTCAGTCTGGAAAGCAGAAGGCATTCTGTGTATTTTGTGTAGGAAGAGATATAATACAGTGAAGCAAAGGCACTCACAACTGTAGGAAGTACTGGAGGAGTGAAGGAGATCTGTCACCAAAGATCACATTTATGGGCAGCTATTTAAAGTGGATGATTCTGAAGAATATTCTCAGAATGCATTGGCAGAGGCCCAGAAAGAATCGAACATGAATATTACGGGGCTACACTAGCAAAGATTTTGTACATTCTGCAATGATTCTCAAGTTTTCCAGCTGGTTCTGATACTGGATATTCAAAGTTAAATCTTCAAAAAACTCTGTGGTAGATTATTATTACCACAGAACCAGCCTAATCTGACTCAACTTTGTGTAATAAAATGGTGAGTTTTCAGTTGCCGCGGATTCCCTAGGTTGCAAGTTATGCAATCTGAGCATGTCCAGATTAACTAAGCCTGCAAGGATGGGTGGAACCTAAGTGCTCAGACCAAGAAACGGGGGACTGAATTAATAAGTGGACACCTCATGTCATGATATATGATCCAATCAGATCAAGTCCTGGCATCACTTCATGAAATGATCCAGTCTGATCATGCCTCACAGCATTTCTCATTGCAAGATCCAATCAGATCATTACTCTCTGCCTATAAAATTTTCCCCAGCCCCCAGCTCAGGGAGACACATTTGTGTTGCATCTTGTCTCCTTGCCAATCAACTTGCAATAAAGCTTTTCTTTTTCTCAAAAGCTGGTGCCATGGTATTGATTTCTATGCTCATCGATGAGGCAGTGAGCCCATTGCTTGCCTGGTAACATGATTATTTCATTACCCTCTTGATCCCTTCTTAGGTATTATAAAATGATAATCACATAAATATTAATGCATTGCCTTCAACAGTAGCACTCATTAGGAGTATCTTGATGGAAACAAATGTTTTCAATCAGCTGACAATGCCTCAATTATAAGCAGCTGCCTTTATGTAAAGTCTCCCATTATTCTTACCATCCGCTACTATGGTTGACAATCAAAGATTAAGCAGAATTATTTCTGCTCCCTGACTTAACAGATTTTCCACAGAACGGCCCTAGCCTAGACCCCTCTAGGCCTATATGCAACTCAGTTTAGCTACTGGATTTAAGAATTGTTCAAACACATGTTTATAAATAATTTAAGCTATTAAGAAAACAATGTTAAGACCTGGCTCTGGAGACCCAATATTTATTGCTGTGTGGCGACTTCCCCAGGTACTCTGGTTCTCATTATTACCTTTTAGGAATACAGAAACTTGCTAACTCAAGATTTTAGAACAAGCTGCACATAAAGCCATACTGAGGGCACACTGACTAATGGTCTGTGAATCCACAGAATATCCATGTGATTCCCAGGCTAACAGTTTCTTACACTGAAGAATGCTAGTCACATTTCAGTTAATTTACCCTTCTACCTCATTAAGTAATAGCTTTCGCTCAATTAATTGATTAACATATTCCACTTACTAAGAAATAAACTGTTAAGATTCATTTTAACAAATAGATGGAGAGAATTCTGACACCTAATTTTTCTCTAAGCCTATCAACATAGTTAAGTTTTCCAGCTTGAATTCTTACAAAAATGTGAGGAGAGGAATATGAATATTTATATGGGTTTTTGCTTATCAAAATAAAGTTTACAAATTCCTAAAAAAGCTGTGTTCAACTCATATTTCAAAAGATGTTTATCGCTTAATTGATCCATATAAAACAGACCCTCTTAATAACCCTAGCTTACAAATGGTTATGACATTTCTTGAGTTCTCATAGCTTTTAAGGAGCAGAGCTTTCTATTTTTCACCTCTAGACTTACAATAGAATACCTGGGACGCTTTATTAGAGATAACTTCTCTGCCGTCTCTCTCCCATTTATCCTTGCCCTACTCTGGGCATATGAGCAGTCTCTCTGTCGAAGAAAGCTTCTCAAACCAAGAGATTCTTTGCTTAGAAATCAAATAGTGATACCCCCATAATGCAGCTGTGTAAAATCCCAAGCCAGACCCAGAAACTTCTGTTTTCCACAGTCCTGGGCAAATTCACGCCCACCTTCTTAATTTTGGCAGCTTAAAAACGGAAGCGTGCATCTGATGATTTCTTACTTGGATGGGATTCTTTCCTGTACTCCCTTCCCTGGTATGACCTCTATGATCCATGCCCTAACCTGTAAACCTTGACCGCACATCACCCCCCTTACTCCCTCTGCCCCTGTGAACACACACTCCAACCTCCCTAAACTCAGCCCCTGAACATTCCTTTGTCTATTTCTTGGCTGGCCACCAGCTTGGTCTAACCTCCAGGGCTGAGTTTCTTGGCTTGATTTGTCGGTAGTTGTATTAAATCTACTATTGATATGGCAGAGAGCAGTATTCTGAGAAATTTTATTTACTGTTCGACACCTAATACATTGACATTACCTTTTAGAGCATACATTATGCGTGCTTCTCAAGAGGCAGTGTGACTGACTGATTAAACACAGAGAAAGAACCTAGAGTTAGACTATCGAAGTTCAAACTCCAACTCTTTTGCTTTCTAGTTGTGTATGCTTGAGCAAGCAAGTTTGCTTGAGCAAACTCTCTATATAGCCGTTTCTTCATCTGTGAAAATAAAATGGTAGAAATCATGCAATTGTTAAGCTGATTAACAGTAGTTAATATATCTAAAGCATTTTGAACTTTTGTTGGCACAGGATAAGTGTTCAATATTTTAATATGATTCAAAACACTAGGTTGTTGCACTGATTTCGCCACATATTTTATTCATTACTTACAATTGCAATATATTCTTTTGCAGATGATATCAAGCAGGTTTCTTCACAGCAATAGCTAAATTCAATTATCCCAAGAAATACCCATATACATATACATTCTCTGGCAAGTGTATACATATAATGTGTGACTTACAGAGAATTTTAGAAGACTTTAACACGTCCACTTTGGATATAGAGAAAAAAGCTGCATAATAGCAACAACTTAAGGTTGTGTTTTCAATAAAGAAAGAAGTGCACAGAATAGCACTTTGTCTTTGGCAGTGGTGAGGATATCAGGCTACTTGAAGTGTTCAAGATGAGAAATGGCTGGAGAATTGGGGGAGGTTTGCATGATAGTCTAAATTTAATCTTATGTAAAGGAAAAGGGCAGTAGGATTGTACTATGCATAATTATGCACAGTCCTATAATTGAGCCTGGTTTGCATTGCAGGAATATTTATCAGAAGCAGTGTGAGGATAGCCAGTGTCCTTAGGACCATGTAAGAGACAATGGTGGCCAGAAATCTGGCAGGGTAGGAGACTGAGAGGAGCAATAATAAAAGAAGTGCAGTCATATACTTAGTGACTGTTTGAATGGAGGAAAGGAGAAGGCTAATACCAGAAGTTTCACAAAGGTTACTAAATACCTTTTATTGCCTTTTATTATAATGGATAATGTAGGAGAAAAAAATCAGTTTTACTGCAGAGTAGTTGATTATAGATTTAGACAGGCTGAGTAGGAATTGGTTGTGATATTCCTTGTTTTAGAAATCCAAGAGTTTTTAAACTATTCTTGTACTAAGCAGAAAATTATTAGCTGGCAAAGCAGAGAGAGCTGATTGCACTTACAGAAGGGGTTCTAGGCAGTATTGGAGTGCCAATCCAGAGCTGGAGTTTGGGAATTTATGGGTCGTCAATTGTCACCATTTTCTGATGTTCTAAACCAGTCCTAAGTAGCCTGGGTCTTGGAACAAAGAGGTGGAATAGTTGGCTTTACCCAAACATAGAGGATTTAAAAACAGGTTAGTCAGACACACAGAGAGAAAACAGTCAGGATTAGTGGGGAGAGCATCATTGTAGTATAAAGACATAAGATGTAGCCAAGAGGCACATGGTGGGAAGCAAGGCTGAAAGAGGATTGGCAATTTATTCTGTGAATGTGGGGGGAACAGAAACAAGCATCTAGTTCAGTGCAAAAAGGAGATGAAATGAAAGTAAGAATGTGGAAGGAGAAGATGTATTCCAATATTGGCATGTTGAGGGTTAAGATTTTAGAAGTGAAACAGTTTCAGATTTTAGGTGATACGCAGGCCCACAGAGTAACGATAGGGATGCATCATCATCCTTATGGTTGACAGCGAAGAGGAAGAGAAGGTCCTTGTCACTGAAGAGTAAATAGCTCTGCAGGGCTACTGCTCTAGAAGATTTGCTGGAAGAATAAAACTGAACTGCTGAAGGCTGAGATACATTGTAGCTGTTTGAAAACCTGAAAGGGAAAAGGGACTACATAACACAGGGGCAGTTTCTGTGTGGGCCTTACAGGTAGCAGATAAGGAGTAAGGCAGACTTAGACCAATCAGGCATTCTTTTAATACACAAGCTATAGCAGATAGCTAAGTTGAGACCTAGCAGGTGTGTAGGAAGAGAGACATACAAACTCCTTGATACACTGAAAAAATGCCAGCTAGCTATATAGGTCTACACCAATCACTGGAATGGTCATCTAATCCAGATCACAACTGAAAATAAAGGAGGTAGGTGAGACCACGTCAGATCAAGGCAAACAAAAAGCCGTGAGCTGGTACTTCCAGAGATCACAGTTGCATAGATGACTTTTTGCAACCACTGGTGGCCTTTGATGGTGTTGCATGGCTTTTCTACAGCAGTTCTCTTCTCCAGCACTTTCGTTGTGACAAACGCACATGGAGTCAGGAGAGAAATTCTATTCCACCTGACCCCAAAGAATTCACTATTTCAGTTCCTAATTCTGTAGGATTTTCTTAGCAAACAGCACTATAGCCATCAGATCTCCTTGCAATCAAAGCCTAAATATAGAATTGATGGTCTGATTCTGATAATTGTTTCCTCACACTAATTATGGCATCCCAGCAATGTGATGACTGACTACAAGAATGCCTTAGAAGCATGATCAATGAAGTCATTGGGTGTCAAAGATGCTGGACAACTCTTCCAAGGAAGTTGTGCCAGGGGATGTAGGGCTTAGGAACAATCTAGGAGGAGCCACTGCCAGAGTCCCTGAAAGAAAAAGGAAATTAGTTGAGGAGGTAGCACTATATGGGCAGTATGATGGCAACTATGTCATTGTGTCCATGAGAAGATGGACTCAGTGTATCTGAAAATGATGCTTTGATAGTGTGTTGTAATGCATTTTCCTTTTCCATAGTGTTTCAGGTCATCCTTTAGAGATAAAGAGTTCCAGTCCTCATTATCTATTGGTGGTATTGGTGATAATTGATCATATACCTTTTAAGAAGAAATAACAGCATTATCTTTCCTATCTTTTAAAGTCTTTCTTTCTGCTGGGAAAAATAAAATCTCTTTCAGCTTTTCTTCAATTTTTGAAAATTTTTCCTCAAACAATCCACTTGCCTTTGATGATGCATTTAATGTTTCCAAATGTATGATTTAAGGATTTTAGTGTTATTTTGAGGCTGTTTAACATATTGGTTAAAAGCAAGGGCTCTGGTCTCAGATTGTCTGGAATTAAAAATCTCAGCTCTATCACTTCTAGTTATACAATGGGTAACTTACTTGGACTTATTTGGGTTTCGGCTTCCTCTGAAATAGAGTTTGTAATAATATCTAATATGTGGGATTATTGTGAAGACCAAATGTAAAACATTAAGAATAGTACTTGATAATGGTGAACAGTCAACAAATGTTACCTATTACCATTAAGAAACATATTTCTATATATTAAGCATATGCATTATCACAAAAATGATTTTCCACTGGCCATGATTTCTATTCACTAATTGCTACTAATTTATATCAGATTAAATGGAATGCTAACATTATATCAATAAATTTATTATTACAGAAGTTCTCGCAATTTGTGATTTAAAAATTTTTATAATTACTGTTTATCTGAATTCTCCATTTATGTTTTCTTAAAAAATTAAGATTTACAGCTAAATCCCTTTGAAAGGGAGTTAGGCAGGAAGTTGGGATTAACTTTAAATAGGGTGAATCTACTTCTCAATCTTCATAAACCAAGATTTGCTCTGCCCTTTATTAAAAACCACAGGAAAACATTTCTCCTTAAGGGTATCAGAGCCTTTGGCCAGCAAAGGCCTCAATGATTATTGTGAAAACAAAAGACACCAGAAAAACTGTCGAAATCCAGAGCAAAGTTTAATGTCTGGTAGTTATGCATAAATAAATATCTCTGCTTATTCATAAATCCTCTCATAGAAAGGAGAGGATTAATTTTTATGAGTTAGAAACAAATTTGAGGGTATTTTTTTGAAAGATTTAAAGGGGATTTCTAGATCCCCATGTAATTTCAGGAGATAACTATTAACAGGGTACATGAATGGAAAAGCATCAAAGAAATTTATGTTATGCAAAGCAACAACTAGATAAGACAATCCCAAGGGATGGATTTATGAACAAGACGCTAAAGCAAACAAAGTTAGCCCATCTGACAGAAATGCACTCTGGAGTTACACAATTATTAGGATTATTAGCCATTACATTTATTATATATCAATTTATTTTTATAAAAAGTTTTTGTTTCAGATTATAACTTCTTTTACTAATAGATATTCTTGCTCCACCATCATTGGGTGCAAAATTTTAAATTTTGCAAATTTGTATTGTCAAAGAAAGTAGGGATGTGGCTATAGGTAGGACAGTGATGCTTGTTCATTCATTCTACCAACATTTATTAAACACCTAAAACATACCAAGTATGCTCCTGGCACATTACCGGTTTGCACATATTTAAATTTTTTATAGACATATGGAGAAGACAAAGATGATAAAATGACTTATTCTTTTTCATAATTGGCTCATTAAATAATTTGACCTAAAAACTAAATATCAAAATATTTTAATCGAAAGTTGAGGGAGTAGATAAATATATTAAGGAAATGGTTATACTCTAATAGGCAGCTATGAGCATGGATGAAGATATTGAATTCTATTTCTTATTTTTATAATTAGTCTTGTGACCAAGAAGAGAGCAAGAGAAAGATAATACAACAACGATAATAAAAACCCTAGGTGTATTATTTCTTCTTTCAATCAACTTGATTGAGGTATGAATAACATAAAAGGAAATACACCTATTTAAATGGACAGTGTGATGAGATTAAAGAAATGCATACACCTGTGTTTTTACAAATATAATCAAGACATAGAACATTTTAATCACCTCCAAAAGGTTTGTTTGGCCCCTTTTTAGTCAATCACTTCTCAGAACACTTTGCTCTAGATAAACACTAATCTACTTTCTGTCCCTAAAGATTAAACCTGCCTTTCATAGAATTGATAATTACTTCTTGCATATGTACAATAATTAACAAAAGATAAGACTTTATAAAATTAAAGTATGTTGATATGGTTAGGCTTCATGTCCCCACCCAAATCTCATCTTGAAATGCAATCTGCACGTGTGGAGGGAGAGAAGGGATTGATTTATGGGAGCAGTTTCCCGCATGTTGTTCTCACAACAGTGAGTGAATTCTCACGAGATCTGATGGTTTTATAAATGGTATCTTTTCTTGAGCTAACACGCACTTCTCTCTCCTTCTGCCTTGTGAAGAGCTGCCATCCATCATGATTGTAAGTTTCCTGAGACTTCTCCAGCCATGCAGAACTGTGAGTCAATTAAACTTCTTTCCTTTATAAATTACCCAATCTTGGATATTTCTTTCTTTTTTTTGAGACAGAGTCTCGCTCTGTCGCCCAGGCTGGAGTGCAGTGGCGCAATCTCGGTTCACCGCAAGCTCCGCCTCCCGAGTTCCCGCCATTCTCCTGCCTCAGCCTCCCGAGTAGCTGGGACTACAGGCGCCCACCAACACGCCCGGCTAATTTTTTGTATTTTCAATAGAGACGGGGTTTCACCGTGTTAGCCAGGATGGTCTCGATCTCCTGACCTCGTGATCCGCCCACCTCGGCCTCCCAAAGTGCTGGGAGGGTATTTCTTTATAGCAGTGTGAAAATGAACCAATACGCATGTTATTTTGAAAACGTGATCAAGAATTCCAAGCTCATTACAACATGGTTTCATCATAGATGCAGCGCTATGTTCACAAAGGGTGGTCAGTGGCTTTCTTTAGGGTATCAAATCTACTGGAAAGGCCCATGTTATTCCTCTCCCTATGTGATTGGTCCAAGTTTAGCCATGCAGAATAAAGAGTGAGAGAATCATAGAATAACAAAACATGAGACATGTAAGCCAACAGATTCAAAGTGTAGACAAAGAAGCTGAAGTCTATATTGCTAAAGACTTTATCCAGGATCACTCAGCTAGTGAGAAGAAAAAGTTAAAAAGGAGACTGGCTTCAGTAATAGAGATCACAACTGACTTAACAGGAGTCTATGAACTGATAATTCATATCATGGAGAGCCAGTTAAACATTATTTAGTCAACTCCGGGAAAGCGGTTTTTATATATTTCTAATATTATCCTTTTCAAAAATGTGTCCTTTCTAATCTCATTGTAGTCATTTAAGTAAAATTAAAAAGTTTTTGTCTACTTGACTGATGTAATGGTAATAATCACAACAATGCTCTCATTATAGTTTGATCCTTTCATCTCCACACAGCTTGTAAATAACCCAAGTCTGGGTAGGGTTTATTGATTGTCATATTGCCATTATAAAACTAGGAGCAGGAGCCAACTTTGATTGATTTCAATAAACATTTGATAATAACCGTAACCCCAACCTTGGAGCATTTGAAACGACAAAGCACGCCCACGTGTGTTATTTCAAATTATTACCTCTTTTTTTTCCAAGATGAGAACATTAATGCCGGAAATTGATGATTGCTCTTCCTGAAATCATAGAAGTGAAGAGAAGTAAGAGGAGACTAGAATCTTATTGTTACTTTTGGTCTAGGACTTGAATCAAGGTTACTGTAGAAGCTTTTCTATTACCCAGTGCCCATCACTGTCAGCAGTATCTCTCTGTGTCTCTTCCAGTTATTTCCCTACCCGTTAGCCACCCAGCTTTCTCTTCTCACAAATCTGTGTGGTGACAAATAATTTAAATAGATTTAAATAATAAGAATTTATGAGGCCAGCCACAGTGGCTCAAACTTGTAATTCCTGCACTTTGGGAGGCCAAGGTGGGAGGATCATTTGATGCCAGAAGTTTGAAGCTGCAGTGAACTATGATTGCACTGTTGTACTCCAGTCTGGGATTACAGCAAGACCCTGTCTCAAAAAATATATAAAAAGCAAAATAAAAAAACACAAGCGTTTATGACTATCAGATCAATTTTCTGATCACAAAAGTATGTTCTTTGTACTTCTATAACAGGCTTCTGAGACTAATTCTTAACCAAATATGGCATTTATATATGTTTTTAAAGTCCACACTGATATCTGTGGGTAAACATGATCCAAGCTAGATATTAGGAGAACGGGCAGATTGGACTAAGATCAGGGAAAGAACAACTCAGCCTGGATTCTCAGTCACCACTTCTGCAGGGGTTAGGGATGGGCCTCCACTCATACTTTCTTAGGGCCTCTTGAGTCCTAAGCATAAATTTATTCAAGTAGCAAAGAGGAATTTCCCTCTGGCCCTGTCCAGAAACTATTTGGAGATCCCAACTTTTTGTTTGGCTCTGAAATAGCTCTTTAAGTCCCTTGTATGTGATCTGAATGCTTTTTGTTTGTTTTGTCTAGATTTCTTACATATATTCATCTTTTTACCTATTCTTTTTAAAAGTATCTGAGTGCCTACAAAAAAAATATCTTGGTCTAACTGCAAGTAAAACTCTGAATTTAATAAAGACAGTTTTCAACAACAGCGCCTCTTGTTATGATCATTGCTACCAATATAATTAAAAAACAGCATTTTTTTATTAAGGTATAAACACACCTAACAGGGTTTCTTCCTGCAAATATGTAAAGTCATCCCTAATGTTCACAATTTTCAAAAGATTTCCCAGTTATTGTTCTTAATCTCTCAAATAATTTTTAAATATATTTATTTTATGCTCGTAATTTATAACTTTTGTACTTTTATTGACCACCTATATCTTTTTTTTTTTTTTTTTTGAGACAGGATTTTACTGTTGTCCAGGCTCCAGTGCAGTGGTGTGATTATGTCTTACTAGAGCCTCAACCACCCAGGCTCAAGCAATCCTCCCACCTCAGCCTGTCTAGTAGCTGGGACCACTGGCACTCACCTCCATACCCAGCTCTTTTTTTATTTTTTGTAGAGCTGGGGTCTCATTAAGTTGCCAGGGTGTTCTTGACTCTTGAGTCCTGGATTCAAGAGATCCTCCTGCCTCAGCCTCCCAGAGTGCTGGGATTACAGGCATAAGCCACTGTGCCCAATCTTACCACCTACATCCTACCATATATTTGCTTATTCTTATAGCTTGTAAAATTTACTCCTTGATATTAATCCATTTTTAATTAAATTACTACAAAAATATTGTCTTTTGGTTTAGCATATTTTCAGACTGGCTATTGTTTTCATGCATGGAAATAATTTATATAGGGTTACTTTAATAACATTATTTTTTAATATGCTAATTTTTCCTTCATTTTCTTTTTCATTTATTATTACTATTATTATTTGAGATAGAGTCTCACTCTGTTGCCCAGGCTGGAGTGCAGTGGTGTGATCCCTGGCTCACTGCAACCTCCGCCTCCTGGGTTCAAGTGATTTTCCTGCCTCAGCCTCCTGAGTAGCTGGGACTACAGACGTGTGCCACCATGCCCGGCTAATTTTCGTATTTTTAGTAGAGATGGGGTTTCACCATGTTAGCTGGGCTGATCTCGAACTCCTGGCCTCAAGTGATCCACCCTCCTTGGCCTTCCAAAGTGCTGGCATTACAGGCATGAGCCGCCACATCTGGCCTGTTTTTATTATTATTTTAATTGACTCATAATCATTGTACTTTTTGCAGAAACAGTGTGTTATTTTGATGCACATATACATGATCAAATTAGGGTAATAAGCTAACCATCATCTCAAACATTTATAATTTCTTTGTGTTGGGAACATTCAATATTTGCTCTTCTAGATATTTGAAAATATTCAACAAATTATTGTTAATTATACTTATCCTACAATACTATAGAGAACTAGAACTTATCCCTCCTTTAAAGCTGTAATTTTGTATATGTTAACCAATCTCTCACTATCTCTCCTTCGCACACTCTTTCCAGCCTCTAGTAATCACTATTTTGCTCTTTATTTCTATATCAACACTGTAGCTTCCGCATATGGGTAAAACACAGGTGCTTTTATCTTTCTGTGCTTGGCTTATTTTATTTAACATACTGTTCTCCAAGCCCCTTCGTATTGCTCCAAAACAATACAATACTATCCAATTACAGAAGAAAGATTTGCTAAGATCGTAGACCAGTTATTTTATAAGTCTGGAGATGGGTACTGATACCTTCCCTATGCTGAATGAAACTTGAAGAAAAAAGGAAAAACAAATATACTGAACTCATTGTAGTTTTAGTGCAAAAATAAAATTTTAAAAAACTTTTAAAAAATGGAGAGCTGAATAGAGATTTTCTGATATCAGTTGGATTATTAGAAAAAGCTATAACTGAAATTGACTCTCTGACCCTCAAAGTTAAGGAAATCAATCAACTGCTTCCCCAAAAAGCACAAACAAAACTTTTTGGTGATGGGGTGTTAATTTAGTCAGGATGAATCTTAATTATTTGCTGTAGAAGAAGCCTGACTTATATACTATTATAATAATGATTATCATAATTTATATTTATTTTATACTAATGGGAAAGTGTTCTTTATTGCATTGTAGACCACAAATCAAAGAGGGAAAGTAGGGAATCCTTAAAACATTGAATGAAATAAAGAAAATAAAAGTAAAACTCAATGACATAAAGAAAAATAAAATTTGGTAGAAAATAATTAGAAACTTCTATTGTACTACATGGTGACTGTAGTTCATAATAATGTGTTATATTCTTGAAAATTGCTGAAAGAGTAGATTTTAAGTATTTTCGCCACAAAAAAAGTATGTGAGGTAATTCATATGTTAATTAGCTAAATTTAGCCGTTTCACTACATATATATATATATATTTCAAAACCATAACATGTTGTACATAATAAATATATATGTTTTATTAGTCAATATTTTTTAAAAAAGAAAAGAAGAATTGGGAACTAGATTGACAGACTAACCTTTCCTGTCTATAATGATTTTGGCTTTTCATCTTTATTGCTCTCATTTTTGTTTTTGAGCTATGATTGTGTTATTGTACATATGGTTATACTGTGATTTTTTTTTGCTGTCTTAACCGAAGTAGTGAACAAGTTCACTTTAGAATCTCATTCCTCCTAAATACTGTATTTCAAATACATTTTGAACTTCTCAGAATTCTGCATAATCAGATACTGCATACATATCTGAGATATCCTTCTGTAATCAATGTGCAGCAGCTTTAGCCTATGAAAATTCTACGAAGGCTACAGAGAAGTGTTGTGGCTTACTTCTAGATTGAGGAAAATGAGATCATTTATGAGGTAAAATGCTGTTTGTACGCACTGTTCAGTATCGACACAAGGATGTGTATGCATGTTTTCATGCATTATTCCAGAACATTACCAGTTTATCTAACATAAGACCAAAAATATTTTTACACAATCAAATCACAATATTATTTATATTATTAAGGTATTTCGATAGTTAAAATTCTTCAATTAACAATAAATATATGTCAACCTAATCTTACCTGTTACTGTTTTCTAAGGAGCACATAAAATACTGCTATACTTTATCTGTTGCTATGTCTAATATGTATGTCAAGTTTCATTACGTGAAAATCACTTAAGCACTTACATAAACACTTCTCTACCTTTTCTAGTTATAATTTGGTACCTTTCCGTAATACTATGATAGCAGTAGAATTAGTTGAGTAGTCCCATGATGGCATTAAAAATATCTATGGAACACTCCCGAAAGTTCCTTTTTAATTAAGATTCTTTATGAATCAGATAATTGAGCATAAGCTCATAACATGGCCACCTTCCAAGAACTAACAATAGTCATGTTAGTGAACTATGTTACCTAGTAACAAAAGTACCATAGCATTTCCATAATATTTTACTAATACATTCAAGTTGCCCTAAGTTATGATAGCCAAATATATGGCAAAGATATCCATGAATATTACATAACCACCTTTGTAAAAATGCATTTTGTTTTGCTCTCAAAGTTCCTTTTGTATTTGTTTCTGGTTTTCTGCTTCATCCTGGAAACTGGTTCTGTGGCACAATAGGCATGCCAAATGGGGGAAAATAAACAATAAAAAGGAATTAATTAGTAATTCTAGAACTAAAAATAAAATTTCTGAAGTAAAGGAATTTTCCTAGATTGGAATTGATAACTGGATATGCATGACAGAGGAAAGTAAGATAAATCAATTAAAATTATATAAGATGTAAAACAGTAAGAAAAAAATTTTAAAAGATGAACAGAGGCATAGGGGCTTGTTTGATGATCTTGATGTCAAAGAGTTCAAAAAATGTGTAATTATAATAGTAGAAGAAAATAAACTTGAGAAAAAAGTATTTAAGAAACTTTTTTATATTTTCCAGTTTTGATGATAGATATACATTTGCAGATATAAGATGCTTGATGGATATCAAGTAGAAAAAAAAAAAGGAAAGAAGCTCAAAGTTAGGTGCATTTCTGTAAAATATTTGAAAGCCAAAGATAAAGTATATATCCTGAAAGTGACAAGATAAAATCAACATGTTACATACAGGAGACAAGATTCCAATGAATGGCTAATTTCTTACTTGAGTTTATGAAGAATTATGAATTTATATGTATATAATACATTTTGAACTATATATACATATAACTTTTCAACACGGTAAGACATTGTTTCTATTTTCTAATATATATAAAATATGTATTTATATAAACTACGTATATATATACATGTATATATACATACACACACAAATTATCAACTCAGAATTCTACACTCAGCAAAACATCTTTCAATAATGAAGGTAAAATATAAATATTATCAGATAAAAGGATTAAGGGTGCATTATCACCAACGTACCTGCACTATAAGAAATGCTAAGGGAATTTCTGTAGGCTGAAAGAAAATGATAGCAAAGAAAAGATGTATTCTCAAAATAGAAGAAAAAAGCATCTGAATCAGTAAACATCTGGGTAGATGAAAAAGATGTTTTTCCGGCCGGGCACAGTGGCTCACACCTGTAATCCCAGCACTTTGGGAGGCCAAGGCGGGTGGATCACAAGGTCAGGAGTTTGAGACCAACCTGGCCAACATGGTGAAAGCCCATCTCTAGTAAAGATACAAAAATTAGCCGGGAGTGGTGGCATGCACCTGTAATCCCAGCTACTCAGGAGGCTGAGGCAGGAGAATCACTTGAATCCAGGATGCGAAGGTTTTTGTGAGCCAAGATCGTGCCATTGCACTCCAGCCTGGGAGACAGAGCAAAACTCCATCAAAAAAAAAAAAAGAGAGAGAGAAAAGAACCAAGTTAAGGCAGACAAAAAAGCAGAAAACATAGGAAACCACCTACAATATAACCATATCAGTAGTTACATTAATTGTTAATGAATTAATCCAAGTAAAATTCATATTTTTAGAATGAATTGAAAAACAAAACCAAGTTTTATGCTATCTAAAAATAGTGCATTTTATTTTAAAGAAAAACGTAGGTTGAAAGTAAATGAATAGGGAAATAGTTTTAATGTAACCGTTAAGCATAAGGAGATCAGAGTAGTCACATTTTAAATAAACATTTCAAGAAATTAGTTATTAACAAAAATAAAAAGGGAAATTTCACAAAGATAAGATATCAATTCATTCATCATGGAGGCATAGCATCATGAACATCTATGAATTCAATGTATCAGAGCTTTCAGTGGCATGAAGGAAAAATGGACAGAATTAAAAGTAGAGATAGTTTGATAATTATAATTGAAGATATTAGTACCTCTTTCTCAATAATTGATAACACAACTAAAGAAAAATCACCAACATTTTCAAGGTCTAAATGATACATTAAATATTATCAACTCTTTTGATTTCATCGATGTTTATAGATACCTCAGTCAACAAGGGCAGAGTATATATTACTCCAAGGTGCAAGTGACAGATTTACCAGGGTAGACTCTATGTAGACACATAAATTTTCAATAAATTTTAAGACATTGAAATTATACAGAGTATTTTACTGATACTAATCATATTTAAAGATGATGGGATTGAATAAAAAATGAATAACACAATATAACCAGAAAATTCTCACATATTTGAAAATTAAGCAATACCCTTCTAATGAACACATTTATCAAAAAAGAAATCATGAGGGAAATTAAATCTATTTCAAAATGAATATTATAGAAACATGACATAAAATTTGTGAGATACAGCTAATAAAGCATTTAGAAGGAATTAATAGCTCTATAATTCTTTATATATAAATACATAATTTAAATATTAAATATTATTTTATGCATTAACTTATTTTATATATAATCACTCTTATAATACTATAGAAGTACAATTGCTAAAAGCAAATATTTGAATCTTCCCCATTAACAGATTAGGAAAACAGAAGTAATCAAACCAAAAGGCATAGGAAATAATAATATAAGAATCCATAAATAAAAAAGAAAGTGGAAATATAATTTAAGAAACTAACAAAATAAAAAAAGTGAACTACATGAAAAGACTGACAAAACTATTTCTTGCAAACTTGATCAAGAAAAATATGATGAGAAGACACATTGCCGATATCAGGCATGCAAGAGAAGAAATAGAGATTCTTTGTTTTGTTGTTTCAACTTCTGTTTTAGATTTGGGGGTGCATGTGAAGGTTTGTTATATAGGTGAACTTGTTTCATGGAGGTTTGTTGTACAGATTATGTCAAAACCCAGGTATTAAGACTCGTACCCAGGCTGGGCGCCGTGGCTCAAGCCTGTAATCCCAGCACTTTGGGAGGCCGAGACGGGCGGATCACGAGGTCAGGAGATCAAGACCATCCTGGCTAACACGGTGAAACCCCCTCTCTACTAAAAAAATACAAAAAACTAGCCGGGCGTGGTGGTGGGTGCCTGTAGTCCCAGCTACTCGGGAGGCTGAGGTAGGAGAATGGCGTGAACCCGGGAGGTGGAGCTTGCAGTGAGCTGAGATCCGGCCACTGCACTCCAGCCTGGGCGACACAGCGGGACTCCGTCTCAAAAAAAAAAAAAAAAAAAAAAAAGACTCGTACCCAATAGTTATTTTTTTCTGCTCCTCTCTCTGCTACCACCCTCCAATTTCTGAAAGAATATTATTAACAATTTTATGCTGATAAATGTGGCAACTTAGATTAAACAAAAAATTCATTCAGCAACTATTGCTGCTAAAGTCAGCTTCATCCAGGTGTACCATCATCATCAACACCTTGCCTCAGCTTGCTTCCTGCCTCAGGGCTTTTTGGATGCTTTGGTTCCCATACTTCTGCAAACTTGAAAGTGCAAGTGTCTTAATATCCCATAGGACCACTCTTGACAAGAGCAAGATGAAGAGAAGATTCAATAGATAAATATTCTCTTTTCTACGATTTTCAGGTTCACAATCTGCAGTCAAATTCTCAGAAACTTCAAAGGAGCTCAGTGGAATCAGGTCCCAATTATTCACAGCTCATAACATACTCTCCTCCTGGCTTCGTTTCCTTCTCTTACTCTTCCCAGTCCTCTATTCCATTTCCTGGCGTTACAAACAATCCATAAGCAAGTTCTCAGGCTCAGGTTTCTGGGAAAAAAAAAAATATAACATCAGTGGGACAAGAAAATTTGAGAAATATCTGGAAACAGCACCTGGGGTTGGAAATGACAGAAAATGAACAGAGAAATCATTTGCCCATGATGTCCAAGTAACTGGCTCATATCAAGAAAAGTACAACTCGCCAACTCACTCTCAGTGGTTCATCACAGCTCAGGTATAGTTCTGATCTTCATCATCTCCACTCAAGAACACAGATAGAGTACTCTCTCTCTGGAACAATGACAGGTGTCAATTCACAGGAATAAGGCGAGCATGTCATTTCCATTCACACTTTATTGCGTAAAGTCAGCTTGCCATATGGCTACATTTGAGTTCAACTACATAAACACTATAATGCTCTAGCAGGAAAGGATTACACATATTTATGAAAAACGATAAAGATAGTCATTTTAATAAAACCCAAGGAAAAAAAAATAGTGAAACAGAAACAATATTTAATCCAATGTTTGGGCACACGATTACTTGTAAACATAATACATTTTGGAAGCATACGAGAAATTTTAATGAACTTTGAATAAAGATGCCTAAATTTCAAAAGTAAAGCATCTTTCCCTTATTATTTTACTGTGTTGGAAGTAAATTACAATCAAGTTATTTGTACCAGAAAAATAGACTTGGTACTGTAATTTTTTCTTATTTTTTTAATTGTCCAGATTTTTATCACATGATTGTTCTTATCCATATTTTACTTTCCTAAGCTGATAATCTTCAGAGAGTAAATGTTATCATAGAAGATATATTTTTATATAAATTAATCTGAACTTTTAAACAAATATATTACAATACTTGTGAACTCCATAAACATTAATTGAAATGCTGAAAAAACTTGAGATTTGAAATTGTTATTTATTTCACTGAGTTGCTTGCTGCCTGTAACATTGTTTTTTGTATAAATTTATGAGGTATCAGTATAATTATAATTTATGGATTATTGCATAGTGGTAAAATCAGGACTTTTAATGCATCCATTACCTGAATAACATACGTTGTACCCCTTAGGTAATTTCTCATCATTCACCCTCCTCTCATTCCACCCTTCTTAGTCTCGATTTAACACCTTTGTAGGATTTATACATTCTTATAAATTAACTGGGTTTCTGAGTAGGTCTGATATGAGTTCACTTTTATGAAGGAATATCTTTGATGTTTCAGTAACAATTTTCATCCCCAAATTTATCGTATTCAATTGGAAACTCCACATCGAATAATGCAAGAAGTTCATTAGCCCAGGTTGACCTGAAAATGTCAACATACCCTCATTGTATGAGACTAATTTTGTGCTATACAACCGGCAGTGATTTTAGCCAAACTATTACGGAATTATAGATGTTATTATACTGTTTGAAGACATGCAATTTCATGTTCTCAGCTTACTCCTTCAAGTAGTAACTGTGCAGAAGTCAAATTGAGGCAGCTTCGAACACTTACATAAAACGATCTGCAGTATTCAATTCGTTGTTTCTTCTCATTTTAATGGTCTTATATTTCAACTAGGAAAACTGAGAATCTGTGTAAAAACAGTCTAAGGTTTGTGGTTGCCATAAGAGAATGTGAACTGAGGCAAGCAACACATTTTCATTGAATCATTCCCAGAGGCTTAAGGGAACATAATATATGTTAAAGATAGGTAGAAGTGAATGCTATAGCAAAGACTCAGAGCTTCTTTTGAGCCAGCTTAGGAGAATAATACATGTCACTGCAAACCATTCATTTGAGCATTGCACTTAATTACACTCCTCAGGGTAAAAGTGGGCATACTCTCATAATGCTTACTATAGCATAGTATTCCAAGCACACATTTTTATGTAATGGATTCAAAATGCCTCGCAGATACTGCATAGCTATTACTCTTTCTTACAATGGTGGGCCGGTCTGAATTTAATGATAGCTACTGTTGGACTTGCCTGTGCTGAGCTAATAATTTAAGTTGAGCTTGTTGAATCTTATTTTTTTGTTTTATAACCAAAGTCTATTTTTCATTTGCATATATGTGTGCCATCTGCTTTCATGACACAAAGGAGGTATCTCAGGAAAGGTTCTAAGGCCAAGCTGCA
The DNA here is from genome assembly GCF_000951045.1 of Mandrillus leucophaeus. NCBI lineage: Eukaryota > Metazoa > Chordata > Mammalia > Primates > Cercopithecidae > Mandrillus > Mandrillus leucophaeus. Next base: position 2,005,834 of record NW_012106108.1, on the reverse strand, counting down.
GTGTTGAAAGCTTTATAAATCTATTTTGATTCACATAAACATTACCTCCTTACGCAAAATCTGGCATCAATAATAATGATTTATTATTTTTTATTTCCAACACGAAGGAATGGAAAAGTTAGAAATCATATTTTATTTTTCTTGCTTGTGGTGCCGTCCTACTTGTCATCATATTTTTCTAAGTTTAAGCCCTAGTTCAGAGGGAATGTGGCTGGTTAATGTAGGTACTTTAACTGAAGATGGTGCTTCTAACTTCATCAACATAGACAATCTCAGCAAAAATCAGTGGAGAAGACCACCAGCTATGTATCCATGGTGTGTTTCTCCCATCACTCACCTCCAGGACTGCCTCCATTTTTTTTTTACTTGTTTAGAAACAAGAGTTCCTGGGAAGTGTGCTGGTAGCCTGGATAGAATTGTGAACAATATTCCTTCAAATGTAGAGTATGTTTTTTTTTGTGCCACTCTCCATTTCCACCTGTCTCCTAGAACTGGAGGGATATAAATAGAAAATAAATTTTGTTACAGGAGTCCTCAATTGTCTTAGGGGGATGTATTCCAAGACCCCTGGTGGATGCCTGAAACCACCAAAATTACCAAATCCTATATACAGTATTTTTTTTCTATACATACATACCTAAGATAAAGCTTATTTGTAAATTAAGCACAGTAAGAGAGTAATAACAACAATAATAAAATATAACACTATGCCAGTGTCACTACTCTTGACCTTTGGAGTCAGTGTTACACAAAATAAGGGTGACTTGAACACAAGGTTGTGATACCGCAACAGTCAACCTGATAACTGAAAGAGGCTACTCAGTGACAGACTGAGAGTGTCTGCAGCATGGATCTGGTAAACACAGGGATGATTCACATCCAGGGCAAGATAGAGAGGGATAGCACGCAATTTCATCATGGTACTCAGAACGACAAATAATTTAAAGCTTATTAATTGTTTATTTCTGGAATTTTCTGTTTAATGTTTTTTGAAGTATATGTGATCATGGATAACTGAAAGGCCAGAAAGCTAAATTGCAGATAAGTGGGTTACTGTAGCTGGGCATGGTGGCTTACACCTGTAATCCCAGCACTTTGGGAGGTCGAGACAGGCGTATCACCTGAGGTCAGGAGTTCGAGACCAGCATGGCCAACATGGCAAAATTCCATCTCTATTGAAAATACAAAAATTAGCCAACCATGGTGGCAGGTGCCTGCAATCCCAGCTA
>NW_012106108.1:2001318-2003610 GCF_000951045.1 Mandrillus leucophaeus | reverse complement strand
ACTTCCAGATATGGTTTGGTTTGGCTGTGTCCCCACCCAAATCTCATCTTGAATTGTAGCTCCCATAATCTCCACATGTTGTAGTAGGGACCCAGTAGGAGGTAGTTGAATCATGGGGAGGATTTTTCTCATGTTATTCTCGTGATAGTAAGTCTCATGATATGTGATGATCTTATAAAGGGAAGTTCCCTTGCACATGCTCTCTTGCCTGCGGCCATGTAAGATGGGCCCTTACTCCTCCTTCCTTTTCTGCCATGATTGAGGCCACCTCAGCCATGTGGAACTGTGAGTCCATTAAACTTCTTTTTCTTTATAAATTTCCCATTCTCAATTATGTCTTTATTAGCAGCGTGAGAACAGTCCCTAACTAGGTACACTCCCTAACTGGGTACTTCATGGAACACCAGTGTCTGAGTGATTTCCAGGGACAAAGATTAAAAGAAAAGCTACCCCAGGTTAGTCAGGAAAGTATGCTATTGGCATTTTGCACTTCATAGTAGAGAGAAATAAAATCTGTGTAAATACTCTACTTGAAATGATTTATGTGCCTTTCAACTCTAAAATCAAACTGTAAGTTATAGTTGCAGTAAAAAACTGTAAATTTTGCAGATTACATGTAATGATGATGCTGAAAGTATAAGAATTAGCAGAGGACATAATACCAAAAAGATGAGATGAGCATAATGCACTACTAATTTATTTTTCTATTGGTTCTTCTAGATTAGGATTCTCACTATCTCCTTGGTGAGTAGTGAGTGGACTATATTACATTATCATTGTTGTATTGTTTTCATATTAGATGTACATAATAATTGTATATTGGAATATGTTTAGTTTTATTATATAGAGAAGAGTATTTACATACATTTTTTATCTTTATTATATCCTCATTTCAAACCCCTTATATACACATACACATGAACTATGTGACTCAATCAATACTTGCAACCAAGAACATATATGTTCAAATCAGAAAAACTTCAGGTAAGTAATGTGCCTTTTAGAGAATATTTACATTTAAAGAATCTTATTTCCCACTGGATAGACTGTATTTCAATGATGCTGTATGTGCATAATTACCAGGCATTGTGTTCCCGTTTCCTTAGATCTCCTATGTTTATTCTCTACTCATTCAACTCATGAAACACCATCCAACTCATCAACTTATCCAACTCATGAAACATTGTCCCCAGTCATGTGTAAAAAGCCTCCCCTGTCTTTCTAAGTTTGTCCAGTGTGTTCGTTTTCTCCTGACCAGTATTCATATCAGGTTCATGTACTTTGAACTTATTCTCCCTTTCTAAATACTATCTTGAAATATTTTTCTCCTCAAAGTGCCTTGAACACATTGGTGATGAATGAGGCCAAATTTTACTGAAAATCTGGGTGACAAAGGTAGGTTATGTAAAAGAAAGGTTGATATGGTTTGGATTTATGTCCCTGCCCAAATTCTTCCCCCATGTGGAATTGGAGGAGGGGTCTGGTGGGAGGTGGTGATTATGGGGGCGTATTTCCCCCTTGCTGTTCTCATGATAGCAAGTGAGTTCTTACAAGATCTGGTGGTTTAAAAGTGTGTGGCACATCCTCCCTCACTTTCTCTCTCCTGCCACCATGTGAAGAAGGTCCGTGCTTCCCTTCGCCTTCCTTCATGATTGTAAGGTTCCTAAGGCCTCCCAGTCTTGCTTCCTGTTAAGATTGCAGAACTTTGAGTCAATTAAACCTATTTTCTTCATAAATTTCCCAGCTTCAGGTAGTTCTTCAGAGCAGCGTGAAAACGAACTAATACAAAGACCAAGAAAATAAAATAAAACAGGTTGCTACTTAAAATTGAATAGTCGGTGTATCAGTCCTAAGTATCTTCCATTCCTTACCACTGAATATTTCCTACAGTGTCTATTCAGCCCCTGTTCCCTCAACCCTCCTTCCATGAGCTGCAGTATATCCACATTCAGGTAGGCCTCCATTTCGTCTCTTATCTATCAGCTTCTAACCCTTAAATTCTATTGTTTGATTCTTCTTTAAAATAAAGTTCCTACTTTGCTTTTGTGTGTCGTAACAAAAAAACCAACAAAGTCATAAAGGCATTTTGTTAACCATTAGTCTAACCACTCAGGATTTCTATCCTTTAGCAATAGAAAGAATAAGATGAGTTTTTGGAATAACAGAATTCAACTATGTTGTTCACAATATAATGCAAGACTTTTTCTCCCCAGTAAGTATGATTAGAAGCAGAAAACAATACAGATTCCTTCTCTTTACCTGTATCCCCTAAAGTTTTCCACCCTGACCACA
>NW_012106108.1:1993856-2000174 GCF_000951045.1 Mandrillus leucophaeus | reverse complement strand
AAGTCCCTGAGACTACAATATCCCTAAACACTCATTCCTCACACATCTCTGGCTGGGCAGAGCCACATATCTATCCTTCCTGAATCGACTCCTGTGACTTGGAGAATGTTATGTGTTGAATCAGTCACTGGCATGAGGCATGACGTTACCTTAAGATAAATCAAAGCATACAAATAAAGCTGGCAGGAGCTAGATTTCCCTACAGTGCATGAATTTTCCAGAGATATAATTACAGCTGATTTCTGAACTCCATCTTATACACCAATTTTTGATCTAGCATGCCTTCCAAGACATGCTTATTTTTCTATGTGTAATAAGCACATTGCTATGTTTCATAACTCTGCTCCTCTGGTAAATATAAATGTATTTTTTTCCAAGAAATATAAAGACCCAATAAAAGTAGTGTGTGCACACCTGTGCTTACATGTGCCTATTTACACAACTAACATGCTAATCAACTTCAACTGTGGTATCTCATTTATTTTTTATTTAATTTCATTTGAGGCTGTCTCTTATACACATCTAGATGTGTATAAGAGAACACAACTAACATGCTAATCAACTTCAACTGTGGTATCTCATTTATTTTTTATTTAATTTCATTTGAGGTAGGTACTATTATTCACTGATGTACACAGATATCAGACTTACTGTATAGACAGAGATATAAATATTGACATGGATGTGACTATCTGTAACTGTCTAGATTAAATCCTTTTTATCTAATAATTTCTTTTTCAAAGCAACCTGAGTCGTGGAAAGTAACTTGTTTCTAATTTATTGTACTTCTCTTGCTCTGGCAAAACTTTCTGGATGCTGCTGAATTTAGAAGCTCTGCTGAATCTAAAATCTTTCTTTAGAACCTTAAGATGCTATTTGGCCTGATTTTGTTTCATGTTAGTTCCATCACTATCTAAACAGCCTGTGTGTGATGAGAGTTTGGTTAGTGGGACAGCCATGACTCACTGTGTCTAGCTGTTGGCCACAGCATTATGGAAACTTCTGAGTCTGAATCTGGTGACATCCCATATGTTGTTGACCAGGTTTCCTGTGGTCTAGACAGTGGCCTGAGAGAGGATAATTTTTGTTAATATCTATTCCCTGAGCCATAATATGTAAATATTGCTTATTTAGGTATTTTCAAAATTGTCTCAAAACTCTTCAATGTTTTTGTGTACAAGCTATATCTTAAGTTACAACAGTTAATATTTAGTGTGTGTGCTTATTGTCTAGTGAGGCATATCTTGGAAATAATTTCATGAACTACCATACTTGTCACTTTATAATTTTTAGGTTTAATGTTCATATAATTATGTATGAAAAATTGATAATATGGTAAAATCTGCTAATATTCACTCTGGGGAATTTTATTTGAAATACTGTGTTGTTTAATGACAACTACCTGTCTATCATCTATCTAATCAAGTTGTTTTACTACCAGAAAACCTAAGATACAAAACCAAATATCGATTTAAAATCATCATATGAGACCTGAATTATTTACTTCATAGAATATAACTTATTTTAAATTTCTCTTTAACAAATAATTTACTGTCATTTCATTTAAGCAATTCCTTTTCAGAAACATCTTAGTTGCCTAAACCATAGTACATTCCAATGCCATTAACGTTTCCGGGGGGAAAATAAACTAACAAAAAACAAATCAGTTTCTGTTCTGTGGTATTATAAAGTTTTTGTAGGTAGGTAGGTAGGTAGATAGATAATATATAAGTAGATATATTCAAGTTATTTATGTACTTATTTTTTGACTTGATTACTGCTAGGTCCTATGAACTATATAATATGCCTGTTTTTAAAATTGGTAAACTATTATATTCCCCTTAATCATCTCTACTCTTGAACGACTGTTAGAAGTTTCTGATTTCCCTGCACTTCTGAGCAAAGGCAGTGGAAATTCCTGTACACTGTCAGGGAATCCCCTCTCTTATATTTTTTACCTCCTTTTGCCAGGGCAATCCCCAGAAGAAAATTCTACTTAATTTTTAGGAGCACACTCTTTTCTCCAGGAATTCCTGTCTGTTCTTTGGAGACTGTGTTATCAGAATCATCATGGGAGCAGGTGAGTATGCCAGTGAATTATACACCAAGCCAAATCAGATAGTTGTACTCAAGTCAGATGTTGTAAGTACAGCAATGGAGCAATGTAAAATGTTGGAAATGGGCCAGAGTTTAAACATACTGGTATTATCAAATGGAGTCTGATATTGTAAGTTTAAAATTTAGAATACAAATTTATTGACTTCAAGATAGTAGAACTGGAACAGATGGGATTGGTTTAATTCAAACACTGGACTTGAAACAACAGAGAATTCTCACAGGCTCCAGGCCATGAAGTTTTATCTTCCTTATATTTTAATTTCGGTATATTCCACGTACTTATACAATCTGACTAGAAAAAAGTCTTGATTGACTTAATCCACATAATCATTGTATTTCTATTGTTATTATTTCTGGAACTAAAGAACAATAAAAAGCATTTCTTTATTTCCTGCTCAGAATTGCATTATTTTGCCATTGCGTCATTGATTTCCAGATCAGAATGTTTTCTACCAAAGACTTTGTGTTGTAGCATATACCTACTAATATTTTTATCCTTCCATGATCACTGCATAGTATTATTTTCTTTACCTGGGGATACATTGTGATTATTATAATATTTAAGATCAAAGGAATTGGCTCTTATTTCATGAGGTAAAGTGTCTGAGATTAGTAGTTTTATTTTTTTACTATTTTTGTGAAACAACCTGGCATCTGCAATTCCCAATATCCTGTGGCAATTAGTCATTGCCGCTTTTATTTCCCAGAAGACACATTTCAAGCTTCAGCAAGTTTTCTCTTCCACCCATGTCTTATATTGTTAAGCTATTGGCAATATTTTTAAAACTGTTTGATCATCTAGCTTTTCTCTTCATCTTCTTGTTTCTGGGAAATTGAATACAGTTTTAAAATATCTTTCTTTGCCACTTTGAAATAATGACGTCTTATTGATAATGTGCCAATGCTGATGATGAGTAGATATTTGTAAGTATGAAATACTTAAAATTGTATTTCCAAATTGGTCACATTAAAATATAATCATTGGAAATTGCATATAGAAGAAATAACTGAATAACTTTACATTAAATGCAATTATTCTGATAGGTCTTTTCTTTTACATTGTCGTTGATTCTCTCACCATTGTATGCTGGGTGGGAGGAGAGGAAGATACCTTGTTTCTTTTGTGCATCAAGAGCAATTATACCTGGGAAGTGTTATCAACACCTGGACTTGATTGAGATTGAGATTTTGAACCTTGAGTCTGAACCTGATGATACTGGAATGAAACAAAACTGTAGGTGGGAGTAGTCTTGGAAATAAGTGAATTTGCACGTGGAGGAAATGCAAATCATTTGTGAACAGAAGGCCAACTCTGGTGATTTTAAAACATGGCCACAAAGTCTTTGATAATCTTCCAGCAAGAGGTAGGCAAGTATCCTTCGCCCTTGAATTGACGGTCATAACCAATAAAATATAGCAGAAGATACTATTTGACTTCCTAAGCTATGTCATAAAATGCTGTGAAACTTCTGCTGTATTCATTCAAACATTTCATTCAGAAGCCTGTCTTAGTCCATTCAGGCTTCTATAACAAAATAACATAAACTAGCAGCTTATAAACAACAGAAATATATTCCTCATGTTTATAGAGGCTGGAAAGTCCAAAATCAAGATGGCAACAGATTTTGTCTGTTGAGGGCTTTTTTCTTTATTCATAGATGGTGTCCTGTTGCTATATCCTTACATGGGGGAAGGGGAAAAGAGCTCCCTTGAGCCTCTTTCATACAGGCACAAACCCCATTTACGAGGGCTCCTCTTTCATGAGCTAATCAACCTCCCAAAGACCCACATTCTAAACCATCCCCTTGAAGGTGAGAATTTCAACATATGAATTATGAGGGGACACAAACATTCTGATCACAGTAGAGCCTTAAGCTTCCATATAGAAAGACCAACTATTGTAATGTGACATGCTTCAAGGAGGTTCACATCACATGGAATTTGTGACAGGAGCCAGGGTAGATCCTCAGTTGACAGCCCCAGTTGAGCCTGATCTTTGAATCCTCTCAATCTGGTTTTGTCAGACATGTATATGAAAAAGTCTCCAGATGATTCTAGGTTGCAGTTACTCCTAGCCATTGAAATCTTCCCTGTTAAGTCTCCAGATACCGTAAATCACAAACAACAAGCCATTCCTGCTGGCACACTGAATTCTTGACCTACATAATCTGGGTACACAGTAAACTAGTCATTCTTTACACCACTAAGTTTACTTTTATTTGTCATTCAATAGTTGGTAACTGGGACATGTACTCAGCATAAAACAACATAATGAATTTCAGCATCTATTTACCTATTTCAGCTTTAAAATTATGATTTAAAATTTCAGGTATAAAAATAATTGAAAAGTTTAAAAAATTCCTGCACATAAATTTACAGCATAGTGTGTATTTCTACATAAACAGGGACATTAAATATTTACTTAATTATGAAAGGATAGTTGTGTGTTTTGTTTCAGTAACAAGTACTTAATGTTAATCAATGGCTTTATTTGAGTTTCTCAGGGCTCATTTACTTTGAACACCTAACATGGTTTGGCTCTGTGTCCCCATCCAAATCTCACCTTGAATGGTAATAATCTTCACATGTCAAGGGTGGGTCCAGGTGGAGATAACTGAATCATGGGGGGTCTCCCCCATACTGTTCTCCTGATAGTGAATAAGTCTCACAAGATCTGATGATTTTATAAATGGGAGTTCACCTGCGCGAGCTCTCTTGCCTGCGGCCATGTAAGACATGACTTTGCTCCTCATTCGCCTTCCACCATGATTGTGAGGTTTCCCCAGCCATGAAGAACTATAAGTCAATTACACCTCTTTCCTTTATAAATTACCCAGTCGTGGGTATGTTCTTAATAGCAGGGTGAGAACAGACTAATACAGGATGGAAACAAGAGAAGTGTTTTGTAAGGTACTTAGTATTCAATTACTTATTTACAAAAAGAGAACACAAGCTGAATAAACATGTTGTCCTCTACTCTCCTGATTTTTTTTCTGACTTCCAACCCATATCTCTAACATAAAGGGTAACTACCTAGCATGCTCAATGTAAGTATTTTGAAGTCTTAAATTCCGAATCTAAAACAAAAACTAAATAGTACAAATTATTTTGTAAAAGATAAATGTCAAAGAACCTCATGATTCAAGTATACACACACACACACACACACACACACACAAGCTTTTAAATGATTTTTACACAGTTACACACATATTTGCTTTACCTCTAACTTTAGACTTGAAGTTTGTCAAACTTGGAAGAAGTTTTTCCAAATTATTGAAGATATTCCCATCTGAAATTAAATATCAATAAACTTTGAATGATATTAACTAGTGATATAAAGTAATGTTATTTGAATATTTAAATAAACATAATAATTTAAATCTACTCAGACATAACTTTTCCTTAATAGTATGACATGGATGTTTTCATTGAGAAAATCTCAAAGCCATGTCACTCTTAGGGGACAAATACGTGAAGGAAGACAGATGAATTTTTACCTTTCTTTTGCTTTTGGTAAACAATCCGTGGCATCTCTTTTAACATGACCTTCAGATTTGACTTTTTGATTATGTGGTTGTATTAGTTCATTCTCACACCAGAGACTAGGTAATTTATAAAGGAGGGAAGTTTAATTGACTCACAGCTCCACATAGCTGGGGAGGCTGCAGGACACTCACAATTACGGCAGAAGGTGAAGGGGAAGCAAGGACCTCCTTCACATGGAAGCAGGAGATAGAATTGTAAGCAGGGGAAATGCGAGACACTGATAAAACCATCAGATCTCCTGAGAACTCACTCACTATCATGACAGCATCATGGGGGAAACTGCCTCAGTGATTTAATCAATGCTCTCCCTCCACATGTGGGGATTACAGGTCCCTCCCTCAACACATGGTGATTACAATTCAAGATGAGATTTGAGTGGGGACACACAGCCAAACCATCAGTGGTCAATTTGCATCTTCCAGTATAAGAATTGTTATAGGGCTCATGAAAAACATATAATTGTTTTTAGTTAGTGGAGTATGAGTGTATTCAAATCCTCCAGTTGGAAATTTGCAAATTTCCTGCAAATGGAAAAAGTGTTATTTATGCACAGAGTAGGAAAGAACTGATATTGCACAATGTTGCTAAGCTTTCCTCAGAATCTCAGTGTTGGCATAAGTAAAAAGTCAAATTATTTTGGAATAATCAGTT
>NW_012106108.1:1981460-1992535 GCF_000951045.1 Mandrillus leucophaeus | reverse complement strand
TGGATGGATCACCTGAGGTCAGGAGTTTGAGACCAGCCTGACCAACATGGAGAAACCCCGTCTCTACTAAAAATACAAAATTAGCCGGGGCATGGTGGCACATGCTTGTAATCCCAGCTACTTGGGAGGCTGACGCAGGAGAATCGCTGGAACCCAGGAGGTGGAGGTTGCAATGAGTCGAGGTGGTGCCACTGCAATCCAGCATGGGCAACAAGAGCAAAACTTCATCTCAAAAAATAACAATAATAATAAATAAATAAATAAAATAAAAATTTAGTGAGCACACTATGTGCCAGTCACTAATCTAGCTTCTAGGACTATAATGGGGAAGAGCACAGACTTGGTGCTTACTGACTCGGAGCTTGAATTTCAAGGGAAAAGACAGATAATAAAAATAAACGAATGAAACCACTACACAGCAGCAGCCACATCTTCTAGCCTTTATAGAGAATATTGATGGTACCATTTTGAGTGATAGTTGAGCAAAATCTCTCTTGAGTTAGTATTTAAACTGAGACCTGAAGTTTGAGAAGGAAACAGCTAGGCAAAGACCAAGGTCACAGAACATTCCTGATAAAGAGAAATCCAACTACATGGCAACATCTCAAAGGTGACAAAAATGTGATAATGTGAGGCAGATATTAGAAGACAAGGTTCAAATTGTATTGTAACAATTTTGTCTCTGTTCCTCTACACTGGGCCCTATGTATATGTGTCCACATATGTTTGTGTGTATTCTTGTGCCCTTTAAAATCCGGGTTTATATTATTTTCACCTTGTCCACCCCAGTAATGTTTTCTTTTATTCTAATACCTTTTGCAAAAACCACTTATTTGCCTCTCATTGATCAGAACTGATTCATGTGATTGACTAAATCTGGAAAATAGGTTGATGCTTGGAGCAGAAAAGAAATCAACCTAATTTGAACAACATGGGAAGATTGGAAAACCACTGATTCTCTAAATCAGTAGTTTGATAAATTGTTACTACAAAATGGATGAATGAACCCTGACAAATGAGTGGTCACTACAGAAGTCCTGAAACATCCAAGTAGGCATGTCAGTAGACAATGAGACTTCAAATCTAGCTATGAGCTGGAAATTTGAAAAATGGAAGTCATCAAGAGATAGATGATATTTAAGCAATACAGAAAGTTTAAATCAAGTTGGAGAGATGACAGAGAATAATAAATAGCACATTACCTAGCCCTATGGAACTCTAATATAAAGCTTGGGTATATGGTAAGAGGTCAGTAAAGCAGTTGACAAAAGAATATCTCACTCATCTGTATAGCTGGTGATCAGGAAGGGGAGTTACATTAGGCTAAAGTCTTCTATAGACTTTATAGAAGCCTTTATAGAACCTTCTATAGGTTCTGCCTTTAAATGTCCCTAGGATCATTCCCTGTTCTTCATGAATGTTCACTTAGAGTTTAGATTCTCTAAAGTAGAGTTGGGAAGGACGACTCTCTTCGATACAATGATCTTGTGTTTGTTTTGGGTTACACTGGTTCTACTCAGTTGCTCCTTCAATCCAATATCAGTGCTATGCTCTGGAAAGTCCTCGAAATTAGTGCAGTGAATTAATAGCACACTTTCTGGCTTTCCAGAACTATGTTTTGGATTTACACATCTTAAAATGAGTTTTTCTTCATTTCCACAGGATATTGGGAGGGAAGGAGGTAAATTCCTATCCTCAACCTGCCACCTTCCACTAGTAGTCCAAACGTTACTTCTATGAAATAATTTCCTGAAAGTTCTGCATGATTTTTGAAAATCCTGCTGTGTAAACCAAGTAATAATTTCCCCCTGGAAATTGAAATTAAGGATAAACAATTGAGTGAAATTAACACTTAACTAATGTGTTTTCTTTCTAATTTATTAAATATTTTAGAGCTTTGGAAGCAAAAGCAGCAGCTCTTTTATTACTTTCCAGAACACCTTTATTATAATCAACCTATTTCATGTAACACTCTGATGTTCTTAGTTTTACTCGTAACTGGACTTTTTCTCTCTAATTGCACCGAAATAGTAATAAAAGTTTTTTAAAAGATTTTATCGCTTTGAAAAGAGAATGAATTTATCCATTAGCTTATTGGCATCCATCATCTTATAGAGGTCAGTTCGCTTAAGACTTTTGGATGGAATACATCTTCCTCAGTTTTCTCTTAAAATGTTAGGAAAAAAGCCTTCAAGGCAACTACCATAGAAGTCAGGATACTTGCTTCAAATGATGCTATAGCATTGTTACTAGTCCTAGTATTATAAAATAAATGAAAGGTATCATAGAAACAAGTACATAAGAGACACCCAATCCATACTTGCTTACTCTTTTAAATAAAAGGCAATATGATAAATAAGTTAATTGATCTCCAGCTGGAATGTTGTCCTTATTAGATAGTTTGACATTCAACAGAAAAACCATTTCAGAATTTTATATGAAACCCATGCACATGGTTTACATTCATTTAAAACCATATATTTTGCTCAATTGTTTTTTCATTTCTTTTCTGGCACTGCCTAAAACCAGATAATATTACACTACAAAAAGTGAATTGGTTACTAAGCCTTTCCAGCTGTGAAAAAGGAAATAAAATCCCATACTTCTTAGGCACTATGTGTAAGAAAAACATTTTTCATGGCAAGTAAATACATGCTATGGCTCTTTACCTCCAGGTGAGCGGTCTTATTTTAAATTTTTAAAATGATTGTGACGCTAATGAGATTTCAGCTAGGGAAACGGGGATATTGTTTGATTTTGTAGCTAATTCTATCTTTTCCTTATTCTTTAAGTAAAACAGGATTTTTTTTTTCCTGTATGATAAGAGTTGATGGTTTCTAGTATGAAGCTGGCACAATAGCCCTAAATTATAAATAAAAATACATCAATTCCACTGAATCTCTTTTTTCAATAATATAATGACATTGGTATGCTATGTCACTTTTCTAAATCTAATTTCCTCATCTATACATGTGATTAATAACCAAATGATATCAAGCCCATTTTATGTGTGTGTTAAAGAATTTAACTCATTGATAGGCAGACAGCAGACTCACTGCAAATGTTGTTGCTGTTCTTATTCTTGCTGTTATTATTTTTCTTGTTCTATAAGAAGGATGTACAAATCAATGTCATCCTTCATAGGATCTCTTCCTGGTTTTAGCTTTGTCAGAATTCCATATGTTGGTGTTCAGATGTTCTAGCTGGAAACCTATAGCCATAAACTTTTAGTGGACAAATAAGTAGACTTTGATAAAGCTGCAGCATCCTGTTGTTTTGTAATAAGCCAAAAGAAATGGAAGCCTACAAGAATGAGAAATTCATCTGTCTCCTGTGTTATATATTTGGTTGCTGAGATACCCTGTCTTCTTCTTTGGGACTATACTCCGTTTGGAAGACATATCCTTCAAGATCCTCCTGGAAAAAGAGTACATAAAATGAATTTTTGGATCTGGCTATATCTGAGGTTATTTTTATGTTGCTTTCACCCTAGATTAATAGGATGGATGGTATATTAGCACCCTACTGATATGGTAAAAAGTTACCACAAAGTTGATGGTTTAAAACAATACAAATTTCTTTGTATCGACTTGGAGACTTTTGCTTTGAGAAAGCCTCATCTTCAAGTGTTTTCCAAAAGGATACTTGCGCCTTTGTCTCCTACTATGACTTTTAGCCAGATTGGTAAACCCGAGAGCATAACTTAACCTTCTACTGACATGGTAGTTCCTTACATTGCACAATGGGACACAGAGCCCCTGAATGACACTCACTAGTTTAATACTCTGCCTGCATGGTCCAATGTACACTCTGTTTACATCTATCCTATGAAGGAAAGACAACAATGGGGTGTCAATCTAAGAACTCTGATAAACCCCTCTATCGAAATGCTGTAATTGTTTCAAGTTTCTGAAAACTCCATATAATACATTTTCCATACTGCATTAAAATCTCTGGTTTCTGTTTACTTTTCCCCTATTCCTTCTACCCCAAGGTAGGATAATGGGAGAGGGAAAAGGTGGCTGTGGTAGTAAGGGTGGAATTAGGAAGGGGAAGCCACGACTTAGTGTTTTAAAACAATACAAATGCATTCTCATGCAGCTCTAGAGGTTAGAAGTCTAAAATTGATCAGTAGGACTGCTTTCCTCTTAAAGGTTTTACAGAAAAGTTTGTTTCCTTGCCTTTTCTGGCTTCTAGAGACTTCCTGCATGCTTGGCTTGTAGAAATGGTCTATCTTATATCTTCAAAGCCAACAGCAAATATCTGCTAATCACTCTCTCTCTCTCTCTCAGTTCCAGTCTTCAATCATATGGTCTTTTCTGATTCTCACACTCCTGCCTCCCTTTTATAGGACTTCATGATTACATTGGGTCTACCCAAATAATCCAGAATAATCTCTCTATCTCAAGATCCTTAACTTAATATCCCCAAAGTCTCCTAACTTACATATAACATGTTCACATGTTCCAGGAATGAGAATATAGGTCTCATTATCATGGAAGGCCCAAATCTTACCATCTAATTTATCTAAATTAGTCATGGGTGGAGCTTTTACTATTATCCACTCCAGGACAAAATTATTCTCCGTCGGGAGATCTGTGAAACTATAAAACATAATATTGGCTCCTGAAATACTATGGTGAGATAGGGATCAGATAACACCAATAGATAACCAATTCACAAAAGGAATCACCAGAGCTGAGCAATTTCAAAATCTATTTTTGCATTCAACATTAGGTTTCAAAGCTTGAGAATCATTCTCTGTGTTTCTTGGCTCCCCTGCTATTGTGGAGACTCCACATGTTTGCAGCTCAGTAGTTTTATCATTTTGTTTTCTACATGTAGAATTTGGAGAATTCAATAGCTTTCCCTCCTTTTGTTGTCTCCCTTTTAGCCCAAGCTGACATTGAGTATGTCTGTTGGCACAACATTCTTAAGAATCTTGCAAATGTTCCTTGTATGTTTCAGGGATTCTCTCCACTAGACAAGAGGCTCATCCACAAATCTTTCTTTTATAATACCATCTCTATTCCTGGCTTCTGCTTGGAGGGATGAGGGGAACCATGATTCACTGCTCTAATCCCTTCAAAAGGCCATGTGTGTAACTGAATACCCTGATCCTTTGATCCTTCCAAAGTACTAGCAAAAGGTTGTCCAGCCACACCTTGGCTTTCTGTCCAGAACAGGCTTTCTTGATTATGAATCTCCTAATTTTAGTGCCTTTGCAATCTGGATTGGCTGAGAATTTCCCAAGTCATCCAGTCCTGTTTCCCTTTTTCCTAACACTGCTTCCCTCAATCTCTCTCTCTCTTCTCACATTTCACTGTAAGCAATGGGAAGAAACAAGCCTCTACCTTCAGCATATTGCTTGGAAATCCCCTCAGCTAGATATCAAAGTTAATTTCTTATAGGTTCTGCTTTCCACATAACTGTAGGACACAATTCCACCAAGCTTTCTGCTACGACGTAATAAGGATTCCTTTTCCTCCACTTTCTAATAGCATTTTCCTCATTTCTTTATGAACCCTCATTAAGCATGCCTTTAATGCTCATATTTCTACCAACATTCCATTTATGATGCTGTATTTTCTAAGATGTGTGAGTATAGGATGGCTGAAAAATATTTTTACTCAGACTCTGTAGTTAGTGCTTCCTGTGAGAATTACCATGTCATTCTACTTCTCAGTTGTTTTTTTTTTCATGTGACCTGCTTTCCATCTGAAGGCTGTTATCATAGTTTATTAAAATCTGGTTGAGATTTTGTGACCCCTTGAACTAGAAACCAATGCACTTAAGTTATACTTTTTATATTAACATGTCTATAATTTTTTTTCATAATTTTTCTGAAATGTGTTATTCAGTTATTGAAACTCCAGGGTTAATCCCATTTTAAAATCTTTTATTTTGTACATTCTGTGTTCTATATTATTTATTTATGTAGTTTTTGTAGGATTTGAAACACTGTTACTAGTCTCTGATTTTTAACTTAAAACTTACAGCCTATTCTGGATGCATTATGGTTTTTTTTCCATGGGCCATTATTTATATAATTTGAGGAATTTTAATATTTTATGATGCCTGCATTTTATATGATTCCTTTAACATACTTGTTTGTTTTGATATTTTTATTTAAAAGTTCTTAAAAATACTTGGTGATCTTCAAATGTTCATTTGTAATTTAAAATGTCACTTTAAAAGTACTCTTTGGACACAGTGTGCATTAGTGGGACCTGTCAACTATTGATCTTTTGGCTATCACAACTAAGTGAAAGTGCTCCTGGCATCCAGTGGATAAATGCCAGAGATGTCGCTTAAAACCTTACATGGACAGCCTCCTGCCACAAAGAATTATCCAGCTCAGAATGTCAATAGTGCCAAGTTTGAGAAACCTCAGTCTAAAGGGAGTCCTTGTAAAAACAAGATCCCCTTATTACGTTCCCTGAAGGCATTATGCTGTTTCTTTAATTTTGAACAATCTGCTATATTTCTTTTCCAAACATTTTAATTGATATGTAATAATTGTACACATTTGTGGGATACACAGTAAATTATTATTTACTGCTTTCCCAGTCTCACTTTTGGAAAATAGCTCATTATCATTAAAATTTGTTCTTCTTTCTGCTGAGCTAATTCAAATAGTATTTCAGTTTACTTCAAGAAAGAACATATGAGCTAACAATGACCTTTTCTACATATTTTGGTGTGTATTAAATAGTGGCAGGTATCTCAATGTATTTGCATGATGCTGTTTTGTCTTTGGTTGCCTTGCATGCTCTAATCTGAAAAAGTACCAGGTTTTATTTGTATTGAGAATAGAACTGTGAAAGATCTATCTCTGAAGATCTTTCTTTCTTTGTGGTGGTGTTTCTTTCATTTTGAACATCCAAACAGCTTTTAAGTAGATTTTTAATTTAGCACATAATAATTTTACATATTTATGAGGTACAGAGCCATGCTGTGATACATGTCATGTATAGTGATCACTACAGATCACTATATACACATATACAGATCAGAGTAATATCTGTCATCTCAAACATTTATTATTTCTTAGTGTTGGGAACATTACATATCCTTCTTCTAGCTATCTGCAACTATGGAATATATTGTTGCTAACTATAGTCATTTTATGGTGCTATAGAACACTAAAAATTATTCCTCTTACCTAGCTGTAATTTTGTATTCTTTAATAAATCTGTCCTTATCTCTTTTCCCCCTACATTTTCTAACCTCTAATATCTTCTGTTCTAGTTTTACTTCTATGAGGTCATCTTTTAAATTTTTTTTAGCTTTCACACATCAGTGAGAACATGGTTTATTTTACTTAACATAATGCCTTCCAGAATTCTTCTATTTTCATCCATGTTGTTGCAAATGATAAGAGTTCATTTTTTATGGTTGAATAGTATTCCATTGTGTATATGCACCACATTTTAAAATCCATGTATCTGATGCTGACCACCTAGGCAGATTCCATACTTTGGTTATTGTGAATAGTGCTGTAATAAACATGAAGGTAAAAATGTCTTTTCAATATACTATCCTTTCTTTTGAGTAAATGCCCAGTAGTGGGATTGCTGGATCATATGGTAGTCCTATAGGCAGTTTTAAAGGAATCTTTAACTGTTCTCCATAGTGGCTGTACTAGTTTACATTCCCACCAACGATGTAGAAGAGTTCCCATTTCTCAACATCCTCAGGAGCATTTGTTATTCTTTGTCTTTTTGAGAATAGCCATCCTGTTTGGTATGAGAGTATATCTCACTGTGGTTTTGATTTGCATTTGCCTGATAATTAGTGGTGTCCTCTCTGTTATGCAAACTTAGGTGTAAAAATATTTTTTAAAGTGAGTAAATAGTACACAAATATAAAAAGAAAGCTCAGTATAAAATGTATATATGTATAAAATTACTGTGCTTTAAGAACCTGTGACTATCAATGGCCAAAAAATGTGTTCTACCACAGAAAATAATGTTTAGTTTGAAGCCAAGTTTTTCCTAATGAAGGCGTTACTGAAATGCGTACTTCTCTAACAAGTAACAAACCTTCGCTGAGGTTAGTGACTGCAGGATGTCCTAGCTTTCTGAATTAGAGAAGCTTTCAGGTATGAGAAAATGTGATTATGAAAAATGAGAATGAGTTATGTATTAATAAATAGCTCAAAATAGTATTCTGTCCCACATGAAAGAAAAACAAATACTCAAATGCTTTTGCACAGGTTACTAATGCATTTTCATAATTTTTCTTAAAAATTTTTTTTTTTTTTTTTTTTTTCTGGAGTGCGGTGGCCGGATCTCGGCTCACTGCAAGCTCCACCTGCCGGGTTCACGCCATTCTCCTGCCTCAGCCTCCTGAGTAGCTGGGACTACAGGCGCCCGCCACCTCGCCCGGCTAGTTTTTTGTATTTTTTTAGTAGAGACGGGGTTTCACCGTGTTAGCCAGGATGGTCTCGATCTCCTGACCTCGTGATCCGCCCGCCTCGGCCTCCCAAAGTGCTGGGATTACAGGCTTGAGCCACCGCGCCCAGCCTTTTTCCTAAAATTTTTAATAAAAAATTTAGAACTTAATATCTGTGAATTAACTATTTGCTGATTTGAATAAATCATCCCATTTTACTATAAATTTATAATGCTGACATTAAGAAAAATATAACACTAAATGAAAACTGTTTCTTAGTCTTTCTAGAAATGTGTTATCTGAGCTATATGAGAAAGAAGGAATTGAAAACATTGTTAGAAGGATTGTTGAAGTTTCTCTTCAATGAATATGTATTTGCTAACTCTACAACAAGTTCTCCTCAAAGTGAAAAGCACATGCATTACTACATTTTAAAAAATGTTTGTGGTAAGTATTATCTACAGAATATTTTCTTTGCTACATAGTTACAGGCTTATCCTACATAATAACTATAAATGGTTCCTCATGTTTGTGTAAATAGACTTAAACTGAACAGGAAATTATCTATCCAAAATATCCATGTATTTTGGAGGATTATTTAGTTGTCCTGGAAAATTTAAAACCAGGAAATATTTATCTTTGGGATCTCTAGTTTAGAGGAAACCAATCACATTAAGATTGGTTAAGAAGATAGATAATTTGCATGTATGTTTCAAGGTGCTTTCATGTGCCTCTTGATGTTTCAAAAAATTCCATCTTTGGAGATCTATTTATTCCCTCTATAGATTTTCACTCTTCCTCCCACACAGTTTTTTATTGAATTTTAAAAGCAGCCAAATATACCCGATGGCCAAAACCAGAAATGTATATGTGTATAAAATAGTAATGAAAGATTGATTCATGGTGTTCTCATATTCCACAGAGTTAAGTTAGATAAGTGTCATCCTTGTCGTAGACCACATGCCAGGGTATTTATAATTATTCTTCCAAGAATTTTGTTACCCTGGTACACATTAGCATCAACTTGGGAGCTGATAATAAAATCCTAACTACTGCACCAAATATATAAATCTAAGTCTCAGCAAGTTGAAAGGTTCAGGATAGGCATTTTAAAACCCTCTTTACATGATTCAAATGTATAGCCAAGGTTAAGATTAATCGACCTAGGGAACGACTAGTAACAAATATTTTAAATATGTGTATATATGTTATGTGGTACATTACTTGTACTATTGTCCAGGACCTGCAAATTTTAGAAGATGCTTGCCTTTCGTCTCCTTTGTACCTCTACTTTTGCTTTGTGCAAACAAATGGCTTTAGTACTTAATTATTGAGACATCATTTCAACACCTAGGAACTTTCTCATGGTTATTAGCAAGGTAAGTTGTTTTTTTCTTTGCCAAGAGACTGTTCATTACCTGCTAGTAAAACATTCCAGCTTTTCCCCAGTTTTATATCAGTAGTCTTTTTATGGATTTAATTAAATTCTATGTACATTTACGGATACACTCTGGTAACTATAATCCACCTGGGTGCAGTTGTATTCTCAGCAGGTTCTAAGATTAGCTTTCCATGAGAATATCGTCACAGTAGTCACAGCATCTAATGGGGAGGAAGGCCAAAGACCACTATTGTTCCTACAAAGAACAAATCATTACACTGAGCAAGGCTTTTGATATGATTTTGGCTTCTCTTATAATTTTCCTACAGGGAGAGAATATGCAGGAAAAAAAAAGAGTCTTCCTCTGCTTTTGCTAGTTATCACTAGTTGTAAAGAAGCCTATTTTTTTTATATAGTCCATACCTTTTTTTCCACATTACTTAGTTTAAAGCCATCAGGTTGGAGCTTGCAGAAGGTTTTCTTTGTTTTTGCTTTGTAGAAAGTGATTGACCTATTAATAGTACTCAGAACTAAAAACTTTATAAAACTGATAATAAAATGACATTTGTTCAATTGCAATAAAATGACGATTTTTGTTGATGTCGATTTTGCAGACACCTTATCTGTTCCTGAACCCCATCCTAACAAGTATCCCCTCCTATATCTTCAAATGCTGCCATATTGTTGATTAAATTTCCTTAGCATCTTCAGATATCCTCTCCCGGATGAAATTTCAATATCTTACTCTGTGCCCACCTTTAGCTAACTCTCTGTATATCTCCTACTTCTACTTCCTTTAATGGGCAAGAATAATATGCTTGCAATCTATGCCCGTGGTTTCATCTTCTATCTTCCCATTGAGTCCTTCATGTATTGTAACTTGGCTTCTGCCCCTATTATTTCTGTAAATCTGCCTTAATTAGCTCTCCAAGAATCCCCTTTTTGTAAATCCAAATTTTTATCTAACTTGGTCTCTTGGGTATTTAATAGCACGGACTCTTTTGCAATCTTTTTCTTAATTCTTTTGGCTTTAATCAAACATTTTTATTTTTATTTTTATTTATTTATTTATTTATTTTTGAGATGGAGTCTTGCTTTGTTGCCCAGGCTGAAGTGCAGTGGTGCCATCTCAGCTCACCGCAAGCTTCGCCTCCCGGGTTCACGCCATTCTCCTGCCTCAGTCTCCCGAGTAGCTGGGACTACAGGCGCCCACCACCATGCCTGGCTAATTTTTTTGTATTTTTAGTAGAGACGGGGTTTCACCGTGTTAGCCAGGATGGTCTCGATCTCCCGATCT
>NW_012106108.1:1934017-1979950 GCF_000951045.1 Mandrillus leucophaeus | reverse complement strand
GGGAGTTTCGGAAAAAGAAGGGAGTGACAAATGGGTGTAAAATGATATCAAGAGGAAATGGAAAACTTACTCCACCTCTATGTCCAGTCTTATAAAGACTATGAGAGAAAAAAATAGCAAATGTTAAAAAGTAGTTCCATGAAAATGAGAAATATTTCAATTAGAACAAGATGGTAAAGGGCATGTTTGATGAAAGCTTAAGGAAGTAGAAGACTTCACTTAGACTGGACATCCAAAGGGCCCAGTGTGGTTTAGAATTTCAGAGATCCATATCCATGTATAAAGGTTAAGATTCCAGGCAAAGAGGAATCTAGGAAACTTGAGCTTGTGGCACGGATGTAAATAGAAAAGTAGAGCATGATGGGATTAATTCTTTGGATTTTTAGAGAGTTTGTGAAAGTGAAACTAGGAGTGTGGGTAGGAAGTGGAAATACCCAGAGCCCTGGGACTTTTCCCACTTGTGCCAATGCATAAAACCAAAAGGAAAAATAAAAAAGAAAATTAAGAAAACCCTGCCCTTCTTGCATTTCCTTCAAGTGGTTTTCTAATAGCTCAACATACCTTGATGTGTTTCTGAACTTCTTCCTCCTCCCCCACATTAAAACAATTTCCTCCTAGAAATATTTTGTACTCCTATAAGCATTCCCACCCTTCACCATGTGTCTAGCTTCTTAGCCTAGATCCTTCTTATTGCCTCTTTGGCTTGATCTCCTTCCTTCACACCCTTAGCACCTCATTCTCTGTTCCTCCTGAGCCAATCTCCCATTCACGGTGATAAAGACAGACTATTCTAACAGGAAAAAAAAAATATTATTTCCACCCTCAGTTTGAAATTCTTAGTAATTAAAACCCAAACACCTTTCATAGGATCCAGTGCTTTTTGTGATCTGGCCTATATCTTACTTCATTTAAGTTAAACATTTTTCCTTTCTAACTTTCTGTAGTTCTTTGAATCACACATATACATATCCAGTTTCTTGCGATCCTCTCTCTTTCTGTTTCTCTGTGTAGCTAAGTCTAATTAATGCATCTTTTCACAAGTACTTCTCTATATGGTTGTCCCAAATTAGCTATAGCTGTCTTAGTCACCCTTCTGACCTCCTTCATGGTGGTGTGTGGTGCTCCAGGACAAAAGCTATTCTTTCCTCTCCTAGTTTTCCATTGGCATAATTCATTAGACATTCCGTTCCTTCAAGAAATATTTCATTTTGCTTCTATTTTATTTCCTGATTCAAAATCCAATGCCAGTCAAGTAGAAGGCTCTCAGTAAATATGTATAGATAAATGTACACAAAGAACAAGGTAATTTTAGACATGACTATGGGCTTCAATCAAATAGAGGCATTATTTTTTCAGAAAGTAATATGTGAAGAAGAGAAAAAAATTATAAACTGGTTAGGGACTCCTAGTAAATTTTGTTTTCAGATTAAACTATAAATTCCACTATTAAAAAAAAAAGGAGGTTAATTTTCTTTCTTTCTTTGCCTTACTTTTTTTTTTTTTTTTTTTTTTTTTTTTTTTTGAGATGGAGTCTCGCTCTTTCACCCAGGCTGGAGTGCAGTGGTGCTATCTCAGCTCACTGCAAGCTCCGCCTCCCGGGTTCACGCCATTCTCCTGCCTCATCCTCCCAAGTAACTGGGACTACAGGAGTCCAACACCGCACCTGGCTAATTTTTTGTATTTTTAGTAGAGACAGAGTTTCACCATGTTAGCCAGGATGGTCTCGATCTCCTGACCTCATGATCCACCCGCGTTGACTTCCCTTTTTAATTGCTTCCCAGACCAGCACACAAATATGAAAGAGAGATTTGTCTCTATTTTTAAAGATCGATTTTTCATTGTGATCATTATGCTTTCCATTAATTTAGTATTTGGTGTTCAGGTAAAGTAGCTCAAAATAAGTATAGTGAATTGCACTATTGATCTTTTTTAAATGTAAGTTCTGAGGTTTGTTTCTGCATACAGAAACCATTTTCTTTGTGTAATCAAATTGACATATTTCCTCCTGGTTTCTTCTACTTTAGGGAGAAAGACATACCAATATATGCGTGAGCTGAAGTGAGGTTTCCATGAAGTATTGAAAAGTGTTCTTGATAATTTGAAAGTGAAAACTTTTTAATCTACCAGTTCATGATGGCTTTTACTGGTTGACTGGATTATTTGGTAAAATAGAGACACTCATAAGATTAAGAAACAGAATTAGAATTTATCATTAGGTTGTAAGCATCATGTCATGATTTAGAATGTCATAGACATTCTCATTACTTCCTGTATTCATCAGGATTCTTTAAAAAATCTGAACCAATAGGATAAAAGAAAATATACATAGCTACATACCAATATAAATATATGTGAGTATATATAACATACACGTACACACATAGCTATAAGATTTATTAGAAGGTTTTGGCTCATGTAATTATGAAGGCTGAGTCACCCATGATCGGCCATCTGCAAGCTAGAGACCTGGAAAAGCTAATGGCGTAGTTTCAATCCCCATTTGAAGGCCTGAGAGTCAGGAGCACCAATGGTATAAGTCCAGTCTAAGGGCAGGAGATATCTGATGTCCCAGCTCAAGCAGTAAGACAGAGAATAAAAAGATATTACCCTTCCTCCACCTTTTGCTTTATTCAGGCCCTCAACCAATTGGTCCATGCCCACACTCATTAGGGAAGGTCATCAGCTATATTCAGCCTACAGATTCAAATGCTAATCTCATTAAGAAACACCTTTACAGATACGTACCAAAATAATTTTAGGCCAATATGTGAACACCACATGAGTCAATCAAGTTGACACATAAAAAGAACCATCACGTCTCCTTACCAATCGTAACATCTTCTCTTGATAATTGCCCTGGTTTTTCATTCAAGTGTTTGCACTTCCTTCTCATACCTGTGTTTTATGGTGGAGCTTGTGTCAGAACTGAGCCAACTGGCATAATACCAATGAGAAGCCACTGAACTCCATCAAAGCTCAGCGAATGAAACTGGGAAAAACATTTCTAGAATTGCAAGCTCTTTATTTATACCTTTTGAAGTGTTGCAAGGTATAAATGTAACTCCTGCTGTGGTTGTCTCATTCCTGAAAAGAAGGAAGCCAGCCTTAGTGTGAGGCTCTTTGAGGAAGGCAGAGTAGACTAAATGAAGAATCTTTCATGAGTAGCAACATCAAATAAACAAGCACAAGCCTTTGTACTCCTCTGGTAGATGAGCCAGTAAATTCGCTTCATTGTTTAAACTAGTTTGAGTTACATTTTCTATTAGCTCAAATTTGAAGAGTCTTAAGTAGTCTTAAGTATTACACAGATCATTGTTATAAAATGTCAAAGCAAGTCGTCTCTTTCAATAAGCAGTTGCTTCTATGGCGTGTTTGGAATGGCTCGGATGAACATTCTTCAACAAAAATAGCTCTTCTTCTGGTTGGTCAAAGTACAGAAATTCCATAAAGGCACTAAATATTCAGATGGGTCTTGTAATAGAAACAGAGAACAATCTTGAGAGAATGAGCACAAAGGACTGGTATGTTTTGGTGGGTGGAACTCCAAATTTAAATAAAACCATTTTATTTCACCAAATTCTATATACGCTTGGGCAATGGGGAACTTGGTTGTTGCTGAGAAGATTGCTGGTGCCACCTGGGAACATGGATAAGAAGGATGTGTGGGTCCAAACTAACACAAGTTGTGTTTATCTCAAAAAGTGGCCCATACACAGATATATAATGCTTAAAGTTGAAGATAGTTGGGAAACTGAAACAGAAATCAACAAGTTGAGATATTTGTACTAAAGCTTTTTTTTTTTTTTTTTTTTTAATGTGTATACCTTTTTAGATCAAGGAGTGTGAAGGTAAACTGGTACCTTTGCATCTAGTAAAACAGAATAATTTGGTTTGAGCATCATTTAAAAAGTAAATTGAAACATTTGTAATGAAGTCCCCCAAATATCCTTGCCTACCTCTTTTGAAAGCTCTCATTCTCAATTACGATTATGAATTCCAGTGAACACTGAGTCAGGGCTGGAATTTTGCTCTTTTAATTCCTTGGTTTATTTAAGTATAATTTAGAGAAAGGCCAGACTACCAAACTTTTGGTCTCAGTAAAAGAATGTTGTTTATGACTTGACCGTGCCATGCCTATTAACTGCTTCCCTACTTTAACTAATAAATTTTCACTGCATCCACCAACCTAACGGAAAGCTCGAACTTCACGAGAAGTACAGATTTCAAAGGTCACGTGAGCTTGTTACAAGTCAGGAAAAAGACTAAATGGCCTATGAGCACAGGATTTGAGTCACACTTAATTTTTTAACTTTATGTGGAAAGCAGTATTTAGAAGTTCCCTTTGAAATTATTTATCATGCTAGTGCTTGGAAAGAAGTTTAAAAATGAACTTACCAATGAAAATCTTTTCATCTATTACATATAGGGAAGAAATAGATAGGTAATAGATAAAACCAAAGTTCTTAAATCCAACTCTCCTGACACATATATTTTTAAAATGTATATACATAAATATATACATTAAAAATATATGTACAATTATTTAATACATATTTAATGCTAAAGAAGGCTCTCAAATGTTTTATTTTATGAATTTTTATATAAAATACCAGGTATCACTAAACATCTCATATCAGTATTTTTCCTTTGCTTTTGTTACATCATTGTGATTAGTTATGTTCAATAACATTTTAGTGTACCATAAAATTAGATCCAATGTGGCAATATTTCCTATGTTATGAAAATATGAATAGCTTAAATAAATACTAAAGTATAACTACATATTCTTTACAAAAATAAATATGCTTTCAGAAGTTTTAAGTGTTTTTCATTAAATTCCAATAGTTAATCAACATCTTCTATGTTTACATTTTTAATTCTGGTGCATTGGGTTAAATGATGATATATGTAAAATATGGATAGAGAAACTTTTTCTGCAAAGGGAACAATAATACATATTCCAGCTTGGGAGTCTATAAGGTCTCCATTGCAAATAAATTCTGCTTTTTCAGCTTTGAAAGAAGCCATAAACAACATGTAAATAAATGGGATGGCTATGTTTCAGTAAAACAGTGTCTGAAAAAAAGCTGTGAGTTGGATTGGACTACAGGCCAGGGTTTTGCTGACTGCTGATCTGGGTATATAAAATCCATAGTTTACTAATTTTCTAACTGGAAAAACATACTCAGCCTGCCTTCAATGCAACATAATTATTTATTACACATTCTAAAAATCTACATACATATATATACATATAGATTTATAATTTTCTAATGTCTTTCTAAAAAAAGTAATACTGCAAAGGGCAACTCGAATTACCCCATCACTATAAAATAAAGGTAGGCATGCCACTTTTTTATAGCTAAACATATGAAAATAAAAGAAAAAAGAGTAGGTTCATGAAATCCATATTCATAATAATATTTCACATTATTCTATTATTCACATGGAAGAATTCTATTTGCAATAAGGTTTATATAGCATTTCTTTTGAATCTTTGAGCAATTCCAGGATAGTTCATGTTAATGCAATCAATGTGACTATATCTTAGGGTTCATTTAAAAAGTCTTGTGTCTATTCACTTGATAGTCATGAAGTTTAAACATTAGTGTCAATGTAATATTATTAATATAAACTTGTATAAAAACTACCATAATGAAACTATATTTAACAAATGCAATGCTGTTTTATCTTCTCTATCATATTTTGCTATCAAAATTAATAATATTAAAAAGAAAGTGGTTTCACTGTTAACTCCAATATGTAAAGAGATCGGAAATTGTGTACATTCTTACAATACGTAAAACTAAACAAACTGAAAACGAATAACTTTTCTTGGACTCATCAGAGAAACAAGATTACAGAGAAAACCACTACCCTGAAATTCAAAGAAATATGAAATCCAAGAGTCTCAACTAAGATCACTTTATCTGGGGAAGATGTTTCTGTAGCCATAAACTGGTATGAACACGTGAATGGTAATAATGAGACATTCCTGGAGGCTGACTATAGACTAGTTTGGGAGTGAGATACCCCTGCAAGTCATAGTCTAAGGGTTCCCTACACTTTCATGGGTTCAGTCTCCAGGAACTGTACCTACTTCTTATGATGAAGAGTCAAAAAATCTTCATATGTGGCTCTGGAAGGGATAAAGAAAAGGAACCATTGTTAAATACATCTAGAATGTCTTTGACAGTGAAGGCCTCTCCATGGGAAAGTGTATTTGCCCTACTCCAGCCCATTCTAGCCTTCCTATTTCACCTAATGGAGAAGTAAATGCCAAGAAATAATTGTGAAGGTGAAATACCAACTAAAATACTGAGATTTAATTATCATATTATGGAAAACTTATCCTACCTCACACCTTACCCCAATACCAGCAAGGATCCAGGTTACCAACAGTGGATTACAGAAAAAATTGCTGCATGACAAAGATTTATCTGATGATGAGTTCTTCGCAAATCTTAGAGACAACAGGGAAGACAAAATCAAACAGACTAAAGAAATTTGAAGCTTCTGGTACCTATGCCTATGGCACACAGTAAACAAAGCTCAATTTTTAGCCAGATCACCATAAACCATTTCACTAAAGGACTATTTATCTCAGTTCCTATTACCCAATACTTGAGTTCTAGATTTAAACAAAAAATAAAAGCATGATAAAAGGCAAGAAAAAACCCCACAGGCTGAAAACACAAGGCAAACATCAGAAACAGACACTGATATGACACTGATATTGAAATTATCAGAGAAAGAATTTAAAATAACTGTAATTAACCCATTATAAGCTCTAATGGAAAAAAACTGACAATGTAAAAGAACAGGTAGCTAATGTAAAAAAGATATAAAATTAATAAAGTAAAAAAATGATAGAAGTAAAAATCACCAATCTAAATGAAGAATGACTGATTAGCTCATCAGCAGACTGGACACAGCTGAAAAAAGAATCTGAGTTGGATCTCGTGGCTATAGAAACCTCCTAAATGAAATGCAAACAGAAAAAAGAAACTAAGAATATAATAAAAAGACAGAATATCTAAGAACTGTAGGACAAGTTCAAAAGATATAATATACATAATTGGAAAAACAAAAAGAGAAGAAAGAATTAAATAAGATAAATTTAAAATGAAATTGGCCCAGACTTTAAAAAATGGGTGACTCTATTAGTTTGTTCTCACTCTGCCAATGAAGCCATACTCAAGACTGAGTAATTTATAGAGGAAAGAGGTTTAATTGGCTCACAGTTCAGTATGGCTGTGGAGGCCTCAGGAAACTTACAATCATGGCAGAAGGGGAAGTGACACTTCCTTTTTCACATGGTGGCAGGAGAAAGAAGAATGAGAACCGAGCAAACGAGGAAGCCCCTTATAAAACCATCAAATATTGTGAGAACTTACTACCATGAGAATAGCATGGGGGAAACCACCACCATAATTCAATTACCTCCTACCAGGTCCTTCCCACAACACATAGGGATTATGGGAACTACAATCCAAGATGAGATTCGGGTGGGGACACAGCCAAAACATATCAATGATAAATACTAAACCACAGATCCAGAAAGGTCAGAAAATTTCAAGCAGGATATACATAAAAATGTATATATAGGCATAATGTATTCAAACTTCAGAAAACCAAACAAAGATAAAATCTTGAAAAAAGTCACAGGAAAACAATAATACCATAGAATAATAGGAATAAAAACTATATTAGATATTAGAAGTGATCCAAAAAGAAGATGCAGTGAATTACTTAGTGTATTTAAAGAAAGATGTTACCAAGTCAGAATTCTTTATCCAGTAACATTATGCTTCAGAAACAGAGAATAAAGCCTTCCTCAGAAAACAGTACTAAGAGAGTTCATAATTATCAGATCTGCCCAATTTGCAGAAATGTCAAAATAAAATTAATTAGGGAGATTAAAATGCACACAGGTCAGATAGTTAATATCTACATAAAGAAAAGAGGAATGGCGGTAAATGAACAAATAAAGTTAAAATACTCCTTTTCATTTTTTATCATTTTTAATAATAACTTTAAAACAGGAATAGGAATCATGCATTCCAAAATTCTAGCATATACATAAGTGAAAAGAATCATAGTAATTTTATAAAGGGTGGGAGGGGTAATTAGAAATATTTTGTTGGAAGTTATCTGCACTACATGTGAAATATTACTCTCTCATTTGAAGGTGGATTTTCAGTGGGTAAAAATGTATTATATATAAAGAACTCTATGGCAACAGTAATTAAAGCATTTTAATACTTTAATTACTAGAGCATTTTAAAGTACAATTGACATGCTAAGGGAAGAAATAAAATGAAATCATATATAATGCTCAATTAAAGTCATATAAGGCAGAAAAATAGTATGGCAGGAAAGAAACAGAACAAAGGCAATGAATATCAAACAGTTACAAACATGGTAGATGTTAATGCAAGTATATTAATAATCACTTTAAATGTTAATGGTCTAAACACATAAATTAAAAGAAAAAGATTGTCAGAGTGAACAAAAAACAAAATAAGCCAACTATACGTTGCCTATAAGAAATCCACTACAAATATAATGATCCATAGAAATTAAAATTAAAAGAATGGAGAAAGATACACCATGCTAACAATAACTAAAAGAAAGCTGAAACAACTACATTGATTTAAGACAAAGCTGACATCAGAACAAGGGAGTATTAAACATAAAAAGGAGTGTTGAACAGTGATAAAGAAATAAACTCTTTAAGATAAGTTATTTATCTTAAAGATAAATAATATTTAGCATGTCTGCATTTAACAACAGAATGTAAGAACTGAAAGAACTACAAGAAACAATAGATGAATCCAACTATTTGTCCAACTAACAATATAACTATTGTTATAGTTAGAAACTTAGTCTGTTCAGGCTGCTAAAATAGTAATACCATAAACTGGGTACCTTATGAATAATATAAATGTATTTCTCACATTTCCAGAGGCTGAGAAGTCCAAAATCCAGGTTTCAGCAGATATGTTGTCATGTGAAAGCCCCCCGCCCACACTTCTTCCTGGCTCATAAATAGCCCTCTATTCAGTGTATTTACATGGTGAAAGGGTAAGGGAGGTCTCTGGAGTCTTTTATAAGGGCACTAGTCCCCTTTATTAGGGAGAAACCCTCATGGCTTAACCACCTCCAAATTGACACTGGGGATTAATTTTTAACATATGAATTGTGGGGTGGGAGGCCACAAACATTCAGTCCATAGAAGAGACCCCAATACCTTTGTATTATTAATTGATAGATGAGACAGGCAAAAAGCCAGTAAGGGTATAGTTGACTTTAACAGTAGTGTTAGCCAAGTTAGTCTAATTGACATTTAGAAAGTACTCCATCAACAAACAAGATAATACGTGTTCTCCCATAGCTCACAGAGAACATTCACCAAGATAGACTACATTGTGGGCCACAAAACACAACTTAACAAATTTAAAATAACAGAAATAATGCAAAGTATTTTCTCACACCACAATGAAATCAATTAGAAACCAAAAGATAGAGACCAATTCGGGAGACTGAGGCAGGAGAATGGCGTGAACCTGGGAGGCGGAGCTTAGCCACCACACTCCAGCCTGGGCGACAGAGTGAGACTCGTCTCAAAAAAAAAAAAAAAAAAAAAAAGAAAAAAATTAGAACAGAAATTAAGAAAGTTGAAAACAATAAATCAATAGGGAACATCAATGAAAGCAAAATTTACTTCTTTGGAATTATCAATAACATTGAAAAAAACTCTAAGCCAACCAAGAAAAAAGAGCGAGGACAGAAATTGTCAACAGCACAAATGACAATGATGTCATAGCTAGTGATTCTGTAGTTACTAAAAAGATAATGAAGAAATACTACAAACAACTCTATGCCCACTAATGTGACACATTATATAAACTGGACCCAAATTACTAAAACTTGTGCATATAAAGAAAAATGACCTAAACAGTTTTATATCTATTTTTAAAATTGAGTAAATAATTAATAATCATCAAAAAAGCACATGATCAAAGTAATTTCACCAACATTGAAGGAAAAATTAATAAGATTTTTTCACATTATTTTCCAGCAAATAGAAGCACAGAGATTACTTCTTAGCTCATTCTAGGAGACCAGAATTATTGGAGTGCTAAAATCAGATGAAGTCATTATAAGAAAGGAAAACTACAGAACAAAATCTCTCATAAACACATTTAAATATTCTCAGCAAGATATAAACAAATAAAACTCAACAACATATTAAAAATTATGTACCACAACCCATGATATTTATTTGATTTATACTATGTTGATTCTACATTTGTAAATCAATGTAATCTACTACATCAACAAGCAAAAGTAAAAAAAGTATGTGATCATATCAACTGATGCATAAAAAGCATTTGATGACTATACTGCCCAAAGCAATCTACAGATTCAATGCTTTTCCTATTAAATTACCATTATCTTTTTTTTACAGAAGTCGAAAAAACTATTCTGAAATTCACATAGAACTAAAAAGAAGCTGAATAAGCAAAGAGTTCTAAGCAAAAAGAAGAAAGCCAGGGGCATCACATTACCCAACTTCAAACTATATTCTAAGGCAACAGTAACCAAAACAACATGATACTATACATATACTATACTACCAGACACGTAGACCAATGTAATAGAAAAGAGAACCGAGAAATAAAGCCAGACACCTACAGCCATAATCTTCAACAAAGTTGACAAAAATAAGCAATGCAGAAAGGGCTCCCTATTCAATAAATAATGCTGGGGTAGTTGGCTAGCCATATGTAGAGAAATGAAACTGGATCCCCACCTTTCACCATATACAAGCATCAACTCAAGATAGATATTGTTTTTTGAGGTTTTACATCTTAAGATGGTTTTATCTTAACATGTAAGACCTCAAACTGTAAGATTCCCAGAAGGAAACCCAGGAAACTCCATTCTGGACATTTGCCTTGGGAAAGGATTTATTACGAAGTCCCCAAAAGCAATTGCAATAAAAACAAAAATCAACAAATGAGACGTAATCAAACAAAAAAGCTTCTGCACAGCAAAAGAAACTATCAACAGAATAAACAGGCAACCTACAGAATGGAAGAAAATATTCAAAAACTATGCATGCAACAACAGTCTAACATTCAAAATTTATAAAGAACTTAAACAATTGAAGAAGCAAAAATCAAACTACCCATTAAAAATGGGCAAAGGACATGAAGAGACACTTCTCAAAAGAAGATATACAAATGGCCAATAAACTTTAAAAAATGCTCCACATCACTAATCATCATGGAAAATCAAATCAAAACCACATGTGATACCATTTCGCTCCAGTCAGAATGACTGTTATTAACGTAAAAAACCAGTAGATGCTGGCAAGGCTGCAGAGAACAGAAGAGGCATATGCTGTTGGTGGGAATGTAAATTAGTTCAGCCATTGTGAAAAGCAGTTTAGAGATTTCTCAAAGAACTTAAAGTAGAACTACCATTTGACCCAGCAATCTCATTACTGGATATATGTCCAAAAGAAAACAAACCATTCTACCTAAAAGACACAAGCACCCACATTCATCACAGCACTATTCACAATAGGAAAGACATGAAATCAACCTAGGGGCCCATCAGTGGTGGATCAGATAAAGGAAATGTGGGACATATACACAATGGACTATTACATCGCCATAAAAAAGAATGAAATCATGTCCTTTGTAGCAAAAATAGATGCAACTGGAGGCCATTATCATAAACAAATTAACTCAGGAACAGAAAACCAAACACCACATGTTCTCACTTATAAGCGGTAGCTAAGCATTGAGTACACATGGATATAAAGATGGGAATAACAGACATTGGAGACTACTACAGGGTGGAAGGAGGGAGGAGGGCAAGGATTTAAAAACTAACAGTTGGGTACTAAGCTCAGTACCTGGATGATGGGATCATTCCTACCCCAAACCTTAGCATCATGAAATATACCTAGTTATTAAACCTGTATCTGTACCCTCTGAATCTAAAATAAAAGTTGAAAAGAAAAAAAAAAAATGCTTCTTACTGCTGGAATGAGAGGTGACAGGTAACCAAGGGGAGGAGGCTAGAATGATCCATGTCATAATGAACTGGACTTGAATACATCAATATGAGCTCATGTTTAACTTAATATGGGTACAGATGGTTACATGAATAAATACTTGTAGATATGTATTTACACACAGGTTACTATCAACACATATATATTTCTTTTGCTCTCTCACCTTAGAGGTCCAGAAGCAAAGATACCCCAGTGGAAATGAGCACACCTTATATGTAGATCTTCATTTTTAATATTAATCTCCATTTAATAAAAGAGAAACAACAACAACAAAACCAGGACTTTATAAATGACTGATTTCAGGACTAGACGAGGAAACATACAAGATCCTCCTGGAGCATTTTGTAGTTACAGAAATTAAGAAAATACTCAACACACAGACTAATGGTGCAAGTATATCAAAGAGACATAAAAACCAACAGAAAGAACATCCAATGGTCAAGGCTGGAATGAAGAACAACAGAGTGAATAGATTAGAACTGGTTTATACCCCAAAGTGTAAAATTAATATCCACAGGTCCATAGTTTTAGAAATAAATGACCAAAAAAAGGGGAAGAAAAGGCAAATCTCTCATGCTAGAGAATTTCAAGTAATTTATGTTGTTATGCTCCCCTCATGGAAGTGTTACATAATTCCTCACGTCTTCAGTGTACGCTGCTCATAGTAGCTTCCTGCCATAGAGAAAAATATGGGAGGGAGAGTACTTTTACAATGGATAAATTTGACAAGTGCCATTTCAGCGAGGTAATGGGATGATATCAACAATGGTAAGTCATGTTGATAATGTGAACCACTGATATGTTGTTATGAAAACGGACACATTACCTCCGTAGTCTTTTATCTGGGGAACATCTAATCCTAGTCTAATTATTAGAAAAATACTGAATTCCAATAGAGGGACATCCTACCACATGCCTGACGAGTATTTCTCAAGATTTTCATAATCAATTTTCAGAACCAAAACCAAGAGGTCTGAGAAACTGTCACAGCCAAGATGATTCTAAGGAGACATGACAGCTGAATGTTATGTGGTTACTAGATGGGATCCTGGAACAGATAAAGATCATTAAGTGAAATCTAAGAAAATGTGAATAAATTACAGATTTTAGTTAATAATTGGTATTAGCATTGGCCCATTCATTGTAACAAACACATCCTCCTAGTATAAGATGTTAGTAATAGAGGAATCTGGATTTGGGGGTTATGAGAACTCTCTGTTTTATCTTCATAATTTTTTTGTAAATTTTTAAAAACAGTTCTTAAAATTTACTAGAAAAAGAAAAGCATTAATCTATGCCTTTTATTCTCAAACTAATATTTCAGACTATTTAAGATTTCACAGTGACGAACATTCACAAATAGTGTCATTTCGTAACAGTTGAATCATCTGGTGTTTGTGTTTATTATTGATGCTCGGTTTAACATTTTCCACCTTCAACATATGTCTATATTCTAATTAAAATAAAAGAAGTCTCAAAAATTTAGGCTGCCACAAAAATGCTAGTTCATGATATTGACAAGCAGGTTTAGTATACTAAAGTAACCCTATTTTATATGTCGTTAAGTTTCTTCAAACTAAGCCTAAGGATTTTTATGATTAAACATAAATCACATTCTTACATTGCTCTCTGAACCACTTGAATATATGTAATGTTTATTTCTGTGCTTAAAAGTTACACTGAGTGCTGTTGTGGGTCTGCTGATTAAATCTCCAGGTCTCACACAGAGTAGATTTTGTAGCTTTTCTATAAAAATTAGACTAGTAGTAGTGAAAACCAGCTCTGTTTAATATAGCAATAAATGTTTTTCAATGGTACTCCTTGTGTCTTACAATACTACTCGATATTTTAATGATTTAATGAAACAAAGACTAAATTATTCACATTTGGAGATGCCAGGGCAGAAAAGGGAAAAAATAAGCCTTTATATTCTCACTAAGTATTTGTTACTCTTGGTAATGAGATTTTCATTGTCAGTAGTGGTGCCGGTGAATCCAATGTTTTTGGCAGTGAAATTCCTGGTGCTGATAATGGTAACGGTAGCAATAATGATGATATTGGTGTTGCTGCTATTATTTGAATAATGTTTGTGCTGGTAGTGGTGGCGGTGGTGAAGGTGGTGTTGGTGGGGTTGATGATTGGTGTTAACAGTGGTTGGTGCCAGAGTTGATAGTGGTATAATTAAAAATGTAAAACAGACCAGCAAAATCTTTTGCAATTCTTTCAGCCATGTAATCTAAAAATCTCTAAGAGATTAACCTTTTAAGGTAAAATTCATGGCTGCTAAAGTAGTTCTAAGAGCATGGTTATTGGCCATAGCCATTTGCAAACAGGCTTTTGAAATTCCTTCACAGCTGTACGTTGTTTTCAGTGGCCTTAACCAATAATGGCCATCATGACTACAAATGCAAGGTTCATGTGCTTTCATTTTCTCCTGGCATTATTCTGATATTTGACTTACTACTCCATTGCAAGATATTGGGGATATAAAATACAGCATGTTACAATTTCCTTTAGGTACATTTATAGTTATGTTTTTAAGCTTTGCATGTGTATCTTGGAGGAGAAAAAGAGAACTAGTCCACTCAGACCGTTGTCGAAAATGAAATTCCTTTCAGTCTAGAGTGTTTCTCCAGACGATAATTAACTTGCAGGTGTGCACCACCACAAAATTCACAAACACTTGGTTAAATAAATATATAGTGATATTAAAGCTTTTCTACATGTAAGGGGAAAGGATGGTAAGGGGAGTTATTACAGGACATGAGATTTAAATGGTAAATACAATAATAAAAGGAAATGTAAACAAAAACAAATTTTGGATTAAAATTCAACATCTAAACTTTTGAAAATCGATATACTATTGAACACTGAGTCTTTCTTATTTCAGTAGTAAAATTAATTGCTCTCAAACTTGGATAAACTTAGAAATCTTTTGAAGATTTTTTCTGCCTATTTATGGCATCTTATGATTTAAAGTAAACTGGAAATAATAGCCAATTGATTCCAGCTGATTCTTTTACTTGTCAAGAATTTAATTACTATCAAATAAAGTACATTTTGTACATTACACTACATTTTTGTTCATTTATCAAATACTTAATGATACTAAACATATGCTACTACATCTCAGAAATATATTGCACAGGGCTCTGACTTTCCGTACTTTCTCACACATTTTGGCCAAGTTTTGGAGTCTGATAATTTCACATTTTGGCCCCACCCCTTATGTAATCTAGGGACGTTTTTACATCCTTTCTGTGACTCACTTTCCCTACCTGTGAAATGAGCCTACTTCAACTTACTCTACTAACTTGTTGGGAATGATACAACATAACTATGGAAACTATTAAGATGTATAGAACATCGTATGCACCTTAAAGACAGCTATCCCGTTATGTTAAAAAAAAAATGGCAGAGAAATTTTAAAATAAGCTGCATTAAGCTGTGTATAAACCACTAAAGTTTTTATTCTAAAACTCAAGTTTTATTCTAAAGCTCAGCTATCCCCTTGTATTTAAAAAAAAAAAAAAAGGCAGAGAAATTTTAAACTAAGCTGTATTAAGCTGTGTATAAATCACTAAAGTTTTTATTCTAAACTCAAACTTTAATATGGTGTTATGGTAATACCATAATAAATAGCTTTGTGTGGCTTCCTGCTCATCTGTTAAAGACGATCAGAACTCATGATCTGGCCATGGCCAGCTTCCCTTCCAGAAATCTGTTGGCCCCTTTAATCCTGCCACATTGAAATGTTAACAAGCACTTGAACCTCTGTAAGGGGGATCCCCTGCCCTTTTCCTTGGAGATAACCTTTATTTCCATTCATCGTTTGTTTGGCAAATCCTCATTTTGTAATATCCAAGTCTTTTATGTTTCTTTATAAGAAATGTGCTTCCCTAACTTTTATTATCACTATTCTTTGTGCATTAACATTTTAACACTTGTTATACATTAATATGGTAAATTTTATATGCAAAATGAAGATAGTAATAATTTATACCTCAGAGTGTGTGATAATAAATGAGGAAGAGCTTGCAAACTCTTCATCTTAATGATTTTACATTGTAAGTGTTTAAGAACTGTTAGCCAAAAGTTTTTTGTGTCTATTTTACACTCATGCTTATATTTCTTATGCATGAGAAAATACATAATATTTTATAAACTCTACAAATACTGGAATAAAAGAAAAATAGCAAATATTAATTTAATCAATAATATAAATCACAAAAGACAGCACATTTTGCAAAAATAGCCTTTGAATGAATTCTACAACTATAAAAAATTAATATATAGGTATTAATTCAGTATTTACAAAATCAAATGGCTATGTAGAATATTTTCTATTAGTATTATTGGCCCCAAATATTTTTATGAATCATATAAAGTTTCCGTTTTAGTAGTTGGAAATTCTAAAGACATTGAGATAGTACTTCTTTAAGAGATTTTCAGCATATTCTCTAAATGTGCTTCAGATTGGATTTGGATGGCAGATTGCATACATATCTCTGCCTCAAAACCTTGAAATTTCAAAAAAATTGTAAAATACATATTATTCCATGATAGTGCTGAGAAACAAGTAACTATGTCATGAAAGGAAATACTGAGGTGTTTCTGGAACATAGAAAGCAGATGAGAAAAGAACAAATAAACTATAGCCTAAAACTCTTCAAAGACGTAATAGGAAGGCAAGAGCAGATGGAGAGTACCTCAAGCTCTCAAAGATACTAGAACAGGGGGGCTCCGGATGCCATTTTCAGGGAATGCAATTAAGTCAGTGTTTCACTATTAATCCAGCCTAATTCCCTAAACCATTCCTACATCCCCCCCTCAGTAGGAATTGATTGATTACCATGAAGAGTAAGTATAATCTCTTTTTACCCAGGTGAGTTCCCAACTTCTCTGAAAGTGTCACCCCTATACACACATACACACACACACACATATAAATTTCTCTGTACCTCTGATAGTCTGTGAAAATGTACCATGGTAGTTCACGTAAGATAAAAGCTATATACTTTTATTGATTTCAAAGTGTTAAAGAAATTAGATCAGAGGCCCTTTGATACAATAGATTTACATTACTAGCCAAAATCAGCTACATTAATCAATCTGTGGCTTATACAAAAAGATAATAAAATACCAGGAACACAGCTAGCCAGGGAGATTTAAAAAAAAAATCTCTACAAAGAGAATTACAAGACATTGCTCAAAAAATCAGAGAAGACACAAACAAACATACGAACAAACAAAAATCTCATGCACATGGATAGGAAGAATCAGTATTAGTAAAATGGCTGTACTTTCCAAAGCAATATAGAGATTTATGTTATTCCTATCAAACTACCAAGAACATTCTTCACAGAACTAGGAAAAACTATTTTAAAATGCATATGAAACAAAAAAAATAGAACCTGAATAGCCAAGGCAATGCTAAGCAAAAAGAGCAAAGCTGGAGGCATCATGTTACCTGACTTCAAACAATACTACAAGGCTACAGAACGCTATGGTAGTGGTACAAAAACAGACACATAGACCAATGGAACCGAATAGAGAGGGCATCAATAAGGCTGCATATCTCTGACCGTTCGATCTTCAACAAATCTGACAAAAACAAGCAATGGGGAAAAGACTTTCTAGTCAATAAATGGTACTGGGAAAGTGGCTGGCCATATGTACAAGAATAAACCTGGACCTTTCTTTAAACCATATACGAAAATCAACTCAAGATGGATTAAAGGCTTAAATGTAAAACCCAAGACTATAAAAACCCTGGAAGACAACATGGGCAATACCATCCTAGACATAGGAATAGGCAAAGATTTCATGACAAAGACACCAAAAGCAGTTGCAACAAAAGCAAAGTGGGGTCTAATTAAACTTAATAGCTGCTGCACAGCAAAAGAAACTATCAACAGAGTAAACAGACCACCTATAGAATAGGATAAAATATTTGCAAACTATGCATCTGACAAAAGTCTAAAACCCAGCATCTATAAGGAATTTCAACAAATTTATAAAACAACCACATTAAAAAGTAGGCAAAGATAGGAACAGATACCTCTCAAAAGAAGACATACATGCAGCCAGCAAGCATATGAAGAAGAGTTCAGCATCATTGATCATTAGAGAAATGTATATCAAAACCACAGTGATTTGGGAGGCCAAGGTGGGCGGATCACCTGAGGTTAGGAGTTTGAGACCAGGCTGGACACTGTGGTGAAATGCCAACTTTACTAAAAACACAAAAATTAGCTGGGCTTGGTGGCTAATACCTGTAATCCCAGCTACTTGGGAGGCTGAGGCAGGAGAGGAGAAACACTTGAATCCAGGAGGTGGACGTTGAGGTTGCAGTGAGCTGAGATTGCACCACTGCACCAAAGCCTGAGCCACAGAACAAGACTCAGCGCAAAAACAACAACAACAACAAAATAATGAGCTGCTATCTCACACAAGTCAAAATGGCTGTGAAATGCCTATTATTAAAAAGTCAAGGAAGTCAGGGCCAAGATGGCCAACTAGAGGCAGGGGCAACCAGAGAATCCCATCAAAAAGAACCATAACAGCATGCGAATCCTGCATCATCAACTGGGGTATCCAGGTTCGTCATCAGAACTGACTAGGTGGCTGCTGTGACCCACAGAGAGGAAGGAAGAGCAGTGTGGTGAGGCCACCCACCTGAGAGCCACACTGGGCAGGGGAGCCTCCATCCCCCAGTCAAAGGAGGCGGTGAGTGAACGTGCTACCCAGCCTAGGAAACCATGCTTTCTCTGCAGACTGCAACCCATGGATCGGAAGATCCCACTTGTAAGCCCCTGCCACTAGGGCCTAAGGTCCCAACCATGGAGACGCACAGATCCTCAACATCCACTCAGCTAGAATCTGCTTAAGCTTGCCAAGTACCTAGGGGGAGAAGCAGCCAGCACCACAGCTAAGACTGCTGTCTAAGCCATTTGAGCTCCTTAGGGGAGGAGTGGCAGCCAACATTGGGACTGCCCGCTGCCTAACACACCAAGCTCCCAGGGTTGGGGAAAGGCAGCAGCCATCTCTATAGTTCCAGGCCGTGCTTTGCCCATGCTGGAGCCAGGGAGGCTGGACGGCTTGGTCCCAAAAGGTATTCCCCACAGCCCAACACACTGGCTGTGGCAGACTGTGGCCAGAGTGCCTCTTCAGGCCTGATCTTGACCCATACCTCCTCACTTGGTGGGGCCTCCCTGCAGGAACTCCAGCAACTCCAGCCAGAGTCTCAGGGACAGAACTCTGATCTCCCTGGACCTTAGCTTCTAGGGGAAGGGGTGGCCGTAGTCTCCATGGCCCAGTAGATTTAGTCTTTCTTCCTGGTAGTTCTGAGGAATCCAGGCAGCCCAGACAAATGGATTTCTCCCCAACACAGCACACATCCTCCACCAACGGACAGCTGAGGTGCTTTGTTAAATGTGTCCTGCTCCCCATGCCACCCAACTGGCTGAGACCCTCCAACAGGGTTTGTCAGACACTCTATATGGGAGTGTTCCTGGTGGCCTCAGATTGATACGCCTTGAGTTTAGAGCTCTTAGAGGAAGGAGCAGGCACCCATCTTTGATGTTCTCCAGCCTCCTTGAGTGACATCTCCTGGCACGGGAGCCAACCAGATGAACAGGGCCTGAAGTGAACCCCGAGCAAACTGCAGCGGCCCGATAGAAGAGGCACCTGACCATTGGAAGAAAAGCAAACAAACAGAAAGCAACAACAACAAAAGTCCCCATAAAAACCTCACCCAAGCAGCCTCAAAGATTGAAACTAGATAAACTCATGAAGATGAGAAAGAATCAATGAAAAAATGCTGAAAATGCCAAAGGCCAGAGTGCCTCTTACCCTCCAAATGATTGCAACACCTCTCCAGCAAGGGTGCAGAATTAGACAAGGGATGAGATGGACGAATTGACAGAAGTAGGCTTCAGAATGTGGGTAACAACAAATTCTGCTGAGCTAAAGGACCATGTTGTAATCCAATGCAAAGAAGTTAAGAACCTTGATCAAAGGCTACAGGAGCTGCTAACTAGAATAACCAGTTTACAGAGGAACATAAATGATCTAATGGAACTGAAAAAAACAGCACAAGAACTTCAAGAAGCATACACCGGTATCAATAGCCAAATCATTGAAGCAGAAGAAAGAATATCAGAGTTTGAAGACAATCTTGCTGAAATAAAGCATGCAGACAAGATTAGAGTAAAACAAATGAATAATAATGAACAAAAATTTCTAGAAATATGGGACAATGTAAAAAGCATAAACATACAATTGATTTGGAATACCCAAAAGAGACAGGGA
Organism: Mandrillus leucophaeus; assembly: GCF_000951045.1. NCBI lineage: Eukaryota > Metazoa > Chordata > Mammalia > Primates > Cercopithecidae > Mandrillus > Mandrillus leucophaeus. The sequence continues at coordinate 1,959,543 of NW_012106108.1, read as the reverse complement.
GAATGGAACCAAGTGGGAAAAAACACTTCAGGATATTACCCAGGAGAACTTCCTCAACCTAGCAAGACAGGCCAACATTCAAATTCAGGAAATACAGAGAATACCACTAAGATACTTCACAAGAAGATCAACCCTAAGACACATAATCATTAGATTCTTCAAGGTCAAAATGAAGGAAAAAATGTTAAGGGCAGCCAGAGAGAAAGGGCAGCCAGAGAGAAAGGCCAGGTCACCTGCAAAGGAAAGCCCATCAGACTAACAGCAGACCTCTCAGCAGACCCCTACAAGCCAGAAGAGAGTGGAGGCTTTCAACCCAGAATTTCATATCCAGCCAATCTAAACTTCATAAACAAAGGAGAAATAAAATCCCTTCCAGAGAAGCAAAAGTTGAGGGATTTCATCACCACCAGGCCTGTCCTGCAAGAGCTCCTGAAGGAAGCACTAAATATGGAAAGGAAGAACCAGTGCCTGCCACTGCAAAAACATGCAAAAATATGAAGACCAATGATACTATGAAGAAACTGCATCAACTAGTGTGCAAAATAACCAAATAGCATCATGATGACAGGATCAAATTCATACAGAACAATATTAACCTTAGTGTAAATGGGATAAATGTCCCAATTAAAAGACACAGACTGGCAAATTGGATAAAGAGTCAAGTCCCATCAGTGTGCTGTATTCAGGAGATCCATCTCATGTGCAAAGAGACACATGGGCTCAAAGAAAAGGGAGAGAAGAAAATTTACCAAGCAAATGGACAGCAGAAAAAAAACAGGGGTTGCAATCCTAGTCTCTGAAAAAAACAAACTTTAAACCAACAAATACCAAAAAAGACAAAGAAAGATACTACATAATGGTAAAAGGATCAATTCAACAAGAAGAGCTAACTACGCTATATATATTTGCACCCAAAACAGGAGTACCCAGATTCAAAAAAACATGTTCTTAGAGACCTACAAAGAGACTTAGATTCCCACACAATGATCGTGGGAGACTTTAACACCCCACTGTGAATATTAGACAGATCAACAAGACTGAAAATTATCAAGGATTTCAGGGATTGAACTCAGCTCTGGATCAAGTGGACCTAATAGACATCTACAGACCTCTCCATCCCAAATCAATAGAATATACATTCTCAGTGCCACATGACACTTATTCTAAAATTGGCCACACAGTAGGAAGTAAAACACTCCTCAGCAAACTCAAAAAGCTGAAATCATAATAAACAGTCTCTCAGACCACAGTGCAATCAAATTAAAACTCAGGATTAAGAAACTCACTCAAAACCACACAACTATCTGGAAATTGAACAACCTGCTCCTGAATAACTCCTGGATAAATAATGAAATTAAGGCAGATATCAAGAAGTTATTTGAAACCAATGAGAATAAACAGACAAAATACCAAGATCTCTGGGGCACAGCTAAAGCAGTGTTAAGAGGGAAACTTATAGCACTAAATGCTCACATCAGAAAGTTAGAAAAATCTCAAATCGACACCCTAACATCACAATTAGAAGAACTAGAGAAGCAAGAGCAAATGAATCCAAAACCTAGCAGAAGACAAGTAATAACCAAGATCAGAGCAGAACTGAAGGAGATAGAGAAATAAAATCTCCTTCAGAGAAACAATAAATCCAGGATTTGGTTTTTTGAAAAAAAAAAAAAAATAGAATGACTGTTAGATAGACTAATAAAGAAGAAAAGAGGGAAGAATCAAATAGACAACAATGTAAAATGATAAAGGGGATATCACCTCTGACCCCACAGAAATACAAACTACCATTGGAGAATACTATAAACACCTCTATGCAAATAAACTAGAAAATCTAGAAGAAATGGATGAATTCATGGACACATACACCCTCCCTCCCAAGACTAAACCAGGAAGAAGTTGAATCCCTGAAAAGACCAGTAACCAGTTCTGAAATAGAGGCAATGATAAATAGCCTACCAAACTATAATAAAGCCCAGGAACAGGCAAATTCACAGGTGAAATCTACCAGAGATACAAAGAGGAGCTGGTGCTATTCCTTCTGAAATTATTCCAAACAATTGAAAAGGAGAGACTCCTCCCTAACTCATTTTATGAGGCCAGCCTAATCTTGATACCAAAACCTGGCAGAGACACAACAACAACAACAAAAATCTTTAGGCCTATATGCCTGATGAACATCAATGCAAAAATCCTCAAGAAAATACTGGCAAACTGAATCCAGCAGCACATCAAAAAGCTTATCCACCACGATCAAGTTGGCTTCATCCCTGGGATACAAGGCTGGTTCAACATACGCAAATCAATAAACATAATCCATCACATAAACAGAACCAATGACAAAAACCACATGATTATCTCAATGGATGCTGAAAAGTCCTTTGAAAAAATTCAACCTCCTTCATGTCTAAAACTCTCAACAAACCAGGTATTGATGGAACATATCTCAAAATAACAAGAGCTATTTATGACAAGCTCACAGCCAATATCATACTGAATGCACAAAAGCTGGAAGCATTCCCTTTGAAAGCTGGCACAAGACAAGGATGTCCACTCTGACCACTCATGTTCAACATAGTATTGGAAGTTCTGGCCAGGGCAACCTGGCAAGAGAAAGAAATATAGGGTATTTAAATAGGAAGAGAGGAAGTCAAATTGTCTTTGTTTGCAGATGACATGATTCTATATTTCAAAAACCCCATCGTCTCAGACCAAAAACTCCTTAAGCAGATAAGCAGGTTCAGCAAAGTCTCAGGAAACAAAATCAATGTGCAAAAATTACAAGCATTCCTATACACCAAAAATAGACAGGCGGGGAGGCGAGTCATAAATGAACTCCCATTTACAATTGCCACAAAGAGAATAAAATACCTAGGGATACAGTTAACAGGGGATGTGAAGAACTCTTCAAGGAGAGCTATAAACAACTGCTCAAGGAAGTAAGAGAGGACAGAACCAAATGGATAAACATTCCATCCTAATGTATAGGAAGAATCAATATCATAAAAATGGCCATGGTGCCCAAAGTAATTTATAGATTCAATGCTGTTTCCATCAAACTACCATCGACATTCTTCACATAATTAGAAAAAAACTACTTTAAATTTCATATGAATCAAGAAAGGGCTCATATCGCCAAGACAAAAAGAACAAAGCTGATGGCATCATGCCACCTGACTTCAAACTATACCACAAGTCTACAGTAACCAAAACAGCATAGGACTGCTACCAAAACAGACATATAGATCAATGGAACAGAACACAGACCTCAGAGGTAACACCACACATCTACAAACATCTGACCTTTGATAAACCTGACGAAAAGAAAGCAATAGGGAAAGGATTCCCTATTTAATAAGTGGTGCTGGGGAAACTAGCTAACCACATGCAGAAAACTGTAACTGGACCCCTTCCTTAAACCTTATACACAAATTAACTCCAGATGGATTAAAGACTTACATATAAAACCCCAAGCCCTAAAAACCCTAGAAGAAAACCTAGGCAATACCATTCAGGACATAGGCATGGGCATTGATTTCCTGAAGAAAATGCCAAAAGCAATTGCAATAAAAGCCAAAATTGTCAAATGGGATCTAATTAAACTAAAGAGCTTCTACAGAGATTCTACTATCATCAGAGTAAACAGGCAACCTACAGAATGAGAGAAAATTTTTGCAATCTACCCATTTGACACAGGACTATATCCAGAATCTATAAGATCCTTAAACAAATTCACAAGAAAAAAACAAACAACCCCATCAAAAAGTGGGCAAATAATATGAACAGATACTTCTCAAAAGAAAACATTTATGCAGTCAACAAACAATGAAAAAAGTTCAGCATCACTGATCATTAGAGAAATACCAATCAAAACCATAATGAGATACCATCTCACACCAGTCAAAATGGTGTCCTTATTAAAAACTCAAGAAACAACAGATGCTGGTGAGCCTGTGGAGAAATAGGAATGCTTTTCCACTGTTGGTAGAAATGTGAATTAGTCCAACCATTGTGGAATACAGAGTAGCGATTCCTCTAGGATCTAGAACCAGAAATATCATTTGACTCAGCAAACCCATTAGTGGGTATATACCTAAAGGAATATAAATCATTCTAATACAAAGACTCATGTGCATATATGTTTACTGCAGCAGTATTTACAATAGCAAAGACAAGGAACCAACTTAAATGCTCATCAGTGATAGACTGGATAAAGAAACTGTGGTACTTATACACCATGAAATACTATGCAGCCATAAAAAGGAATGAGATCATGTCCTTTGCGGGACATGGATGAAGCTGGAAGCCATTGTCCTCAGCAAACTATCACAGGAACAGAAAACCAAACACCACATGTTCTCATTCCTAAGTGGGAGTTGAACAATGAGAACACATGGACACAGGGAGGTGAACAAAACGTACCAGGGCCTGTTGGCAATTGGGGGCGAGGGGAGGGAGAACATTAGGACAAATAGCTAATGAATGTAGGGCTTAAAACCTAGAAGACGGTTTGATAGATGCAACATACCACCATGGCACATGTATACCTATGTAACCAACCTACACTGTCGGCACATGTATCTTGGAATTTAAGGTTAAAAAAAAAAGTCAAAAAATAACAGATGCTGGCAAGGATGCAGAGAAAAGGCAACACTTATATATTGTTGGTGGGAGTGTAGATTCATTCAGCCATTGTGGAAAGTAGTATGGCAATTCCTTAATGTTCTGTAAAACAGAATTACCATTCCACACAGCAACCCCATTACTGGGTATATACCCAGAGGAATATAAATCATTCTACCATAAAGACATGCATGTGAATGTTTATTGCAGCACTATTCACAATGGCATGGCAAAGACATAGAATCATCCTAAATGCCCGTCAATGACAGATTGAATAATGTGGTACATATACACCATGGAATACTATGCAGCCATAAAAAAACAACAAGATCATTTCCTCTGTGGAAACATGGATGGAGCTGGAGGCCATTTTCCTTAGCAAACTAATGCAGGAACAGAAACCAAATACTGTATGTTCTCTCTTATAAATAAGAGCTAAATGAAAAGAACTTATAAACACAAAGAATGAAACAATAGACTCTGGGGTCTACTTGAGGTGAGATGGCAGGAGAACAAAGAGGAGCAAAGGGATAACTATTGGATACTGCACTTAATCCTTGGGTGATGGAATAATATGTACAACAAACCCCCATACTACATGTTTACCTATGTAACAAACCTTCACATACACCCCCAAACCTAAAATAAAAGTTAAAAATAAAAATAAAACCTGAAGAACAGGGGATGGGACAGTGACTGCTATTTTAAAATATTAACCTACTGACATTATTTTGCTTAAGTATTGTACATGTACTATTTTGATAAAATTTTAAAATATTCATAAAGTTTTAAAATACATGTATCTACTTTAGATACAGGAGATATGAAGTGCAAATACTAGAAAAACACTAGATGGAATTATTAGATAAAAGGATAAGTTGATAAAAAGAAGATGTAGCACATTGATGTGTAACTGGAGAGTGACTGGCTGGTTAAATGGGTAACTGGGAAAACTGGGAGATGAGAATCAGAAAAAAAAAATCTGTGGCTTATATCACTACATGCAAAATAAAAATAGTCAAATCATGTGGTCTAGGCAGCCTTTATTTATTCCCCGTTTTTGTAGAATAAATCTATTATAAAATGTATTATGCTACAGAAACAGTTCAATAAAAATTTAAACTAAGAGCAAGTCATTCACAGAGAACCAGAATTTTCATTGCATTCTAAGTATTTTATGTTAATATCTATCTTTGAAATTGTAACTTTGAGCTGACTTATAAATATACATGAGGAATCACCCAATAAAGACATTATTTATAAACAATTGGGAGAAAATTGTTTTTTTTCTAATGTGAATAGACATTATTTATAAACAATTGGGAGAAAAATAATCTAACAGTAAATAATTGAAAAAAAAACTATATAGTAGTTCAAATCTATGATGGACTATTACTTATCCAGATTAAAAGATTTTATAGTTCAGTGGCTTTTAAAAACCCAATAAAATCACTGGTAAAACAGGAAAAAGAGGTGAGGCACCAGCTTCGGATGATCTGTTTTGTTGTTGGAACCTGACATTTTTTGGTGGGTGAAGTATGACTCAGATTCTACTAGCCTGAACAACTTGCCTGCCCACTCTCAATACCACCAACTGTTTACATTCAATGATTAGCATGAGAACATTTGTTTCATAAGAGAGCAAAAAAAGAGATTTTTGTTTTTGTATTTATGTGGGACAAGAGAAAGAACAGGAGAATGGGAGATGTTATAGAACATAATTTCCCTACTTAGTCTCTTAATTTGGAAAGGAGTTTCTTGAAGGCAGGAGTAAAACTACCAGTGCTAGTCATGGCAAGGACAATGACTAGAACTAATACAGTTGTTAAAGAGAGATACTGTTTAACTGCAACATAAGCAGAGTTCTTTGGCTGTCCAAGTGGCACAGTATTTCAAAGAAGGCCATCTCCTCTTCCTTTGCATAGCATCTAGCAAAAATAGAGGGTACTGGACATTTATGCCACATCTGTAGAACGTAGGTGATTGCATGATAGCTAGTTGTAACAGTTGCATGGCCAAAGGGATTTCTGAGCTGAAGAGAAAGAAAGAAACACAGGTGGACAATGGCTGGTAACAGTAGTTGTATCAGTCAGGATAGGCAAGATTATGCTGAAGTAACAAAAACATCCCCTAGTCTCAGTAGGTTAAAAAGCTAAGTATATTCCTTGCAAATCCTAAATGTTCATACTGTTTTGACAGGGGTGCTCTCCTCATCTGAGTTATTCGACTCCAGGTTGCTAGAAGCTTCATTTTGAGCTGTATCTTCAAACTTTCTGGAGCATGCGGAAAGAAGGCAGCTTGGTGAACTAGACACTGGCCCTTGTTTTCAGAGGCAGTGACATTTCACTTCTGCTCTTATTTCATTGACCAAGTCAAGTCAAGTAGCCCTACCTAATTTTATGGGGGACAAAAATTATGATTCTTCTATATGCCTAGGAGACAGAATTATGGAAAAATTTGGCAATCAGTAATTGTTGCTTTCAGTTTTTCACAATAGCTAAGAGTGGTTTTAAGAGCATGTAAGGCATGCATTTTGAATTTCAGAAATAAAGGGGGAAAACTCTTTGATAACTTGTTTTATCTGTTTACATTAGTGGGTCTCTTGTGAACATAATCTAGGTACACAAATACATATGTAGTCAAAAGTTGGCAAGACTTGGAACATGTGTGTTTTATATGCTTTTGAGATTTTGTTTAAATGAAGAGTCCTATAGAAAAAAATGAGTCTAATTAGAGAATATTTTCTAAAATTAAGATGTTCACATTATTATTTACATGAGAAATATCTTGATTCAAATTACAGTAGCCAGGCATAGTGGCTCATTCCTGTAATCCCAGCGCTTTGGGAGAATGAGGCGGGTGAATCACTTGAGTTCAGGAGTTCGAGATTAGCTTGGCCAACATGGCGAAAACCCGCCTCTCCTAAAATTACAAAACTTAGCGGAGCGTGGTGGCATATGCCTGTAATCCCAGCTACTCAGGAGGTTGAGGCACAAGAATAACTTGAACTCAATAGGCAGACATTGCCGTGAGCCAGGATCGTGCCACTGCGCTCGAGCCCGGGTAATGGAGTACGACTGTCTCCAAAAACAAAACAAAACAAAGCAAAACAGAAACAAATTACAGTAGACACAGCATATTTAGACTTTTGTAACAACACTGTCTTAGTCAAGATCCCAATAGAAAACAGATGACATATTTATCTTAAATGAGGAGAGGCTGAGGAGAGAAGGAGTTAACTTGTATTCAGTTCAGCAGGATCTTATCCCAGCTCTGTATTACATTCAAATCAAATTAACTGAATATATGGCCAAGGTCTGAAATCCAAATGATGTGTAAAGTTATCAAGAGGGATGTCATTTCACAAAAAGTTATTTTAAAAGTGATTATTATCACTAAACATGTGAAAAGGGGCTTATGGTTGCTTTTCCTCTATTGGGAGCAAGAAATACAACCATGGTAAAATATAGATCTAATCACCAAAATTAATATAGTCACATATTCAGTGTGTACTGGAAACAGAACTCACATTACTTAACATCACAAGGTACTTATTTAAAATCCCAAAGTTGCTCTAAGGAAGGAAGCTGTAAAACAGCATAGAGTTTCTCAATCTTAAAGTTTCCCTGTTTAAAATTTATCCATGGCACAGAGTGAAGAGAAGGTATATTGCTATTCGAGGGTACATTTCCTGGGGAATGACGCTGTAGAAACCATAGACCAGTCTTTGAAGCACTTGTTACCAGCATTGAATTGATTCAAGGAAAATCCCTGATTTTTTCCTGTTGTATCCTACCTCAGGTCAGAGTTGCATTGCATGTTGAAATATTCCAGGCACTCAACAATTCCTTCATGTGAACAATGTATGAATGTAATCGTGTGTGAATACAGCAGTATTCCTGCCTCAGTTACTCTGTACTAAATATATATTGATCTTTGTTGCTTTTGTTGTTGTTCTGTGAATCCTATTTCAGACTATGTGTTTTCTTTTTTGGAAATAGGAAGACAAATTAGATTCATTTAATGTATTAGCCTGACTATGACTCCTGTTTGTATCAGAAGATTTTCCAATGCATGATTATTATGGAAAGTTTTATGAAACCGAAAGACTTTCTGGGAATTAATTGGCTGTTGCCACAATTTCTATATTTTTATAACCAGTGTCTGGGTACTTTTTTGCTTTGATATTATTATTTGGATGGAAAATGATGCAAAAAATATCAAATGTTTCTTTCTATTGCTTAAATGACTGCCAGATATTAGGCAATGGTTAGAATGTACTTCCTTTGGAAAAAAAAAAGGCACAGACAGTGCTCAAGTAATCATTACCACAAAATAAAGAATATTAGTTCCATCACATCCTTAAGCAAACACATCTGAAGTTCAAACATATTTTAGAAAAGCACTACAGTTCAGGGAGCAACACACATCTTTCTTCTTTGTACTATTGTGATATGCAAAAGATACACATTTCTAATATTTTTGGATGCCACAATTCCCATTCAGTTTTATAGAAACACTTGTCAGAGATGTACTTGGAAGGACTTACATTCTCTAATATATTTGAAAAATGCACTCCCCTAATACAACAGCTGGACAGAGTCCAGAAAGTTGGAAACTCAAGTCCCTCAGTAGAGACCATCAAAAGTTTATCCAAATGAGAAATAGCACATCTGGCTGAATCACCTCTTTACCTTCATGGAATAATCACTTGGAAGGAAATCTCCCTGGATACTCCAAAAGCTTTTTGAAAAGATGTTTTTCCTCAGAAAATTGTTTTAATCTCTGAAACAGAAAGTCAAGTTCACCACACCATCTTCCACACCCTACGAGGAACTACAGTGTCGCCAGTGCTACACCCTTTCCCCCTACTCTCTGAGGTTTTGGAAACAAATTCCAAGGCTCTGAAAATATTCAATCTCTTCCTTAAAAAATCTAAAGGAATCTCTAACTTCCTAAAAAATATCATATATCCACTATTGCCTAAATATCAATCAAAAGTGTATGCAGAAGTCATAAAAACAAGAAAAAGCTCCAGGAAGACGATGCTTCAGCAATTACCACAGAAAACCCATCCCTGTGACTTACAGGGTGGCCGTCTGTGTCTGCCAGAGGGAACACGAGGTGATAAGCTATGAAAAACTGTTCCCAAGACTTTTGTAACTGTTTTCAGATGGGTGTTTGTGAAAAGTACAAAAAAGTGGACCCTCCTCTCAAAATTTGCTCTTAACATTACCTTGGACTTGAAGTATAGCCACTGCAGTATTTCACAGGACACATGACAGTCTATATAGTGGTTGAAAAAAACATATTATGCTATTTGAAACTCTAGACAGGTCTAACACTCTGTGCCAGAGATTCGCTGATAAATCCACATCGAGATGTTTGCTTCCTACCAATGTGATCTTGTTGATGAAAGCGTAATGGAACAAAAGTAAGCCCCAAACACAAGGCGGTAGCATGGGAGAGTGGATCTCAAGAACGGCCCTATGGGGACAATTGAAGAATGTAGACAATGAAAAATCACAGTAGATTTTGGAAAGAGCCACAAATGGTATCATCTTAAGTTATTGTTGTATCATATCCATTAATTAAAGCAAAAAATATTTTATTCTGAACTTTTGTTCTAATGTATCAATAGCTAGAAATCTGGAATTATAGGTAATCCATATCATTTTGTCTTGAAGAATGTTCAAAAATAAGAGGCTGCAATGATATATTTGCACCTATTTATCCATTCATTCATTAGTACTACTATAGGAAGAGATAGGAAAAATATTCGATGAAAAATAAATAAACGATAAAAAATGTCAGTTGGTGACAGGTTCTGTGGAAAGGAAATGAACTGGAGTAACATGACATTGAATAGGTGAATGTATACTTTATATTAGGTAGACAAATAGAATTCCTAGATGATGATGAGCAAACTGAATCTGAAGAACATCAGGGAGTCAGTCAATGACAATCATGGAACACACCCTCCATAAGGAAGAAACCATGTCTAAGGGTTGGAATGAGCTTCTTATTCAAGAAGCAACAAGGACAGTCTGGGAGGAGGAGAACTGGAAGGGAGCACAGTGGAAGTGCTTTTTCAAAACATTCCTGAAAAATTGGAAGTATCTGCAGACTTCTCACCATAATGCACTTAAAAATCAACCAACGAACCAACCACCATCAATGACGGTAACAAAAACAAGGTATGTCCAAGATTAAAACTAATCAGCTGGATTCAAAACTATAAAGCACAGAAGCAAAAAAGAAAAAATAAAGAAATTATTTGGTGAAAAAGGATTGGAATCCATACAATGAAACTAAGATCATTATTGGGGCTGGTCATAATCTTGATTTAAGCAACATCCTATCCTTTCTAGTTTTCAGATTTTTAATTTAATTCAAAGATGATTTTTTTAAGTCTAATTATTTCCAGATGAGCTCATCTGATATCAGCATCTTGGAAAAGTTAATCAAAACAGGCCTTGGATCTGAACTTCCATGTTACAGCGTAGGTTGCTCAAATTTTTGTCTATTACATTCCACAGTTCTTTCTAAATATTTCAATTTTGCCATCTCTAGGTTAGGCCATATTTTTTTTCTTATCCATTTATTCTAACAGTTCCAACAATTAGCGAATTCAAGAATGTGATGGGCAGAATGTCTTCCTAAAGATGTTCACTCCCTGAACCTGTGAATATATCATATTAAATAGCAGAAAAATCGTCTGTAGATACAATTCAAGTGAATGATGTAAAAATAGGGAGATTATTTCGGATCATCCAAGTGAACCCGATCTAATCATATAAGCCCTTAAAAGCAGAGAATGTCCTCTGTTTGGAGGCAGAGATAAGGAGAAGTCAGAGAGATTCTAAGTGTGAAAAGAATTTGATACACTTTGCTGACTGAGTCATCAAGCCACATGCAAAGATTAGAGGAGGCCCCTAAGAAGCTAAATGCAAACCCCATCTGACAGCCAGCAAGGAAGTTGGGACCTTGATCACCAAAACAAGAAGAAACTGGATTCTCTCTACAACCAGAATGAGCTTGGAAATGGATTCTCTTCAGAAGCTTTCAGATAAAAACCCTGGCATGACAGCATCTTGACACTGGCCTTGTGAGACCCAGAGTAGAAGATCCGGTTGGTCCCACCTGACTTCTGACCTGCAGAACTGTGCGATAATAAATTTGCACTTGTTAAACGTCTAGCAATAATTTGTTACAGCAGCAATAGAAAAGTCATTAAAAGGATTTAGTGATTTTAAACATTCCTTCCCATCATTAAAAAAAAGATTAGTGGGAGATGCGGGGCATTAAAGCTCTCAGCACTAAATGGAGGCTTTCTGCTGTGTGCCTTCAGAAGAACATTAAAGAACACCAAAAGGAAAAGAACTTTAGCAAGAATCTGAGTAATTTTTTGGAGTTGTTTATGTTCAGAACAAATGTCCACAGAAATCTTCACTCCCAGAGTGTGGCTAAAAGATATCTACATCAAAGAGGGTAATTACTTTGCTCTCATTAAAAACAATAATGGCAATGTCATATAACCTAAGCTCCTACCTTGGTCCAGTTATTTTCAGTAAGTGAGTCATTGTCAATGCATTCCAACTCTTTTTTTCTCACTTTTTAAAAATTACACTGTAAGTTCCGGGGTATATATAGAGAATGTGCAGTTTTATTACATAGGTATACATATGCCATGGTGGTTTGCTGCACCCATCAACCTGTCACCTACATTAGGTATTTCTCCGAATGCTATCCCTCCTCTAGCCCCCCATCCCTCAACAGGCCCTGGTGTGTGATGTTCCCCTCCCTGTGTCCATGTGTTCTCATTTTTCAACTCCCACTTATGAGTGAGAACATGCGGTGTTTGGTTTTCTGTTCTTGTGATAGTTTGTTGAGAATGATGGTTTCTAGCTTCATCTATGTCCCTGCAAAGGACATAAGCTCATCCTTTTTTATGGCTGCATAGTATTCCATGGTATATATGTGCCACATTTTCTTAATCCAGTCTGTCATTGATGGACATTTGGGTTGGTTCCAAGTCTTTGCTATTGTGAATAGTGCCACAATAAACATGTGCGCATGTGTCTTTATAGCAGCATGATTTATAATCCTTTGGGTATATACCCAGTAATGGGATGGCTGGGTCAAATGGTATTTCTAGTTCTAGATCCTTGAGGAATCGCCACACTGTCTTCCACAATGGTTGTACTAATTTACATTCCCATCAACAGTGTAAAAGTGTTCCTATTAACTCTTAAATTAAAATTTAAAAAATGTCAATTCTCTGACAAACTCACCTTTTTTTCCCAAGTAAAACAATAAGCAAATCTTTCATTTCAACCTAAAACTAATCTACTACAATGCATTGGTTTTTCCTTTTAATACCTTCAAAGATTGTGATAAAATAAAAGCTAGAAATTTGTATTTAACTTCTTTTCAGCTTCCTTTTTCTTGCCATTTAGTGAGGCTGCTATAGCACTTCTATTTACTCTTTAAACAACTCTGTCTGATGCCACAGTAATTTATAAAAATAAAAAGAAAATTCCGGAAATTAAGTTTTTTAATCCTACAATGGGAAAATGTTTAATTATTTTTAAATGCTAAAGTAATATTCTAAAATAAGAACAAAAATATATCTTGTCTTCAGATGAAATGAGTTTTAGAAAGTTGGTTTGGCATTATGTCAATGTTTAATTTACCATGTTCTTTTGAGTAAAATTTCCCATTCTTTTTACATTTCAAAACTATCTGTTTCAGCTAGGCAATTATTCTTTTATGCATTTTTGTCAAATACGATTCTCTTCTGCTGCAATCTCCTGAAATAATAGGTAACATTAAAAAATATTAATAAAAGGCCGGGTGCAGTGGCTCACGCCTGTAATCCCAGCACTTTGGGAAGCCGAGGTGGACGGATCGCTTGAGTTCAGGAGTTCAAGGCCAGCCTAGCCAACATGGCAAAACCCCATCTCTACTAAAAATACAAAAAAGTAGCCAGGCTTGATGTCGCGCACCTGAAGCGTACTTGGGAGGTGGAGGCAAGAGAATCACTTGAACCCAAGAGGCAGAGGTTGCAGTAAGCTGAGATCATATCACTGCACTCCAGCCTGGGCAACAGAATGAGACTCCATCTCAAAAAAAAAAAAAAAAAAAAAGTATTATTAAATAATTATTATTTGGGGTATGAAAGTGTGTAGAACAACAATGTTTTAACTTAAGCTTTGTAGGCTCCTCAGATATCTTTGATTTTTAGATAGCCAAAGAGTCAGTAAATAATTCTATAGTATCATAAATTGATAGTTATAATTTTTATTGTTTTTGTTTTCTGACTATGGTTCTAATTCTTAATTAAGAAACAAATGTCTATATATAGTAAAATTAAGAACTTACTCTATAATTTTCTTGGACTATTAATTATGTTTTCATTCATTAATTTGTTCATTAAATGCATTTAGCAAGTACTTTGAGCATTTATTGTATGGTAGGCTCTGTTCTAAATTCTGGGGCTACAGTAGAGAGAAAACATGAAAAAACTTCATCTTCATTGGCGTCACACTATAATTGCCAGGGAATATCTAATGAGTGCTACAGTGTAGCTCAAAAAAGGTTATACATTTATATTTTTATATACTTGCCATATTTTAAGTTCACTTCGAATTGTGGTAATTTTTATGTGTCATCTTTTTAAAAATAAAATTACACCCCTTTCCCCTTTTCAATTTGTCACGAAAAAACAAAGCAAAAAATGAAAACCAAAAACATACATAAAAATTAACCCACATTATAGTAGGAACAACTTGCAAACTGCTTAACTTGAATGAGCAAATATGTTTTTTTTTTTTTTTTTTTTTTTTTTCCATTTTACAGCTGGAAAATGAGGAGCAGGCAAATGTTAAGTAACTTGCCTGAGGTCACTCAGTGAGACTCAGTGGTGTCTGGGCTCTAACTCAGAAGTTCCCGATTCCCTGTGGCTGGGCCACAAGTTCATAGCCGCTGGCTCACAGCAGCTTCCGGAACAGAACGAAGTTTTCCTGTAAGCCCTCGAGAGTGTTACGACGCCACATCAACCTAAATGCATTCAGGAACCAGGCTACAAGGAAGGCCAGCAACCACAAGTTCTTATTGCTTTAACCTTCCACCCACATTGAGGAAACTCACCTCCACCTAAGTTTTGCCAAAAGAAGGAAGCAGGAAAGATAACTCTGGGGAAAATATTGTAGCCTAATATCCATGGATGAAAACTCCAAGTGGGAAAATTAACTTTTTTTTTGTTTGTTTCCTGCAGAAGTCCTGAAATTAAATTCAGCATTCCTGGCAGTGGGTGTCCGACAAACGTTTCTGCTTTTTCACAATCCCAAATCAAGAAGTACTAACTCGAAGTGAAAATTAGAGCCAGGTCAGTGAATGGCTGTGACTCTGTAGACCTAAATACTTAATATGCTATAGACTTCGACAGTTAAGTCTGGGAGGTTGAAGACAAACCAGCTTGGATCCAGGTACAGCTAAATCAATTCCAAATACTCTGGGCCACAAAATGCAGGGTTTTCTGTCTTGATGGATTGCAGTACACTTGGGTGGGCTCAGAAACTATGAGAGAAAAACAAAATTAAATGCTTTTAAATTGACTCAAGCAGCTGGATTGCTAATATTCAACACATGAGAATAATGATACTTGAAACTTACATTGCAAAAAAAGAAACATAAAACACAAAAAATAACAACCATATTCAAAGGGCTTGATCCTGCAGGGAGAACAGAACTTGCCGTTGAGATCACTGAGTTGTCACTACGACATTAAGAAAAATTGAATAAACATTGTTTTCTAGTGAGACATGTGGTTCTTTAGTTTATAATGCCTCCTTAACCTTAGTTCTACTGTGCAATTAGACTTCCAACATACAGAGATCTATTTAACAAATATTGAAATGTTGAGATATTTTAATTTAAAGTGTATCTTCAGTGTGCACAGCACTGTTTTAGGTACTAAGAAAACAGCAGTGTACAAGAAAACATCCCTATCCTCGTAAAGCTTACCTATAAATCGTGCCAAAACCAAAGTTAGGTAAGATGACGCAGGTCATACCTCTCAAGACAATGAGGTCAATGGTGGTTCCAGAATTTCTATATCTAAGACTCTAACTTAGGGATTTTGTGATGGGAAGTGTTGAGCAGGTTATCTTAATGCTATATAGGTGCATAGTGACTTCAAATGCTCCATATAGAATGTACACTTAGTTTGGGTAGTTGGGGGAGGAAGTTACTGATAGAGATTAAAGAGGTGAAGAGGGGTAAAGATTCCTAAAAATTGCCCTGAGCTTATTGCCAAATATATTCAGTTATTTCAATAATTTCCCTGACTAGATAAATATTCTATAAATTATTTTTTAAAGGGTTTCCTCTGTCAATTAAATTGAAATAGAGGAAAAACATTCTTCAACCAATTATATTGCCTGTTCTCCTTTACTTCCATAAAAACAGAAACACCACTTTCTAGAAGAGCTAAAATAGTATAATTGAAAATCTTGTTTCATGTATTTATTCATCTCCTATATAGAATCAAATTATAGTATCTCCTGCTTGCTTTTTAGCTCTCATCACACACATCACCTTAGGTCAAGATGACTGTAGATGTCAGTTCATTTGTATCTCTTACTACTCTTTCACTGCATGTATCTTGTTCCACAAATTCTGAAATACAATACTAACCTCATCCCTGAGTGTTTCTGTTCAGTACACTTCACTAGCGATGATAGGATGCATTGGATCTAAACTCTACTGTCTGGCACTGATTTACTGAAACACACTGCCCATTGCACATATGTGTTCCCTGCTTCATCTGGGTCCCCTTTATTCTTTCACAACCGCCTGGAATATGTTCCACAGCACTGCCTTCCTCCCTCTCTTCCTTCCTCCTTTTTCTTTCTTTCTCTCTTTTTATTTCTCTCTCTCTTCCTTTTTTTCTCATTTCCTCTTACCTTCTTCCATTTTTTTCCTTGTTTCTTGTCCTTCTCTCTTCCCTTTCTCACTTTCTTTTCCTTCCTTTCATCTTTTGTTCCTTCTTCTTTTTTTTTTTTAAAATTCCCTCTCTCCCTTCCTTTCTCTCTTTCTGTATTGCTTTTTCTTTTGTCTTCATCAAGGTCAACCTCATGTTCTAATTCATCTTAAATAGGCTTAGCATCGGTCAGACTAGTTAAAAGTAAAGAAAGAAAGACCTTATACTACTGGTTTTTACCTTTGGGGCATGGCAAAAATCTGAAAGATCAATAACATACTCAATTAGGCAATAGCTACTGAAATTGAAGACACATGTGGTCTATGAAAAGAGTGCCATTTTTAAGAATGTATCTTACAAACGTGTACTCACACATGTGTACAATAAGGAACATAGTGGGTATTCTTTTTTTTTTTTTTTTTTTTTGAGACGGAGTCTCACTCTGTTGCCCAGGCTGGAGTGCAGTGGCGCGATCTCGGCTCACTGCAAGCTCCGCCTCCCGGGTTCCCGCCATTCTCCTGCCTCAGCCTCCCGAGTAGCTGGGACTACAGGCGCTGCCACCTCGCCTGGCTAGTTTTTTGTATTTTTTTAGTAGACACGGGGTTTCACCGTGTTAGCCAGGATGGTCTCGATGTCCTGACCTCGTGATCTGCCCGTCTCGGCCTCCCAAAGTGCTGGGATTACAGGCTTGAGCCCACCGCGCCCGGCCCATAGTGGGTATTCTTTGTAGCCATTTTCTTTTCCTAGTCAAGGTTTGGACAGTGATTATCCATCAAAAACAACTACTTAAATAAATTAATATTACACTTAGATTGTCATCTGAGTAAATAAGCATGATGTATGTATGTGTTTACTTAAATAAATAAATAATATTAAATATGATGATTAACCAGGAAAAAAAATCTTTCAATATTAAAGTAGAAGGATAAGTAAAATATATTGATTGCAGAATAAAAGAAAACAGCCAGGTTCTAAAAGTTATATATATATGTCACATAATATAATATATATAAAAATATGTGTCACATAATATATAAACCATGTCATGTAATATAATATATATCAAATATATAAACTATATGTCATATAATATATACAAAATATGTCATATAACATAATATATAAAATATATATCGTATGTGAGTGTGTACTGTAATTTTGTAATAAAATGGAGAAACTAAGAGTGTATATTCAACTTTACTCATATAACCATAGATATATTCTGAAAGAGTCTATGAGAAGTTAAAAATATCACCACTAAAGAAGGGAATTATGGCAAGGATAAGAGGAAACCTTTTTATTAAATGCCATTTTGAAATTATGAAATTGCAAAACTTGCTGTTGAAAGAGAATTTTTTTTTTTACTAAATATTGCCACTAAATGATTTTCCTTGTAACCTTATATTCCAGTCACTTAAAAGTAACCTATTCTTCACTGCTAAACACTAAATGTTATTTCAGTGCGATGATGACCAAGGAGTGATCCATAACTCTTTGTCTCATTTTCAAGAGTTACATGTTCTATTGTCTGGAAAGGCTTCCAGCCTCATTTAAGTGATTTGTAGTGTGACTCCAGTTCTGACAGGATGTGGCATGCAGCGTGACAGCAGACTTTCCATGTTTCGAGGACCATCGCATTCATATCCGAGAATCCACCACATGTCAGTGAATATTTCTTAATGTCGGTACTTTTATTTTTCAGAATTACCGAATACTGACGATGCATTAGTGCCTCTGAAAATTCCCAAAACCCATAATGATTGTAAAGTGTTTCCAAAAGAAAATATAAGTGGTGACATAGCTTCCATTATACTTATGGTTCTAAAAGGTAATGCATATATTGTTATTAATTTTAGATTTCAGAAATAAACATTGTTCCTGATTATGAAGAAAAGAAAACTTGTTCACTGCATAGTTTTTCTTTCATTTTTGTAAATACTCTTAAAACAACATATTCTATTGAATGAATATGCTGCACATCTGATTACTTGTATTTCATATATATTAAACATACACTTCTTGAAGATAAATCTTGTTTGTTTTTCAATTTCCACTAAAAGATTCATCCTAAAGTTTGAATCCCTCTAGCAAACTTCCACAGCATGTATCCTTTTGTTTGCCATTATATAAACACTGGGAATATTTACTGAATGGAAACCAAACCACAAAGTTCTGTGCCAACTTCAAAAAGAAATTAACTCACAGAAGCCTCAGTATATACGGTTTTGCATATAATTTCTTTTGAGTAACTCATGCTCCTGTTCACACCTCACTGCAGTAAATTCACGTGTCTCACTGATGCAACAAATGCATTCATGCAGCAAAGCAAAACATGACACATTTCTTTAAATGGGGGCAGGCCACTTTTAAAATGAGAAAAATATTTTGGAATTATTTGCTTTGTTGTTTTACCAAAGTTGAAATGAAAAGACATTAAGCAGTATCTATATCTTAATATTGTTTTTTTGAGTTGGGGTCTCACACTGTCACCCAGGCTGGAGTGCAGTGTTATGACCACAGCTCATTGAAGCCTCAAACTCCTGGGCTCAAATGATCTTCCCACCTCAGCCTCCTGAGTAGCTGGGACTACAGGCACATGCTGCTACACCAAGCAAATTTTCTTATTTTTAGTTTGTAAAGGCAAGGTCCCACTTTAATGTCCAGGCTGGGTTCCAATCAATCCTGAATTCAAGTGATCCCACTGCTTTGGTCTCCCAAAGTGCTGGAATTACAGGCATGAGCCACCATGCCCAGCTATTTTGAGCATAATGAAAGGCATGTGATGCTAATATGCCCTCATGAATAATGCAAACTTGAAAGGTAAATTTTACCGCTAATCTGATGATTTTATCATAAATTGCTTTTCCTTTTGCTTGCTAATATTTAAAATAATTTTAAAAGTTATAAGGGAATATGTTTAACCCTGTATTTCTTGTGACTAGTCTTTTTTAACCCATATTAAGAAATTTAGATTATCCTATCTAAATCTAATTCTTCTGTCTCGCTCCTTAATAGTAAATTTGTTGATGCTGCTTCTACCTATAGCTTAAAGGTTGATTTCAGAATTTCTAAACACAGATGCATCCAAACAACATTGTTGCTTTTAAAGACATAAAAGTAATTCATCTTTTTAATATGTAAAATCTTTTTGTATTTTAGAAGATTGATGACACTTTGAGAATCTTCTGTAGCGGATACAGGATGCAATCATGAGGGGGGCTATGCTCATGTACCCTGGCCAGATTTCAGGCAGCAATTGAAGTCATGCTCTTAAGAAAAGGGATTATTTGGCCGGGCGCGGTGGCTCACGCCTGTAATCCCAGCACTTTGGGAGGCCGAGGCGGGCGGATCACGAGGTCAGGAAATCGAGACCATCCTGGCTAACACTGTGAAACCCTGTCTCTACTAAAAATACAAAAAAACTAGCCGGGCGAGGTGGCGGGCGCCTGTAGTCCCAGCTACTCCGGAAGCTGAGGCAGGAGAATGGCGGGAACCCGGGAGGCGGAGCTTGCAGTGAGCTGAGATCCGGCCACTGCACTCCAGCCTGGGCGACAGGGCAAGACTCTGTCTCAAAAAAAAAAAAAAAAGAAAGAAAAAGAAAAGGGACTATTCTTCCTTTAACTTCCTGCAAATATGTTAAAGAGTAATAACTTCTGAAGTTTTCATTCCTGTAGAATCATTCTTTTCAAATATTTCAGTTGAAGGATCCTTTAGCCTTGGTGGTAGCAGCCTCAGCAGATTTGGTCATTATCTCTGTACTCTCATTCTAACTGGGACCAATTTTGCCATCATAGCTAGAGTATCATCTCCCTGTAGATCTCTTCTCTCAGACAAACTATTATTTGGCAGTTTGCTTCTGCAAACTAGAGAGACCCACCCCTGCGATGGCTCTTAACTGCCCGGCTTCATGGCCATAGGCTCGTTCTGGCACTCAGCAGTCCAGTTCACCAAAGCTGTACCTCCTCTGCTCACATAATCAACTGACAGATACCAGATACTACTGTACCTAAATATCTCTAGAATGGCCTGGTCTCCACTGGAAATAACCAAAACAGGATTTCAAAAAGTTTTATGACCCAGAGATTGCTAGCTCTTTGACTAAGAGCTTCCGAAATATAATATGAAAGAATGGTGGTCCATCCCCAGAGCTCCTAATGTCTAAGGTTTCCACCAGATTCAGATAGTTGGTCAATCCAACTTCAACTGAAATAATTGTCCAAAGCCAATAACTAGTGTATCGTCTCTTGGCTCCTATCAGTACACTGAAAACAAACCACTCCAGAAATTATCAAGATTTTGGAAATACATGCAGGCCAAAAAAAAAAAAAGACATGGAATCTTTAGAAATTGGAGTTGGTTATAATAGTTGCAGACTTCACGTCACTATGTACAGCAGAAGCTCAAGAAAGCTTAAATGACCAGAACTCTTCTAGAGAATTGCCAGATTTGTGTGTTGACTATTGAAGCATCGAGATAGGCAAATTTATAAATAAATAAACATAGCTCTTAGACTAGTAAACTTGTTCTCATTTGTTTGGTTTATTTTTAGAGACAGAGTCTCACTATATCAACTGGCTGGAGTGCAGAGACAACATAGGCATGAACATACTGTAATATAGCTGTGAACTCTTGGGGTCAAACAGTCCTCCCAGCTCAGCCTCCTGAGTAGCTGAGACTACAGGCACATGCCACGGCACCTGGATGATTTCATCCCTTTTAAAATAATTTAGAAATTCTGTAAATCTTAGCTCAACCCTCTGGATTCTGGTTCTTCCCTCTGAGCTGTTTTCCTTTTCCCTAAGAACCAACCGATGTCAGCAGCTAAAGAGTTTTCTCATCCAGTTTTCTTTTCAAAGATATTTGGTGGCCCGGAAACCCGTTTTCAATTTGCGGACTTCCAGCTCCTTAGTCCGAACTGGCTTCAATTCGCTGGTAAATTCTTTTGAAGATTTCGTGGGATTTCTAAACAGTGGATTATACTTTAATTCATTAGAAAAAATAAAAATAAAAAAATAAAGCCATATCTACACTTGCTTTCCAAAAAGCTCACTCTCTACTTTGGGCAAGTGTTGGGCTGATATGGGACTAGGTCTAGAGAGTGTTGGAATTCGTTCTCCCAGTTGGAGATGGTCTATCAGATTTAAAATCTTACTGAGCTTTAAAGAGTCTCACATCCATGTTTGAATAACTTTCAGCCACCGGTCTCATTTGTTTTAAGAAACTTTTAGCCACTTTTGAAACTAAGGATAGAAGAAATGTTGTCTTTCTGTCCAACCGGTCCCTGTATGTTTCCTCAAAATTCTGATCACAAAATAAATAATTCCTTCAGCTCATCTCTTTTGCTTCATTTCTTATTAAAGGAAACAAAATAAGTCAAATGACACTGTCCATGTTCTACCTGGAAAATAATCTTGGCAAAATTTATCAGGTAATTTTGCCAGCTGTCTTGGTGTCATCATCTGAATCTCCCAGGGTAGCTTTTTTTCTGCTCTCCCAGTCTCCCCAAATAATATTGTTCTCTGCCATTTTTCCAGACCTCAGCCAATAACTAGCCAATCAACAACAGCAGGTACTTAGTTACATGTCAACTGTCTACAGATGTATGAGTGAGCCCAGCAAAAACCAGCAGAAAAAACTGTATTACTGAGCCCAGCCACAATGGCAGATTACACACATTTGTGAGCTAAATATTAATAGTTGTTTTAAGCATTCAGTTTTGTGGCAGTTTGTAACAACACACCAATTGAGAACCAACAAATGTATTCTAGAAAAATTATTCTCATGTGCCCCACTCCAACACTTCTAGCTGTGAACTAAAGAGTGTGGTTTAAGTATGCTCAGTTTCTTTTCTCAAACATACCAGTTAGTTAAGTCATACTATCCCCCATGGAGAAAAATGAGTTATAATTGGAGAGGAAGCCAGGAATATTATTCAAACTGAAATTCTCTTCAAATAGAAACATGAGGATGAGAAAATGGAGATACCTCATCAATAATATTCATAAGATATGAATAGCTCAGTTAAAATTAGACTGAAGAATATGAATTCACAAAAGAAAGAAATATTAACAATAAATACACATTTCAGTTTAGCAGATGTATTAGAAGTACCACAAGTGTAAGCATCAGTGTACAATCTGCATTTGGTAGCCTCACAATCCCTTTCTTGTTGGCCCTGATCTACGTTAGGTAAAGAAGGTGCAATCCTTTGATTTCTTAGGTCTGAGTAATCAGCGCAGCCCAAGACCTGGGTATCAATGACTTCTGCCAAGTCATGGAGCCTGAGAGGTCAATCAGAGCATTTCCATTTGAAGTGGGAATGGATACTGAGTGGTTCAAATAACTTATGCCCACTAAAACATCCCTAACAAGAAATGAATTAAAATGAAACATATTCAAAATGGGACAGCAAACATACTAAAAATGATGAAATACTATTATTCTATTTTTGTTTTTTCAGACAGATTCTCATTCTGTCACCCAGGCTGGAGTGCAGTGATATGATCGTAGCTCACTAGAGCCTCAAACTCCTGGGCTCACGTAATCCCCCTACCTCAGCCTCCCAAGTGGCTGGGACTACATGTATGAGCCACCATGCCTGGCTAATTTTTTAATTTTTGTAGAGACAGAGTCTTGCTATGTTGCCTAGAATGGGCTTTAATCCCTGAGCCCAAGCAATCCTCCCATCTTGGCCTCCCAAAGTGCTAGGATTATAGGTATGAGCTATGGCACTCAGCCTAATTATGTTTTATAGAATCATACAAAAACAGAGTTATTGAAATGTTTACTCATGTCCAACAAAGCTACAGATGCTATTTATTTGTAATATTTTAAATTATAGAAATTCCTTATGCTCTGATATTAACATATATATTTCTAGAGTTTTTCCAACCAAAATTAAAGGAAAAATATATATACACATATATATATCTGTATTTTAAAATAATATATCTCTACACATATTAATATACACAGAAACAGTTATAATCTCATATATGTTTAACAACAATTTGTTATCCAAGTTTTAAGAACTTTAGTGCTAAATGCACTTACATTGTTTATGTACATGTTCTAATTTTCATAGTTGGTGTGTGTGTGTTTATATGTATGTGTATATAGCATTTAAGTTGTATACACAGATTGACAACCAAAGCCTAGTATTAGAGTAAAGAAGAATTCCATAGAATTGACTTCATTTAAAGCTTTAACTTCTCACAGTTGCTATGATGTACTGCTATGAAAATGTATCATTAAAGATGTGTCATAGACACAGTTTCATGGTTAGTAGCTCATAATTATATACTTAAAAGCAAGGCATACTCATGGAATGCACTCTAACTCCACTTCTTCATTTTACATGCAATAGGAATGTGTAAAGCACCTTATAACTTATAGTTCTTTGATATAGATAACTCATAATAAACACAACTAAGTAAAATATCATTTATAAGTCAAGTGGTGTAAACTAGAAAGTGAAACTTTCAGATATGACATTTTCTCTATAGACAAAGAATGGTGCATTTAGCCAAAGAATGAATGGGTCATATTTCATCTAATGGATGTGGTAAACTTGTAATAATATAAAATAACCACTGTGTGATTAGTTTCATTGCATTAAGAAATATAGTTTCATTGCATTAAGAGTCTTTGTCAGCTACTGTGGCTAATGCCATGCTGTGATCATGCCACTGCACTCCAGCCTCTGCTACAGAGCACAAGACCTTGTTTCTAAAACAATAAAATAAAATAAAATAAAATTTTTGTGGGACCTAAAGATGTTTCTAGAACTATATATATGTTTCCATTAAAGTAGAGGTAATTTATCCAGTGGATATTTCGTTTCTTCAATAATTTAAGTACTCCAATAGGTAATTTTGATGAAGTAATTAAAGTCCCAAATTATACACCGAAAAAATAAATACATGGAATATATAGGACAGAATTCTGCAAGGAATAACAACAGATTCATTTTGGTTAATGATAATTGCATGTATAACACTTAGTCCTTTAAAAAAATATAGCTCAAAGAGGATAAAAGAAATGTTTGCCTTACAACAACAATAGAGTGATTGCAATAGAGAAGTTCACTATTCGTAGATAACACTTTAACCACTGTGTCAAATTTTTACCAGTTTATTTTAGGTCTCAGCTATATTTTCACGGCCGTCACATCTTAGGGGATGACTCTTCTTTGTATTCCAAGGTGAAACAGATGTTATAACCTACAATCTTGTTCCATTTTCTGTTCCATAGTTACCTCAGTAGCACCCATACTTACTACCTTAAAGAGATATACCTAGTGCCATTCACCCTTTTCGCTTGTGCAGTTTTGCCCTCTGCCTAACTTGACACTATTTTATAAAAGAAAAAATTCTGCTAAATTAACTTTAAAGGAGTTTAATTGAGCAAAGAACAGTTTGCTAATCCGACAGGCTTCTGAGCCAGCCTAGGCTCAAAGACTCCAGTGCAGCCACGTGGTGGAAGAAGACTTACAGACAGAAAAAGGAAACTGACCTACCGATATCGGAAATGAGGTACGGAAACAGCTGGACTGGTTACAGGTTGACGTTTGCCTTATTTGAGCAGGCTTTGAACAGTTGGCTACATTTGATTGGCCAAAACTCGGTGATTGGCACAAGTGTAGGTTACAGTCTGTTTACCACACCTCCAATTGTTATTGTTCACTATGTACACAAAAACTAGATCAAACTTAAAATATGTAAGGCGGCAGCTTTAGGCTAAACTTGGTTTAACATGCATAATCCGTCTCTGAAGGAAGAGATTGGTCACCAGAAGCTCTGATGAAAAATCAGATTCTCTTAATTTTGGGGTTCTAATTCTGTGATGTGACCTACTGCATGCATGGGTGAACATATAGCTGCAATTTGTGTCACTCTGTGGGGGTTTTGGAAGTGAT
>NW_012106108.1:1930013-1933127 GCF_000951045.1 Mandrillus leucophaeus | reverse complement strand
AAAAAAAAAAAAAAGAAGTTGATGATACAAATTGACTTTTCATAAATGCTGTAACAGTCACGTCTACTCTGTGAGCCACAGTAGTTTCACTGGCCAACGACTGCAAAAGTTACTTGTATGTTAAGATTAGTAAGTTTACGTTCAAGATGGAAATTTAACACATGTAGCCGCAGGCCTATTTCTTTAATAATCTTTAAGACATGGACTTATCACTTGGATGAAATGACTGTAATTGTGAATTACTTTTGCTCACTTTCAACTTCATGTTTCCTTTTTGTATTCACTATAAGAAAAATAGTGAAAACACAGACACTAATTGTTGGTGCCTTTAACAGTGAAGAATATTCATGGCTCTAGTTTTATATTAGTGATATCAGATACTTCAAATAGAGAATCAGATAAGTAAATTCTAATAATAGTTTATTGTATCAACAAATCCTGGAATCAAAGTAAAATGTTGAAAATTCATTCTGTTGAAGGTGAAATGTATGACCTTATTGTGAATGTTATTGTAAATTTGGTTTCAAAACTGAAGTTGAAGTTTCTTTTACATGGTCAAAATTTATAAATTGTATACAAAATTGACATATGTTATATGTATGAAAAGTAATTGAACTATACAGCTTTTGAAAACACTGACATTGAACAAATAAATACTCTAATACTACAGTATGCACTTTCTATCCATCGCCAAATTACTTGGACTATTAACTGATAACAATTACAAATTTTTATAAACAAGCCATTTTAATTTTAATTGCATGATGTTTTCAAATCATTTGAAAATTTTTAATCAAAATATTGAAAAAATAAAGAACCAGAATACTTTATCTATTTGTATGTAGAAGTTTTGTTGTGTTTTTGTTTTACAAAGCTGGCAAGCAATAAGACATTGGATTTTATCTCTAAAATTATGAGGGAAGAACCTCAGCCTATGAATATAGCTATAGAGAAGCCTGAAGCTAACCTACGTTTTCTTTTTTTTTTCTCAGGGAAGGGAGAGTCCTTCTAGAGGGGACAGTTTTTTGATAACAAAATTCAATCAACCAAGAGATAAATTAATGAATTCGGTAAGGAGAAATTGTGATAAAGCAGCCAAGAATTGTTACATTCTTTTAAACACATAAATAAAACCAAAGCAAGTTATAAACCTTAAAATAAAAAGATAAATTAAAAGTAGTAAAAATTGGGAGGTGGAGAAAGGTGAAGAAATACTAGAAATAGTCAAGTATACCAACTTCCTCATCTTTCACAGCAAGGGGTTAATTGGTACTATTTAAAATTGAAGTATGACGTTTAAAATAGTGATTTAAACCTCATTGTTTCTATAAAATTATTTCTTAATCTTAAAATAAACTTTCAGGAAATAGTAAAAAAAAATTATGAGGGAAGAATTGGACAAAAAAGTCAGAGCTTAAAGCATATTGAGAAAGGTGACTTGGGGTTATATTTGTCACTAGATGTTCTGTTATTGTACTTTGGAGGAACTTAGTTTATGGGAAGAAGTTTGGTGGGCTCTTAGTTTTAATCAAATGTATTTAAATTCTGTACGTCCTAGATTGAAATTGAAAATTTCTCACATTTCTCAGCATTGAATAAAGACGTGGAATAGAAATGTACTTCACTTGAATTTGGTTATGGTTTGCATATGGTATACACATCTATTAAGTTCTGATATTACAACAATTAAAAACTCAAGTTTGACCTATTTATTTTTGGCATGGTCAACATTTTTACATTTTATCCAAAATCGACTAATATTGTATAATATTGTGTAACTGAACAAATAAATATTTGTGAAAAAGCTAATGAGTGAAATAAAAACCTTTCATTTTTCAGCATTTAAGAAAAGAACATAAATAAAGATGATTTATAATGATGAGTTTTGTTTTTCAAAATATTTGTTGAAAAACATTTAAAGGCAGGAAAACTACTACCTATTAAAATATTTAGGCTGAAATATTAAGACATTTCCATATGAAATAAACACTAGACTTGAGAAAATTCTTAACCTACTGAGCTTTTCTAGACAGAATGTTTTCTTAGTTAAAATATGTTAGTGTCAGGCTGGGGGCAGTGGTTCACGCCTGTAATCCCAGCACTTTGGGAGGCCGAGGCGGGTGGATCACCTGAGGTCGGGAGTTCGAGACCAGCCTGACCAACATGGAGAAACCCCATCTCTACTAAAAATACAAAATTAGCTGGGTCTGGTGGCATATGCCTATAATCCCAGCTACTAGGGAGGCTGAGGCAGGAGAATTGCTTGAACCTGGGAGGCGGAGGTTGCCGTGAGCCGAGATCGTGCCATTGCACTCCAGCCTGGGCAACGAGAGTGAAACTCCGCCTCAAAAAAAAAAAAAAAAGTTAGTGTCTTACAGAGAAAATGTTATTTTTAACAATTATATTCAACTTTGTCAACAATTCTGGACAATACTGTATAATCTCCAAAGCATAGAGGATTCTATTGTCAATAGTACCTTCCTAAAATTGATGGCACTGTGATATGAGTTTCCTTTTAGAGTCTTTTGCCTCTAACTCCCAGTGTCTTGAATCTTAATGTTCAACTCCCTAATATGTGGAAAAAAGACCATCAAACACACATAAACACACACATACACAAGCACACATGTGGAAATTCTGTCTCTGTGTTGTCTCTTTCTTTCTCTTACTCTATATTCTTACCCTTATCACTAACTCTGTCTCTATCTCTGTCTACCGCTACCTCAATCTCGACCTCCATCTCTATCTCTATATATCTCTCTTATCTCTGTATCTATCCCTAGTTCTATCTCTTCCTCTACCTCTACTCTACCTCTACCTAACTCTACTTCTACCTCTGTCTCTACATCTATCTCCATCTCTATCTCTATCCCTATCTCTACCTCTTCCTCTATCTGCCTCTACTCCACCTCTACCTCTACTTATGTCTACCTCTACCTCAATCTCTGTCATCTCTATATCTATGTCTATCTCTTCCTCTTCCTCTGTCTGCCTCTACCTGTACCTCAACCTCTACCTCTATCTCTCTCTCTCTCTCCATTTCCATGTCTGTCTCTATCTCCATCTCTATTGCTAATGGCATTTCTTTCTCTACTTCTACCTCTTCCTCAATCT